>NW_024581128.1:854509-935860 GCF_017639235.1 Corvus kubaryi
CCCCCCCGGGAGCGGAGCGCGGCGGAGCCCTGCGCGGAGCTGGTACGTGAGCGGCACCGGGGACAGGGCACCGGGGCGGCCCGAGCGGGAGCACTCGTTCCCCCGGAGCGCGGCTAACAGGTGTCACACCCGAAACTCGAAGTCGGACTTTTCTTTGGGGCTCTCGCGGCGGGGTGTTTTCCTGTTGAAGGCGAAGTTAATGTTTAGCAGGTCGAGGCCATGTGCCTTGCGCAAGCAGCAGGCTGCTTCCAAGAACTTTCCAGGCTTTCTGTCTGGTTCGCCTGGAAAATTATTTGTTGTGATTAACTGTTATGTGCCAAGATGGGGTTTGCATTCCTGCCCTGAAGATTTTCCCTTTCTTGCTTTATAGTATGAAAACCCCTGGACCATCCCAAATATCCTGTCCATGGCGAGAATGGGTCTGGCGCCAGTTTTAGGTTATTTGATCGTTGAAGAGAATTTCAGCGTTGCACTTGGTGTCTTTGTCCTGGCTGGCGTGACGGACCTGGTACGTCTGCATCAGTTTGGAAAGGCATTGGGACAGTGGGCTCACGCTGATCCCGTGGACATGCACTGAAACTTAGACTCCAACATAGAGTGGAAATGGATAAAACAGATTCATTTTTATAGTTGTCGATTTCTAGGAATGCTATATATATATGTTTTGTGGTGTTGCAAAGGGAATTTGCAGGTGCCTAAAGGGGACTTTATGCTAATGGAGGAAAGAGGGAGGTCAGAGCTCCATGACCGGCCCCAGGTGGGCATTGGCCACTCAGTGCTTGTGCGTCTGGTGGTTGTTTTTGTGATACAAGTGCCAGCTAAGAGGTATCACATTTTATCATAGTTAAACTCGCCATTTTACCTGCTGTTATACATTAAAAATCTCTGTAACAGTAGCCTACGTGAGCAATTTTCGTTCACACTCTTCTAACAGAGAGCTATTGAATTTCGGTTTTCCTAGCTGGATGGATTTATTGCACGGAACTGGGCTAATCAGAAGTCAGCACTGGGAAGTGCTCTCGATCCCCTGGCGGATAAAATTCTCATCAGCGTGCTCTACGTGAGCCTAACGTGTGCAAACCTTATCCCAGGTGAGGAAATGGCTGTTGTGTGTACTAGATAAGGCGAACAAGGTCAATTTATGTGTAGCAACATTTCTTGTGTTTCCAGAAGGAAAACTGTGTATCTCTTGGAACTCTTACCTTGCCAGTTGCTCTTTGCTCCTATTAAATACTTTCCAAAGGACCCTACGGGAAGCAACTGCTGCTGCATTCTTAAACAACTGGCATGTACTGCAGTTTTTCAATGCACTTTCTTTAAAGCAAAAATAGTTAGTAGCTATATAAAATTGTTTTTCATGGACTGGATTGTTTTAGGACTTCAGCTTAAACCCTTTCAGGAGTTGTGTTAAACATCCTCAGTGACGGGTAGAACTCATTCAGGAGAATTCGGGAGTGGTTCTTTTGTCTTCGTATTTTCTGCTCTTTTGGTTGTGTTTTACATTTAATCACGGACACAATTTTTCACTGGCTGGTGTTGGCTTGATCTTCCAGTTCCACTGACTTCCATGATTATCCTGCGGGATGCAGCGCTCATTGCCGCTGTTTTTTACGTGCGATACAAAACTCTTTCTCCACCGGTGAGTGCACAGCATTAAAAACATGGAATCATGGCAAAAAAATAAATTAAGAAGCTTTTAGCAAAGTTGTGGCCAAGAGATTTTTCATCTTGAGACTTGATGGTTACAAGATGTAATGCTTGTTCTTTGCCAGCTAGATTTCTGAGCAGGGCAGTGTTTCATAAAATACGTTTTCTAAAGATAAGTCAGAGCTACTGATAACTTTTTTCCTGTGTTTAATGTGTAATAAATCTCACAACAGAGCAATGCAGCTCTTTAGTGCTACAGTTGCCTTGTCTGTATCATGTGAACAGGTATATCAAATTGAATGTACGAGGATTGCATTTTTTTTCCCTCTTTTCTCCCCCAACAGAGAACACTGAGTAGGTATTTTAACCCCTGTTACGCTACTGCACAATTAAAACCAACATTCATTAGCAAGGTAAGAGCAGTAACTCATTACAAAAGATAACTCCTTGGTACTTGGGGCATTGGGTGGTTTGGAGGGTGGGGATAATTTGCCACTACTGCTGAGTACAGTTTGGAATTATTGCAACTAATTTGGAGGCAATTTACATAGGTCCTGAAGGGTTTTTCAACTGTGCTCTGTCAAAGCACGTGCTAATTTTGAGAGTGTAAAATGCTTAATTAAAGGAGATTTTAAAATAAATTTTATTTATTTAGACTAATCCTTAAAGTAGCAATAAAAGTGTGTGTTGGTATTCCTTGCACTGTACTTCTTCATGTTGCTCACAATTCCTATTTTGCTTTTTTCAGATGAACACAGCTGTTCAGCTGATTTTGGTGGCAGCTTCTTTAGCAGCTCCTGTTTTCAATTATGTGGACAGCATATATCTGCAGACATTATGGTAACTAATATCTTAATTTTTTTTTCCCAGATAATTTAATGTGCTCCTAAAGAAACTGGTAATTGAGATTAATTCGTGTGGAACAAAAATAAGCCCATATGCCTGAATTTTTACACCTTTAGTCTTAAATGATACCAGAATTAGATATTTATTGGTACTTAATTTACTATACAAGCAAAAAGTGGTCACATGAAACTAGTTAAGATCCAGGAATAATAGCTTAGAAATAAGTCTTTGGAATAGACATGGTACACAGTCAAAACATAAATTAGATCAGTGGAGAAGAAGGGAGCAGGAAGAAAGGCTGTGTGGATTCCTCATTTGTTCATGCCGTAAGTGTCCCTGAAAAAGCAACCTTGGGATCAGTAAAAATAGCCATTCTTATTTTTGCTTTATACTGTACCTACTGTCTCAAAATCCAGCTTTCTGCAGCCTCTTTGAAAAGCACATGGAGAAACGGTGATTCCTGTAGACTTTAGGAAGGAAGGGGAGGGATGGAGTGAGAACAGGCATACAGGAGCTTGCCTCCTTAACTAATGCTGTTCCTTTCACTGTCACTGGTGATCTGAGCTGAACTGCAGCTGGCTGCAGGTGTTACAAGTGCAGTTATTTTTCCTGAGCTGTTAGGTAAGAGTTCAGAACAAAGAGCTCTGAACGGCAGATGCCAGAATTACTTAGTAACCAAAAGCAGTGCAAAATCCAGTGTTACTTGTCTTCTAGGGAAAAAAAAACCCAACCAAACCAAATAAACCAAAACCACCAACCCAAACCAGGAAGTGTTTAAGGAATTATGAATGAACCTTGATCTTAACAGTCTGTGGTTTTTCATCCTGGTGGTACAACAAGATCTAGAATTGCATCTGGGTGTCATTCGCCAGATGCAATTGTGAATATTCTTGGAAACTCCCTGGCAGAGTGCCCAGGGAGGGCAGTGGGGAGCAGAGGGGCAGGCAGGGCTGTAGCAGTGACTCCCACCTCAAGGGTGGTGTCAGCCTTTCACACACATGAGCACTGCTAATTTAGGAGTAACTGTGGTCTGGGAAGGAAACAAAAGGTGCTGAAGCAAGAACCCTTTAGCTTTGGAACTTGGTGAAAATGGTAAGTTCAAGTCTTGAGTGGTTTGAATGCTCCCTGTTCACACTATCAGGGAATAGTTTCTTATATCTGCCAGTTCTCAAGCTAGTGAAAGTTATGTAGGCATCGATTGCTGAGTCTTTTGTTTTCTCTAAAACAAGTGCTAGTGTGGTGAAAATATGTCCTAGTATGCAGTTACACTGAAGCATGCTGCTTACCACTGGATGGCAGATCCTTTATTCATCTAATCCTCCCCTTAACACTGCACAGTTTATGCAGCACATAAACTGTAAGCTGCATTTTTGTGGAGCATGGTTCTTGACTGTGTAGTTAAAAACAAATGCTAAAAAAAAACCAAACCACTTTTTAATATTGTCTATAGACCCACATGACTTACAGGAACTCTCTTCCCCAAAGGTGCATCACAGCTTTCACAACGGTGACATCTGCCTACAGCTATTACCACTACGGCAGAAAAACTGTGCAGGTGATCAAGAACAAGTGAAGTGGTGCAGGTGATAAAAACTGAAGTGTTCCTGGAAGGGCAGGAAGATGCTGTGCCCCCAGAGGTGGTGGTATTGCAGCTGAGTTTTGGATCAAAGCACTCTTTGTTCTTCTGCTTAAACCATGGCATCACAGTGAAGTGAAATTTGAACATGTACTGTGTATATATGTAGAGAGAGACTTTTCAATGTATTTTTAATTTCTTTAAAAATGAGGTTGTTTACAAAAACAAAATAAATAACATTCTTAAAAACACGGGCTACTTGTTGCTGCCATGTGCATTCTGAGTAATTTTATGCTGTTTTTGAAGTCAAGACACACAGTTGGCACCAGATTTGTTCTGCCATATTCATGCAAGGCCCTGCGTTCGCTGAGATCTGAGAAGAAAAAGCAATTACAAGAACAAATTTGTCTTTGTACCTCAACCTAAGTTAGTAAACCAGCACTTCTCATAGAACTTAATTACATGCCTCTGGTTGCAGCAGAAGAAAGCACATCATCGAGGGACAGAAATTCAAACCAGAGAGAAATTTTACGTTGCATTCCATTGTCATATGGATAAGCCATGAAGAGTTCCTACCCTGCTCCCTTTTCTTTTAAAATATGAGCAATGATGAACTGTACCCAGATGGATCTAAGTTTCTCATCCTATGTATTCATTCCTAGCAATTGAAAGAAACTCCTGTATCTCCAGATTCTTTAAAGCTTCTAAAGACGTTGTTTAATCCAAATACCACTGGCTAAAGAAGACATTTAAAACACTGTCCAAATGAATGGAGACAGTGGAAGAAACTTTTAGATGTGTTTACTGTTAATTCTTCCTGTACTTCTAGTTTCAAGAGGTACTTTGTGCTGCCCCCCACGCAAGGACAGCTTGTTCTTTGCCTGTTCTCTACCTACAGAACAGAAGAGAGAACAAGGCAGAACAGGTCAAGTTGATCATAAACTCATGTGTTCTCTTTCTGACAGCGTGATTTTTCTTTTATGTCATAAAAAAGAGTGCAGCTGTGAAGGGTTTAAATGATTGAAATCGGGAGATAAATAATACCACTATAGTATTAGCAGAAGAAAACTCTGTAGGCACCACTTTTGAGAGCCCACCGTCTCTTTTGTGACAGAATATGTTTGTATATGCAGACCGTTTTAATGCTTTTTTATATTGAAATTTGTATCAAATAGTGCACAGAGAAAACACTTGATCTTTATTAGTACCTTTGTTTTAACTGGCTCGTGTTTTGTGGTCAACTCTGGATCTTTCAGCAAAGGATAGAGGGCCGAGCCTGTGGAAGTTTCCTTAAAATATGTGAGTAGTGAAATGGAGTATTTTTCGTGAAAAAACAGTTCGAAAAGCAGAGATTTATTGTACCCAGTCAGGTGGTTGCTGTTGGGTTCTGATTAATGTAGTTGGGGCTTGGTTGGGAGGTGTTTCTTTACTTCTTCAACGAGACACCTTTCACCTATTCCATGAAATCGCTGGGGACCGTTCAGCGAGTACCAGGTTCAGTGTACACTGACTCGGTGGTACGTGCCCGTAGATCTGCCTTCGATAAACTGCGTGTGGCTGCTCGGGCCGGTGCTCTCCGCGCTGCCGGGAGCGGGCTTGGGTGGCCACAAGCGGGGTTGGGTGGCCACAAGTGGGGTTGGGTGGCCACAGCCGGTCCGCTGGGAGCACGATCCCGCTCAACCCTGCGGGAAGGCGCCGCGCGCTCTGCGGCGGGGACTGTCCCCGCGCGGCCGCCGTACCCCGGATACGCCCTGCCCGCGATGGCGGCGCCCGAGCCGCCGCCGCCCGAGGGCTCCAGGCCGCTGAGCGCGCTGCTGAGCGGCATCGCCCAGGCCGCCTTCCACGGCAACGCCGACATCACCGAGGAGCTGCTGCGCGGCCAGCTCTACCCCGAGGCGCCGCCGGAGGAGTTCCGCGCTCTGCGCGCCAAGATGGGCGGCCTCCTCCAGGTACCGCGGCGCGGGCCCGGGGCGCTGCGGGGGGAGGGGGCGGCGGTCAGGGGGAAGCCGCTCCATCGGCCTTCCTCCCGCCGGGCGTCCGGCATCCCCTGCTCGGCGGGGCTCTGCGTGCCGCCGCAGCCGCGGGTGCTGCTGCAGCAGGACCCCGGGCCCTGCCCTGCCCTGCCCTGCCCGGCCCGGCCCGGCCCGGTCCGGTCCGGTCCGCGGTGACATCTCCGGCTCCATCCCCGAGCGGGCACAGCCCGGTGCGGGGAACGGGCGGGACAGGACCCGAGGGAATGGCCTGAAGCTGAGTCAGGAGACGTTTAGGAAAAAGTTTTTCACCCAGAGGGTGCTTGGGCGCTGAACAGGCTCCCCAGGGCAGTGGTCACAGCACCAAGCCTGAGAGAGCTCAAGAAGCGTTTGGACAACGCTCTCGGGCACAGGGTGTGACCCTTGGGGTGTTCTGTGCAGGACCGGGAGTTGGACTCGATGATCCTTGTGGTTCTCTTCCGGCTCATCTCATTCTGTTATTCTGTGCCTCGGGCTCTCTGGCCACTCCTCCGGAGCAGGAGCAGGGGGAAAGGCGACCTGGAAATAAATACCTATTACATTCTGAGAAGAACTGCAATTTCCTTGTAAAAAATTAGTGTTTGGGGGAAAGCACATCTAATGATGAAGCAAGCCATTTTACTTAATCAACAGATTTTGCTTTATGTGTAAGGGAGAAGATCTTTTTCCCCGTAATGGAGCGTTTTGGTGGCTTTTCTTCACAGTGAAAAGCGTAGTGTAGCTCCCGGCAGCTCCATGTGGCTCAGGGAGCATCCAGGTATTAAAACCTTGGATGGCCACTGCCACCTTGTGGGTGAACCCAAGGCTGTTTGACCAGATTTATAAACCTGGTCGGTAGTTTTAAATATAATTGAGAGATTCGGAATTTGATGAGGATGATCTCACTCGCTTTCTGCTTTTATGAAGATTCTGTTGTTTATTTAATGATCAGATTCATATGATGCCCTGTAAAGCCTGCAATGAAAGCTGGATCACAAAGACTGATTCTTGTAGGGCTCTCTGGTTTTGTCTGTGGGCTTTTTTCTTTCCCTCCTCTCAAATACAACTTTCATTCAAGCACCATTGAGATGTCACACGCTGAATATGATGTTAATTCAGGCCCCACAAGACACAAGGGGATTGAAGTTTTGTGGGCATTCACCCACTGTTGTACAACAGGCACAGAGCTTAGGAGGATGAGGTTCTGTTGGGGAGAGGGCATCACATTCTCTGGGTGCTGCTTTAAGAGCCAAAACTGGCAGCACTTGTGGTCTTTGAGGTCACTCACACCTTCCAACATAAATTAACATCTCACTGTTATCAGGGAGTGTCTCATGGTCTCCATGGCTGCCTTTCATCTTCTGATGGGAGAAATTTCTGTGAAATACCTCAAGTTTGTGTAGTGCAGCTTTACAGCTGGAGTTTTGGGCTAAGCAAACTGCTTTGTGCAGGTGCAGCTTCATGTTGAGTGTGTGTGGATTTTGCGGGGCTTATTTCTAGTGGGTAACCTAAAGGATGTGATACCTAAGTACCATGGATACTTTTAGGATCTCTGCTCTAGAGCATCCTAAAAGAACTGCTTGGCCTTCTGGTCGTTCTGGAGGTCCCTGTTTCCTTCACACCTGCCAGTTTTGGGGGGGAAAGTTTGATATTAGGACTGTGCTTTGGAAGTAGGGAGGCTTAAACTTGTCTTCCTGTTTTAGTATCTCCCTGACTTGAAACCTGGAGGGTTTTTGTGTCACACTGTGTTTGCTGATAGCAGCAAACTTCAAAAGTGATCCTCTGTGCTTACAACATCTTGGTCTTTGGACACAGCTCTTGGGTGCTGGTGTCTTCTCGGCACCTGAAGAAGCAAAACTTACTGCAAGATTTGCCTGTTCCCTTCCTTGGCAATTGCCATATTAATTTCTGAGCATATTTATTCCAGTTTTGATAATTAATTGTGAAAAATCTGCATTATTAAAATTACAGAAGCTGGGGAAAAATACGTCTTTGTTATCTTTTTGTGGTCTTATTTTTTTCCTTCCTCCTCTGGGTGGTGAAGGAAGGGGAGCAAACAGCAGGAAAGCAATAGAAAATCTGGAAGCAGAGAGATTCATTGCCCTTGTGACTTAACTGCTGTAGTAGTTCATGTCTTCTGAGCAGTAAACATGGATCTGGACCATAAATCAGCCTCTTGCTGTCACTGGAGCTGAGCATAAAATAAGGTGAAGGACTTTCCAATACATTTCTGCATTCCACCTGTGCAAAGCATGGAGATGAATAAGTGCCACAAAAGTCTATAATATTTACTGCAGCAATAAAATATTTAATTTTTTCCCCCTGGATTATATAGAGAGTAATCCTGGGTTTATGCTTATAAAAGATGTCATTATGATGTACTTCTTACAGCTGTTTCCTTTGTTGCCCGTCGATCTACTGAATATGCATGGATCAGCTGATCCTAAAATGCCAAATTTATTTTGTCATGAAATCATGTTTCTTTATTACATTTACTTAAAAAAAAATCTGATTTTTTCTGTGGAATGTCTTGGAAGGCAGAACAAAGCCCTAGGATGGCTGGCCCTGGAGAACCATGCAATTTCAATGTTGTTGTGTTAATTGTGTTTTGCCCTCTGCCTTCATCCTTCCCAGCCTTCTGTCCCTTAAGGCTGCAAAACACTGAGAAACTAGGGGAGATCAACTTTTGCAAATTCTCACCCCCCAGCTTTTTTGGGTTTTTCAAAGGTTATCTGGTTTAAAACACCAAATATGTCTGCTTCTTACATAAGTTTAATTTACAGTATTAGACCGCTGGTGATAGTTCCTTTCCATGTGGAGTAATCCCACTGTTTTCCTTTTGGTGGCAGTAAGCTCTTGCATTTATTGAACGGGATCCTTTGCTGCTGGGTTTAAAGTGTCTTCCTTCACTCTTCTGCTTTGGAACAGACTTTACATAGGCTAAATAATAATAAAAATTCAGCATGAGGAGTAGAAATATTATATTATATTTGATTTATAAGCTGTTTTGGTTTGTTTGGTTTTTTTTTACAAGTACTGAGGAAGTTACCATCTGTAATAAATATCCTGGTATGTGAATGGTAAAATATTAATCAGACTATATAAATAGTATGTGGGAACCAAGGGCTTGATATGCAGCATATAAAGTGTGTTGTCCTTAAAGACTGTCACCCTCCTGCTAGGGTGTCACCCTCCTGCAGCCCTTGCCCTATGAAGGTGCTGTTGTGACCTCAAGAGGGGTTTCCAAAGCATTTTTACCCCTGTTTGAGAAGGAAGAGACTACTTGATCTTCAGCACAGGGATCTGCCCTTACAGGAAAAGTCAGAGTAGAAGAACAGTTGTAAGGTTCACTCGGCTGTGGAGGATAAAGGCCTTTGCATCTTCAGCAGGATTTCTGCTAGCAGGAACATTTCTGCTGACAATTTGTGCTAACTGGTGGGAAATAAATGACGTCTTGAATTTTCTAATAAGGGAAAAGAGTTGCCTTCTTCCCTCTCCTCGGATACCTTGTGATTCCTCAAATATATGGGCTGGGTCATGAACTGTGGAGCACTTTGCAGTTGTCCAAGCTTCTGGAAGGCTGAGAGTGAGAACAACTTCAGTCTGAAGACGGAGATAAAATAATTTTGGAAGAGCTAATAGGAGAGATTGCTTACTTTCTGCCACTTAAATTTGCAATTGTGCCTGTGTCTACTAACTAAAAAGATAATCTTGTAAGCAAGCTCATTCTTCCTGATTCAGGAAAAAGAAAACAAGTTCTGTGTCTCTGTAAGCTGCTTTGTACCCAAAAAATGTCTTGTGTAGTGTTATACTTTTCACTCCATGAATGACTGGGCTTACTCTGAATAATTCTATCTGTTACTGGGCTAGGTGAAAGTGTATTAATAACTTTGCACAGAATTTTGGGAGGGAGGGAATGTCTATAGTGTTATAATAGGACATACATGAAAAAATTATTATTATCTGAATTGATGTTTGCCTGGAACAACTAAATAAAAATCCTAGCCTTTTTTTTTTTAAATTTAGCAAAACACCACTATTAGGTAGCTCACTAATCTGAACACAGCTCAGTTACCAGCTCCCAGGTGTTTGGTGTTGCAGCATACATTTTCTCTTATAAACTCTAATCCAACAGTTACTGCTTCTTTTTTTTCTTTTTTCCCCCATTTTCAGCACTGTCTTAGGAGGGTAGAAAATGTAATGTTTACTGGAACTAGCACCTACTGTATTGCAGTGGTGAAAATGTGCATGGGCACTATCCCAAAGCATTCTTACTGCTTTTAATGGGACTTATTTTAGCTTTTAGGTTGGTGTACTTGTGGTTGCTTCACGAGAGGACTGGCACAGCTGGCAGCTCACATAAAGTGGTGGGGGAAAATACTTGAGAACAATGAAGTGGAGAGGAAGGTTGGGTGCAGAACATGACAGGGTTGAAGAACATTGCCAGGAGTGATAAGATCAGTGCTCCACCGCCTGGAGCAGTAATTTGTTGCTTAGGTATGTCAGCTAGAAGGAGCAATGTACCTGCATCATTAGGGATTTTTTAAATGACTTTTTTGTGATTTCTCAAGTTGCAAAAGTTGGGGTTTGTGTTGTTAAAGCCTCTCACATTTGCAGTGTTGTTTTCACTGTGATTCCTGAGGAGATGTGTAGGAGGTGGTGTTATTGCTGGTGGCTGTGGGATTTGGAGGTGATGATCTCCATGAACTGGACCATTGTTTAAACAACAGGGTGTGAACAAGGAGTCTGTACATTACAAACCTCAACTACAACTGCAAATCCATCCTCAAGGCAGACAGAAACAGAAGGGCTCCCACCATTATGACGCCGTTCATGAGTGGTATTTTCTGTAACTCACATGTGAGGCAGAAAGGCCTGTTTCATTTGGGACTGTGAAGTGCTGCTGTGCTGTAACTGTGCCACCTCTGTGGAAATGGCTTACCTGAAGTTTAATGGTTTACCTGACCTTTTGTGGTGCTTTTTTTTTTTTAAGGTTAGCTACGGAAAAGTGGTAAATGAAAAAAACGTCATCAAACCTGCGTCACTAATCTCTAATAGGTGTGGTAGACTCTGTATTGCCCAAACAACAAGCAAATCTCTCTCTGTCTCTCTCTCCCCCCTAATTACAGTGTTGATTATATCTCTGCAAGCAGAGATCTGGTTGCTTTGTCCCAGTTGTGGAGGTTGGTGCTACCTATGTGTGTCTAGAGTAGGCAGGTCAGTACTGGCTCTTCTCGTGTATAATGTCTCTGCACTACCTCTTGATTTTAGAATGCCCTACTGTGTTTTAAATCTGCTAAATGCCAGTTAATGGACTTCCAGAACAGCGTGCTACTGAGAAAGTTGGATTCCCTGGTGGTGGCAGTGCTTCGTGTCCTGCTGATTTCCACTTTCCCATCCAAATGTGTGGTTTAGTTTTGTTGCATTTGTAGGACTTCTGCAAGTAAGTAGCATCTTCGCCAATAATGACAACATTTCTCAAAACCCCCCCCCCCAAACCCTACATGTGTGATTACATAAGTTACACATACATGTGTGTGTGTCTGTGATCAGCATATTCTGTATATACAGTCATGCACAGAAAGGGAAGTGCATTGATTATGCTGAAATTCATTAGTCCAACCTGATCCCCATGGTGTTTCTCTTGACCTTAACCAGAGTCTACTCTGCTTGAAGAACAGGGAGTCAGATCTTGCCTTTGAAAATCATTATTTCAAATTAAATGCTTCTGCTGTACTTAATTAGTATTCATCAAACACATGCTGTATGGAATATATTTGAAAAGGGAGAAGGACTCCCTTAGGCTTCACATGTTGTCTCATGCCTTTATTTCAGTAACACTAAGGCTCCATTCCCTATTCCCCAAAGTGTGTGGGAGATGCTGAAGAGGGTAGTGAAGTGCAGTGCCATCCTCTCAGCACTGGTGATTTTCTGAACTACTATGAGTTGTCTTTCCTGTTTTAAATGTGAACTCTGAAAAGGGGAGAACTTGAGTTGTCTTCAATTTGATACATAGAGAAAGACTAAAAGGAAAGGAAAGACTTCATGCAGAAATTATATTCTTTATTATATGATACTCTAAAAATGGTGTCTCTTACAACTGGTGTGAAGGAAGATTAGTTCTTGCTTGCTCCAGGAGCCAACTGATGTTGTCAGTGAAGTAAAAATATTAATTTCAACCTTACTGATCTCGTGAGGCTGCCACACAGCTGAGCAGATAATAGACTTCCTTCCTTCCTTCCTTCCTTCCTTCCTTCCTTCCTTCCTTCCTTCCTTCCTCCCTCCCTCCCTTCCTCCCTCCCTCCCTCCCATCCATCCATCCATCCATCCATCCATCCATCCATCCATCCATCTTTCTGTCTCAACAGAAAGAGTGGTTAACATATGGAATAACACCCTATCAAAGATGCAGGAGCTGTGGTACACACTTGAGCCAGGGAAGTTCACAGCTAGTGTATGAAAAGGAAATTTGGATGGCACTTACAACTCAACCTTTTTACAAGCTGAACATCTGAAATTTTTCATTCCTTGTAACACTTAGCTATAATCTTGGCATGATGTAATTTCAATTTTTGACTGTGCTAGTATGTAGCAACTGGATGCAGTATATCCAACAACTTATGAAAAAGAAAAAAATGCAGACAAAGACCAAAAATTTAGTATGGTATGGATAGAATCTACTTGTGTGGTTAGAGTTATTCCATTTTGAAGCTTGTGCTCTGGATTTCTTCCAGTCTGGTGACCAAATATGATGGAGCCTGAATTCTTCAATGTTTGGATGACATTTGTTTTTTCCATAGTTTATTTAATTAAAAAGAAAAGAGAAGGCTTTAGTGGCACAAAATACCAGGCACTGCAGTTGTTGCATGAAGTCTTTTTTTCGTTGATGTTCTAGTCCTTAAAGCCAGTGGGACAGAAGTTGTCAGGTAAGAACATCTGACAGCTTGAGCTGCTGAGTGGCTCCTGTGTGTTTCCCCAGGAGCCTCCCTGGCTAGGCAGGATTAGCTGCAGCTTCCTTGGAGCCTTCCAAGGTCATCCATGGAGGATGATTTATTTTATAACAAGGAGAATTAAGTGACTTTATTTAAATGCAGGGCCTAAAATGCCTAATTTTTAATTGTATCATTTTCATTATAAATGTATGCTTTTACACTATGACTTTTTAAAAAAAGGATTTAATTTTTGCAGTAAGTAAAAACTGAATGGAACACTGATGGCCTCCATTGTGAAGGATTAAGGGTTCATTATTAGGAAAACCAAACTGGCTTGGTTGGTCTGTGGGCTTTGGTTGGTTGGTTGGTTTTTGTTGGGTTTGTTTTGTTTTGGCAGTGGGGGGTTTTGTTTGTTTGTTTTGAGGGGAAGGCATTTTTGTTTTGTATTCTGAATACCTGAAGCTTAAGCACAGTAGTTTTCCATAACTGTGTACCATTGTATTTACTAGTGATGTATGAGGAAACCAAATCTTCCTTTACTTTCTTTATCCACCCAATGATTTAAAAACTGGACTGTTTGAACGAAGTAAGTGAGACTTGCCTTTTACTTTGTTTACAGTGCATGACCACCTGGTTCTGGCTGATAGCCCAAGATCTAATTCAGAGTATTCTATCTTTTATAAAGTTGGTAGTTTTAGCATTGTATAGCAAGCCTGGGACTCGTTCTCAGTTCCCAGTGGAGTTCAGTATCTGTTTATCTGCTGCGCTTGAGGACTGCAAGTTTCATTTCTAAAGGTGACGGTGATCTTGGAATACATGTTTTTTTATCCTTCTATTTCTTTGGCCTATTCTACATTTACCTCTTTACAATGCTGGTTTATACTGATTTCATGCAAGTAAAAATAGACTGCAACAATCTCATGAAAACAAGTCATAAAATATACTATTCAGAGAAAATGTGAAATAATAGCCAACTTGTCCAAAGAGTTCTTAGCTTTAAGTGTTTTTCTAACTACTTTAAAAATATTTTTGTAATCATGTCATTTTGCATATGTTAATATGTTTCCAAAAGCATGTTTTTTCACATCTCTCTCTCTTCCCTAACAATAAAAAGTGGCAATATAAATATAGTTTGAGTGAATTCTGTGGGGTTTTTTCCAAATATGGTTAGATTTTTTTTCTGGTTGAGATGTTTTGGGATCTCTGCCAAAAGATTTCCACCTCGGCTTTGTGGGTAGTTTTTCCTTTCCTTTCTTCGCAGTCTCTCTGAACTGTGATGCCAGGATTATGAAATATGTTTTGAAGATACATGCAGACACTGAAGTAGTATCTGTGTGAAAGGCAAGTAATCAACAGACATTTTTCCTCCTTGTCTGACATTTACACACGGCTTTGTTGTCTCTCCTCAGACTGTCACATCAGATGTGCTGTTCTCTCAGACTCTTTTTGCCATTTCTGGTTCAAGAGTAGTTTTTATTCTCTTCTGATAAGCTGTTTGTGTAAGTACCTTTTAGTTTTACACAGTCACACATGGCAGAAACATTTTATGCATTTGGACTAGTTGTGATTCTGATTTCTTTTTTATTTTTTCATTTAGCTTAATTTTTACCTTTTTTTGAAGTGAGAAAAATATTTGTAACTCCCTTGTTCTGTCAAAGAAAAAATGGTACATTTATGATTTACATTTGCTTGGCAAGGAGAGTGGGTTTGTTCATTTTATGGCATGTCAGGAAATCTATAAAACTCTCATAATGAACAGAAAGCTCTAATGAAATTGTCCAGTTCATGTGGACAAATGGCAGGGAGTTTATTGAATATGAGTAGCCTCCAATTTGACTAAAAGACAAAGGAAAAGCGCAGGAAAAATTAATTGAATTCTTTTTGATGCCATGGGTTGCAGTGTGTTGGAGCAATTGAGTGCTGAAGTTTCTAGCAGTTGAGGCCTAAAAATGTGAAATCTAAAAGCAGATTTTCAGCACCAAGCAGTCTTCACTGGCGGTGTCCCTGCAAGCTCTGCCAACCACAGTGGTGTGTGTGCAGCAGAGCATGTGGCCTGTGGAGGCACAGGGCTGTTGAGGAGTTCCTGCAAGCTTGGGAAAACCTGATGGCTTGGCCAGCTCTACTGATAGATGACTTCAGCAGCCCAACCTGATAGAAAGAGAGAACCACCCTCTCTGGGATAATCAAAGCAGTCGTTAATATTTAATGGGATTCTGTTGGAGAATGCTTTGGTTGATGTCTTAGCTGTTCCATCATGTATTTAGCTTTTTTCCCCCCCAGATGTTAATTACATTTAGTGCAAAGATAATTTTTGATACAGGGAATGGCAACTAAGTCTTTATGGGAAAGTGAGAGATGGTTTCTTCTGAGCTCACTGCTTTGGCCTTTGTTCCTCATCAGGTGATGTTTTCCAGCAACAGGGATTTAGAGGGAGCTTTACAGTTGTGAATCCTATGCTGAAGAGTTTGACCTGCTGCTCCTTTCTCCTCACAGAGTCTCAGCTGTTCACAGCCACCGTGGTTGCTGCTGGTTTGGGGAACATGTTTTATGTTTCACTGAGCTGACAGGAGGGAAAACCATTTTCCCTGTGCTGAAAGGAAGCCCCGGTGGCTGGGATCCTGAGAATGGAAGCTTCCCTCTCACCTGTCAGCTCTGTCAGTGTGTAACATGAGTTGTCAAAATAGGTGATGAAGGACCAGATGGCAGAGCACTGTTGCTTGCTTCCTGTGGAGCAGTGTAGTCTGTAAGCTTGTCTCCTTTCCTTGCTGCTCTGGAACATACCTGCAGGGTTATGGGCTGAGGCAGGGATGTGTTCCCAGCCTGGGCTGGGAGTGCAGAAATCCTTCTCCTTCCACATAGGAAATGGGACTCCAGCTGCTGCTCAGAGTGGTCATAACAGGCAATACACAACAGTGCTGGGAAAGAAGGAAAGCAGAGACTGGAGTCAGAATTTGGCTCTAAAAGGGAGTGAGTAGATGGCAACTCTGGAGGGATGAGAATCAGGTAGTTCATGTTTTTCACTGCTGGAGCATCTCTGCTTTATGTCCAAATGCAAGCCAAGGGACAAATTAGCTGAGTTAACCATTAACTTTTAAGATGCAGAAAATCAAGGTACTCTTAGTAAAAGTGGAAATTTAATTCATGATACTAACTCTGTTTCTGTGCTTGGTTCATAATAAAGCAAGTTTATGCTGATTTCACTGACAGGATCACTGCTTGCAAAGCTCCAATAAGCTCTGCTAATGTCTGCACCATTACTGCACTCAGGGTAGGGCTACAACTTTTTTTTTTCCATGTCTTCAAAATGTGAACTGCTCCAGCTGCTATTTTTAACTCTTCGAAGTGAAATGAGATTGAATATGAAGCAGTAGTCTGCAGGAGCAACTAATTTTCTCGGAATGATTGTAGAAACCTGATAAACACAGATCTCTTTTATTGTAAGAGAACAGGGGAGGAGAGGAAAAGGCTGAGCACGTGGTCTCTGAAGGGAACGACAGGCCATGTCACCAGTTCCAGGACTGTCACTGTGTTTGTCTCTCTTTTCCTGCTTTCACTCCCTCCCTTGATTTTTTTTTTTTTTTTAATTATTTACCATCTGGTATTTTCTGTCCTACCTGGATTTCTTTCTGCCTTTTATTTTCCGCTCTGTCTTTAGGAATTGTGCGTTAAATGGCTTTTGTCTGTTGAGGGTTCTTGCTTCTGAATCCAGCTGCTTCAGGAGGACTGAAGAAGAAACCATTTTAGACTGAATAATGTAACATCTGAAGATGTGTGTGTTCTCCAAGAAAGCAGCTCCCTTCTGCTGAAGCAGAGTTCAGGGAGCACATGTGCGTGCACAATCATTTTGAAAGAGGTTGAACCTCTCAAACTTGTCTGTAATACGGTTGCATGTTTAAGAACTACTGGAAATGTGACATTTCTTTGCCTCCACCCTACGTGGCAAAATGCTTTATAAACCACAGCAAAGAATTGGACTTGAGTGGGGAGAAAACTGATGGCAAAGTTTGGGATTTTTTTTCTTTGCTGCAATTCAGTAGAGTACAGGTCAGGTTGGACAATTTATATTTGTATTTTTAATTTCAATATGTTTATATTTTTAATCTTCCTATTTCACCCTTTCAGTTGCAAGTATATCTGCTATTAATAGAACATTTCCTTATTTTTCCATGTTTTATCTCCCTCCAGCCTGTCCAACCTATCTGTGCTCTCTGAGAAGCACTGAAAAGCATTTTCCATTGCCTTTTTTCTTGTATAACTCTTCCTCTTTCTATTTTAAATAATACAAGTGGTTTGAAAACTTACTCAGGAAGGAAGGGCTGGTGCTTTTTTTTTATGTTTATTGCTCAAAATCCAAGCTTTTAGTATCTACTCATAATCTGAGTCTGCAGGCATCGTTTGGAGATCTACCTATGACTGATGTTATCCATGCGTGGGCTTGTTCTGTTGTTGTTACTATTGTTTATTCTTGTTTTGTAAGGCAGTAAAGCCTAGACAGAGTAGGTCCAGACTGAGAAATCCTGATGGTTCTCAGTTTTCCTTCAGCTAAAGATGTTTTCTGGAGTAGGGGAGCCACTTGTTAGAGCTCAGCCCAGCAGGTTTCCAGGAAGCACGATGTGACCGCAGGAGCACGGCTCAGGTTGCGGCTTCTCTGGTGGCTGCCTGTTTTCATCAGCCTTTCATCCTCCTGTGTCATCAAATGCGTCTTCACACCACAGAAAAATGACACCTTCTGCAAATAGGTTTAGGAGGTGGTATTTTATGGGGGTGTGAGTTCCAACTGATTGTTTCTAGCAGCTGCAAAGACTCATGGCAGGGGCAGGCTGGAGAAGAAGTGCTGTGGTCGCTTCACATGGTTTTTCTTTAAGATCTCTTTTGTGTTCAGTTGTAAGCTAGGTCAAAAATAGCTGAGTATTCACTCCCCTGTGATTGAACTCTCAAGCAAAAAATGTAATTTTAACAGAGAACATGGCTTGGTGAGCTTGTATGCAAAAAAAAAATAAGTTGGGGTTTGGGGGATTTCTGCTTGGTGGCAGCCTGGGAACTGTGAGGGAGAAAATGGAGGAATCAGTCAAGAAGCATGGAAGTGACCCATTGAAAAGAGTTTTTTCCTTTCATGTGCACAGTTGACAAGTCTGTGTGGAATCAAGCTTAATAAGATCAGGAACACAGGAAGGATGTAATTTTGCCTGAAACTTCATCATCCACACACACATTTTTCCCATTTGCAGTAGCAATTTTTGTGTTGGTGTGTGTTGCGAGTCTTCCCATCCAAGAGTAAAGCTTAATGAAAATCAGAAGTCAAATTTTAAAATATTTACAAGTTTACTGAATTTCTGTTGACCTGGTGAGTGCCTCCTTGGCAAGGAATCAAAAGGTTGGAATAAAAAAACAGTTGTTGCAGAAGACCTGTTACATACTAGAAAAAAAGTAAGCTACGGGGTTTAAACAACTTATGTATTATTAACCTCTTAATGGTTCACAGGTAGCTCTTTTCTCTTAGCAAACTGTTTTATTTCGCTTTTAGCTGTGTACTACAGCTCCATAAGAGGCAAATAAAAGTAATCTTGGGACATGGTATAGAACGTGAATAAAAGAATTTGTGTGATCTCCCATGGATTAGATGAAGACTTAAGATGAGTTAAAATCTCTCTGCTTTGTTGTAGAAATATGAAATGTATTAAGGTCACTTGTGATTTCTGACTTAGAAATTTATGGGGGGTGTAGAAGCCTTTAGTTTTGGGGGATTTTTTCCCCAAAGATGGATCACCATTTCCAAGTGCAGACAGAGTGCAGGCTGTTGTATATCTAATTTTGTCTTAATTCTGATTCTCAGGAGAGCTCTTGGACCGTAATAAACAGTGTTCGTGAGGCACAACCTACCAACTAGCTGAAAACCTCCACTGTCTCCAGAAACGTGGGAAAGTCTTCTGGACTTATATCCAGGGAACATCTGTGGGAACAGCTCATTTATTACAGGGCGGATATCTCAGCAGCCCTTGGGAGAGTCTGGCTAGGACACACTTACACAGGAAGGCCCAGAAACCACAGGGTTGGGAAGATGTTGGATTCCTCTTGTCAGAAGCTGCTCTTTGTGGAGGAACATGCTGAGCTGATTCTGACAAATGGCACAGTGTCACCAGTGTCACCAGCCCCTGCTTGCCCCCAAATCCAGAAAAGGTTTTCTTCTGAGGCTGATAAATTAAAGAGATACACGTTGGTGTTACCCAGAATGGGCTTTGTGTGATGAAGATGTTTGGCTGAGCAGGGTTCCTTGGCATGTTCCTCCTGTCTGCAGCTGCTTCCACATCTCCTTGCATGCATTCCTGGGGTCGGAGAAATGGCTTTCAAGGTTATATTTCTAAAAGCACATGAATGACAAGGGCTGTGATGCAGGAATAGCCTCTTACCCCACCTCCCAAAAGCCTGAGGAGGCGAGTTCAGTAGCATGGTCCATGGCACTGAATTGTTTGTTTCTGTGAGCTTGGGATCTCTTTGTGCTACAGGCTGGCAGCAGCCTGCAATTCTGAGGGTCAGCTGGAGGAAATGCCCCCACATGCTGACACGTCCAGCTCTTAGAGCTCTTCTGTGATGGTTGACAAGTAATGTTTTATTTCTGAGAATGAAATGTATTCTTTTTTCCCCAGTGGGTTTTACCAATTGTTGTTTCTCACTAGTATTGCATGCTTGTCAGGCTTTTTTTCTCAGAAGAGATAATGAATTTAAGTCTGTTTTCCTGTTCTATGTACCAGGGCACATGTCTGATGGATCTAATTAAGCTAATACAAAACTCCCCAGATTATCAAATATTGTTTCATTAAGGAAATGGTATTTGAAGTCATATTTTTATTGGCTGAATTGTATTTGAAGACATAGTGGGTATGTGTTGAAGGAGAACACAAGGAGAATTCAGTATGACCAAAACTGTTTCTTGCTGTTCAAAAGCATCTGCTCAGCCTGTGGAAAGGAAAGTGTTGCCAGTCACTGAGGGCAGGATTTGTGTGCTTGTAATATGACATGCTGTCCATAAGCTGTGCTTTCTAGGGGGGAAAAGAAAAAGTGTGTTTTATCAAATCTCAAAATACATAATGTGAGGAAACTCTTAATATCTAATGATGTTGTCTTACAGACTCTAGTTTTGAAATAGGCTTTTTTTACTTAGACATTTAAGTGAATAGTCATAGTCACGTTAATTTACATTTTGCACTGGCATAGAGCAGCTGTGTTTCTATACATTCTTAGAGAACTTTTCTGCTTTTTGCTAGTTGAAGATTTTTATGTTGAAATGGTAAATTACTTGTGATTACCAACAAAAACTGAAATTAGCTGAGAATATAAAGTCTCTATAACATAATGATGTGTCTCTAACAGTACAGTGACTGAAGGTATGGCAATTACTCTGCACTTTAATGTCTGTCTGGACTAAGTAACTGGCTTTAATAAGATGTATCACTCTAGAACCAATGCTGACAGTGATTCATATGTAGGAGCAGATGGATAGAACAGGTTTCAATACCTTTAAGTTCTGAGAATTTTCCAGTTAGGATGCTAAACTGTGCATGTGTTGTTTATTCCAGCAGTGAAACAATCTTCACCATGGCAGTGGGAGCTGAACAACAGCTGGTCATTGTCCTGGTGGTGATAAATGCTCATCTGAAGCTCCTAGGGTTTAATAGCATGAGAAGGAGACTTACAATCAGATATATTTTATCTGTCTCTAGTTATAAGCACAGAAGAACCACTCATGTTCCAGCTTTAAATTAATCCTTAGAAATATCAGTAAGATGTATCCACTATAATTTGATATTCTATGTAATAAATGAGCATTGTTAAAAGTAATTGAAAGAACTGTTTGTAATGCTATGCAGAGTAAGACTGGAAATATAATTTTTTTGCCAAGATAAATTAAAACGTTTCTCCAAGCTTAAAAAAAGTCTGAACTGAGTCCCTTCATATAAGCAATGGAGTAGAACTACATTTGTTTCAAGAATGAATCGTGTAAATGTTCATGCAACAAGAGACAGAGAAGATCAGCAAAGACTTTAAATGTTCTTTCATTTTTTGTCTGCAGTGAAATGTTTTCAAGTTAAGATGAAAAAGAATACTAAAATGAGTTACTGTTCTTATGTGATTTGAAAACCAGTATAGCCAGTGGGATTTGTTGAGGAATTTCAAAGAAAATATGTTTCCATTAATTGATATCTACATGCAGCTGTACCAAAATGTAACTCATTGATTGTGTGTACCCACTTTCGGTTAATTTTTTATAATGGAATTTTTAAGTAGTAGTCATATTTCCAAGAAGGGAGAGATTCTAGTCTGAATGATGGATTACAAGGCTGTATTATTTAAGGTATGCATTATCTGATAAATACTCCACCAAAATACTGTGTGCTTGTTACCTTTTGGATTCTTGGCTGTGTACAGTAAGTTTAAGAGTATAAAACCACCCACATTGTGTGTACACGTGCACATGTGTATGAGGGAGGTATAAATGATTGCTAATTATCATACATGGTTTCCTTCCTCTGGTTTTATGTGACACTCTTTTGGCAGCAAACTGTATCAGAGTGCTTATAATACATAAAGGTGCAGAGTTTTTAAATGTAGCTCACACTAGACCATAACTAATTGTCAATCTCTTGATGTTTTTTACCAAACAGCCAGGTCGAACTGTCCTGTATATGCCCTGTAATATTGTTTTGTGTTCCTTATGCTTAAAACTTCAAGTTTGGTCATAAGCTTCCTCGTCTGGATACACTTCAAAGTCACATTTATATCACATGTCAACAATAAGGAGCTTTGTGTCTGTGATTTTTTATCAGCTTAGAAGGGCACTGCCAGAAATCTTGATGCATCTTGCAAAAAGGATTTTTGTGAAGAGAGTGAGGTTAAAAAAAAATCTGGAGGATTACAGATGTGAAATATTTGAAGGTTATGAAATAAAGCCTAGAAAAGGGGTACCTGGTATCGCCATGAATCTGCATCAGGTTCACATTTAATACAGATGAGCTGTTTTGCCATGACACCTTTCCTTCACTCAGTGCAGAGGACACAGTTTGTGTTCTTGGTTTCTGCACAGCAATAAAACAGAAGGCAATTTTCTGCACAGCTGAACTGAGAAGAAAGTCTGCATCTGAACTTAATCTTGACAGGGCTTGCATAAGGTGCTGGGGTCTGTGCTTGTTGATTCACCTCCACTCCTCTCCCCCCATTCACATAAGCCAACACAGGAGATGTACATGAGCAGTAGCTGGTGTCACACAACACACAAACACAGATGTAGTGATGTGAAGAGTATTAAACCAGAAAATACTCCATACTGCTGCTAGTAGACAGTCCTGCTTGTGTAAGACATGACTATAGGAAAGGGCTGTAAGTCTGAATAGCTTTTCTTCTGAAAATGAAAAGAAGGGCTGTTTTCACTTCCAGCATAATGAGTTAGTAGAGGATAATTACCTCTTAGGTTAAATATTTTCAATATAATGCAAGCAATGTGTACCAATATGTCAAATGCCCTATAGAGAAGCCAGAATGGTGCACCAGGCAGCTCAGATTTTATAATAAAGTCACAGATGCTCCTATTAAGCTGGAACCTTAATACAACCAAGGCTTTACTCGTAGTGTTGATTGCCATTTATTTTCTCAATCACGTAACAGATGGCGGCTGATCTATTGTGAAAGCAAGGCAAAGCAGCTCATGGCTCGTAAAAAACCTCTGTATACAAGCACCTCAGTTTCTAGATAAGCACTGCCCAGTCTTGCAGACAAGCCATGTGCAGTGCCCAGTGCTTGTGCCCAGCCCAAAGCCACACGATGTCAGCCCCCTGGCTAAAGGAATGAGGCTGTGGTTTCCCTGAATGCAGGGAGTGCAGCTGTAGCAGTACCATGTCAAGGAAGATTAAATGGAGGCAAATCCCGAGGACTGGCCGCACTTCACCTTGCTGTGCCCTGTGTCAGCGTGTGCTTGGAGGTGGTGTGTTTGTTTTGGAGAACTTGCATCCATTTTGTGTGAAAATGAAGCGAAAGCATCTGCTTGAAATGACAATGGGGAAACTTGACCACAGTTTCCTCTCTCCACCTCCCATCCTCCCTTCTTGGCCATATATAGTAGCAGCTATTGCCACTTAGGCAATGCAAATGTAAGGCTGTGGGCTTACCAGTTTTGAAAAAATATATGGAAAAACTGGATAACTATATTAAAAAAAGGGGTTTTAGGAATAATAATCGTTTCTTTTGCGGCACAGGGTAGGGGAGTAAATGACCCCTTCCACTCTGCTGCAAAACACAAATAAAGTATTTAGCCTGACAAAGTCCACCAATGCTCTAAAAGAAGCTGCAGTTGCATTTTTAATGCTTTTGGGGCCATACAGATAGAATAATACAGATGAAAAAATGCAGTTGCATTTTGCGTTTTGACTCTTCCTTGAAAGAGTCGTGCTCTTGCTGCTGCTTGGCTGTGGCCAGCGCTGCAGGCCCTGCTTTACTGGTGCAGCATTTACCAGTTTTGCTTCCTTGTGTGTGGTGTGGAGGTGGCAGATGAAACTGTGGATGTTGCAATGAGCTGGGCTGTCCCTTCACTTGTTTCAGCTCAGGAGCACGCCTTGTTTGTCCCAGCATTCCTGTTTCCTGGCCATCGGAACAGCAGCCAGCCCTGACGCAGTGTTTGTAGCAGTGTCCAGTTGGGAACGCCTGTGGCACAGTGGGCAAAGGGCCAGGAGACAGGGAGAAGCCTCCTTGCTATCCCATACCAGTGCTGAATTCCCAAAGGTGCTTCCAGCTCATTGCTGGTACCGATCCACTCCACTCCAGCTGTTGTGGGGCAGGAATCTGGGATAAGTAGTGGACACTTGCAAATTGAGTTTTAATGAGAGGTGTCAGGATGTTTGCATAACCAAGATTTGTTTGTACAACCCCTTTAAGATCCAGTATTTGTCAAACCCTAAAGATGGTGACCTTTTTGTCCTCAGTTAAGGAGCGTTTCTGAGCAAGCTTTTCCTTTTTGCTCTCTTTATTTTCCTACAGTCAATTGCTTCAGCAGACATGGATTTGAATCAGCTGGAAGCTTTCCTCACTGCCCAAACCAAAAAACAAGGTGGCATCACATCAGATCAGGCTGCAGTCATTGCAAAATTTTGGAAGAACCACCGGACTCATATCCACGAGAGCCTGATCAATCAGAGCCGCTGGGATAATGTCTTGAAAAACGTGAACTGGCGAGTGGACCTGAAGTCACAGTTGAGGCACATTGATCAGATAAACACTCCTGTTGCAATAGTTGAAATGGAACTGGGAAAAAATGGGCAGGTAAGCTTCTTCTTGCAAAATACATAAACCTGATGTAGCTACATATGCCCTGAGGCATATTGCCTGTTGCTGAATTCACTGCATCCAAATCAAGCCAGCTGATTTGTCACCACTGGGCCTTTAATGGACTTGGAATTGTGGTCCATCTTTGGATACAAAGACACATTCTGGGTGGTCAATGCAATTTTTGCCTTTTTCATATCTTCATGTATGTACTGACAGCTCTCTTTACATTAAGCTTGAAAAATGAGAGGATGTAGAAATCAAACATTATCGTATAATTCTGTTTGTATTCCATGCACTGCAAAGTTGATTAGTCTTTTTTTTAATCCAACACTAAAATTAGTTAAAATATGCAAAGTAGGAGCTGAAAAAGAGTGAAGTTCACAAATAAGATTTTACACCAAATGAAGGGAAGGACTCCTTTTTATTTTACATAACACCCATTCTTATGTTAGAAGTACATCCTTTTTACCTGTCACATTATGCAATCTGGCCTTATCTGCCTGAAAGATATCTATATATATAGCTCTATCAGTGCTGAACACTGCCTTCCTGTTTTAATCTCCGTAGTCCATAGGAATGTACAGCTAAAGGCACAGCTTCCCATCCTCACTTTTACTATCATTTTCTAACAGGAAATGTGTTTCAATTTGGTATCTTTTCTCTCTGCAATGTTTTAGTAAATTTTTAAACCTCATTTCTTAGCTGTAGCTGCTGCAAATCGTGCCATGAGCTAATTTGGGCATTTTGATCTTAATAGTTAACATTTAACAAGTTTCCTTGTATTTCATAATATTTTAATAGGGAGAGTGCCTGAGTTAGGAATACCTCAATCCATCCATACACGCACACACCTGGAATATACCTGTGCACAGGAATGATTGAATTCCAACTGTGTGCCTAAGCCAAGACCAGGATGTGCATACATGTAAACTGGGTTCCTACAGAGACAGCAGGTATTGTTGGAGTCATCCTGTTAGTTCACTTTTCTTTGCAGTCAGTGAAAGCTGATCCTTCCTGAGCCTTCCCCTCATGGATGTCTGCAGTGACCAGTACAACAATGGTGTGTGGCTTTAGGTTTTTCCTAACCTCAAAGAAGTGGGAGTTTTCTGCTCAGGATCTTGAGACTGGAAATGATTATGTTCTATTAGTAGCAAATGCAAAAAGGTTGTTTTGAATAAAAAGGTTACAGGGAGCACATTATAATGAGTACATTGAGTACATTAGTGAGCAAATGGGAGAAATACCTACAGTCATTAAAAAATGCATCCTTAACTCAGAATCTCTGCTGTGTTTCATAAGGGGATTATGTAGTTAGTGACTCCTGTTCTGAAACTGTTTTTCCCCCCAGTAATGGATTTTTACAGTAACATCAACCAGCAAGTACATTTATATTTCTTTCACCCTGTGCAGAGAGTCAGGGGATGTGAACATGGAGGAAGAATACACGTTTCTGAGACACTGTAATGTCTCTTACCAATGAGCCCCACAGCAAAATCAAAATTAATTATTTTAGCAATGCCCTTCATGCTGAAAAGGGAAGTGGTTGTGTGAATGCATTTTTGGAACTGCCATCAAACACAACTTTTGCCTCCTTCCCTGAGGACAGCAGTAAGCTGTGGCAAGCCTGACACTTGGTGTGAGTTAAACTGGTACTTACTGAAACAACCATGGAGTAATTAGCATTGTCACCACTTGAGTCAATGTACATTTATTCTAAGGAGCTCTGGTTTCACATAGCCTTTAGCTTTGGATTAAATAAGTTCTCTGCTGTAAATCTTTGGGTTGGGGCACTCTGCATCAGGCTGCATGCTCCTGTGATGGGATGAGTTCTGGGGACCCCACAGGTGTTTGGGGACTTCCTGGAAGGACTGGTCACAGAGACTCCTACTGGAGGTTGAATGAGTTGTTGCACACTGAATCCAGCCCACTAACTTGAAGCTGTCATGTTTTATAGTCTTTATAAATATTTTTACTTTATTGTTAGCACATCTGTTCTAGATATCAAGTTTTGTAGAACATCAAATGCTTGTATACTGGTACCTTTCTTAGATTTAGCAGAGAACATATTTTCTAAAAAGTTGTCAGCCGTAGATGGGATTTGATGAATAATGAAGATCTGGCTTTGAAGAAGAAAGCTGGCTGATGATTCAGGAGTAAATTATTCACAACAGACTGTTTTCATTTGGACACATGATAACAGAGGAGTATACAAATGCATTGATATGTAATGAATTGACATGAATATTTCATGGTTCAACAGAAGCAAAGAAATGCTCTGTAGAAAATGTACCTTTCCAGAAGTCACTCTGATTCTTCTCAGTGTCTCTGGGTTGGATTTAGATCTCTGCCCAGCAGAAGGCCGGGCTGCTTGGTGGAGCATCTGCTCCTGCTTCAGTAAATTACTTGGCTTCCTGCCTGCCTTCTCTGAATTTTAGTCAGTCAGTTCTTTCATGATGGGAAGACTCTGTGTGTGAGACCTGATGTGGTTGAGAATGGGGAATTGGAAGTGACTGCTCCATAAATACCAGTAGACTGAGTTTACATGAATTTTTTCAAATTTTGTAAATATTTTCTGACCAGAGAGAGATATTTCTGGCTTTGAGAATCCATCAGAACTTGCATGCATTAATTCTTGCTAGCTTTGCTGTTAGTGCTAATAGAAATAAATGAGCCCTTTTCCCTAAGTGCTCTTAAAAACACTTCTAATGAGAAACATTTGAATATACCATGCTCCAAACTTTGAAAAATTTGATTCGGGATCTGTAGCTTTGAATTTGAACTCTTTCTTCAGTAAAGATTTTACAGCAAGATTAAAAGTTTCCTTTATGCTGGTGGTGTAGTCTTTATAGATCCTGGTTCAAGGCAGATGAACATGCTAGTCATGAAATGCTCAGCTTTGAAAGCCCATTTTCTTTAACAATATGACTAAAAATAAAATGATAAAGCAGTTGCCCTTTAGCCTGCATTTTCCTTCATCTTGTGATATTTAGTGCTCATCACTGCTGGTACATTTTTTCCTTTTGAACAGCCCAGAATGGTTTTATCCTCTTGGGTTTTTTATCTACCTTGCTGGCTTTCTCTTAAAACATCTGTAACTACCTGCCCCCTTCTTTATGTCCTTTTTTATCGTGTTCTCCCTCTCCGAGCATTTCTGTAGAGCTCTTTTGGCATGAAATTTCAGCCAGACATGAATCTGCCTGGAAGGACAGCAGAGTGAGCTGGAGCATCCTCCTTCTCATGCCCTTCCTGCCCCTCTGCACCAGCACTGCTCCACGTGGTGGGCAGCCACTGCTGTGCAGTGTTGGCTTACCTGCACATTTCACTAACAGATTTATACCTGACTTTGCCATTGATAGAAAATTAATGCATTGGTTTTGCACCATGGCTTGGCACTAAGGTTGTATTTAAACTTGTTTTCTGGGCTTTGTCATGTTATTTTCCTCAGATGTGCCTCTTCCCTGTGGTTGTGTTCTTCCTGTGGGCTGATTTGCCAATAAGTTTTACTTTCTTGCAGCATTATATATTTTGCAGTTTAATATCTGAGACTGAGATTAGATGAGAATTTGTTCTTGGCTTTTTTGCTTTAACTGACTTACAGAATGGGTATTTTCACATGCATTTCTTTTTGGTGTTTAAGATACCAGTAATCCATGTAATATCACTTCTCTTGAGGCTTTGTTGGATCTTAAAGCATGTTTTATGATGAAAGAGTATTTTCTGTCCTGGTTTAACGTGAAGCTGGGATTCTACTGCAGGAATCTTCCCAGAAAGACCTGAGGTAATCGCATCAGGATTATGGATTAGAGGGTTTTTTTCCCAAAACATTGTATATCTCTTCTCTTTCCTTTTCTAAAAGCATCTACCTGACAGAGGTGTCATAACAGTTAATGATATACAGTGGGTAAATACCACAGTGTAGCAAATACCAAAAGCTACAGACACGGTAAGAAATTAGGATCATTTCTTTCAAAGTTAAGGGCAAACAGCAGCCTTTCATTCCATATACTTTTTCTGATCTGAAATCATCAGGGATATGTATCTTCACAAAAGACAAGTATTTTTCTTTAAAGAATAAGCAAGCATTAGGAATAGATTTTTGAGTGAAAGTCTAATATTTGAGGCTTATGACTGTATTTTGATTGTCACTTTAAACTCTCCCCAGTGAGCTAAAATACTTTCTGATGAAAGGACTTGCTAGGTGAAGTGCACCTTTGCCAGTGCAACAACATCCTGGATGCTTAAAAAGTAGGAACTGTCAGCTGGCAGTTTACCTGCTGTCTGCTGATGGCTGGGTCCAGACCCTGGTAATTCAGAGAAAATAATAATAATAATAATAATAATAATAATAATAATGTGTGGAAAGAGTTTACAGGCAGTATAGACAATTGTCATGCGCTATACGTAGGAGGTAAAATGCTACCAGTATTTAAGGTCTGGAGCTTGACATTTCATCAAGTTTTGGTTGCAATGGCTGTAAAGATTTAATTAATGTTTTAGGAGGGAGTGAAGCAGGTCTCAAAGTCAACTTCTGGGAGATTAAATTTTTTTCTGACTTGTTAATTATGTCTATGCTACACAAATTTAGGCTGAAATTTCTATCATCTGTGCTATAAACAAATTATTTATAGCATTCACACATGAACGTGCTTTCACAATGTAATAAAAAAATCTTAGAATTGATCACCTATGAATCACATTCCCTTGCTGGGAGTACAGACTGAACGCTGCTGAGGATGTGGTGGAGTTTTGTGCGTTTTTCTAAGCCAGGGTCTCTTGGCTTTTGTCAGCTCCAGTTATCCCCAGCAATAGCTGTCGCTGCTGCAGAGAGGTCAGAGCAAGAGAACATCAGGAGTGAGGAAGGATTATGGTTGCGCCTGCTTTTGCCTCTGTGTGACTCCAGGTCAGGCTGCTTCAGAGATATTGCTGAAAATAGCCCCAGATAATGGATCTTCAGTCTTTTTTATGTAGGATCTGTTTGAAAAGGCACATGGCTTTTCGTAGGATATCGGTGTGGGCAAAGTGATGCGTGGGGAGATGAAAAGCAGCTCCAGGTACCCAAACCAAAATGACACCAGCCTGGACTGCAAAGAGGAAGGAAAAGCAACCACCAAACCATTTTTCCTTTCCAGCCATAATCTGTCTTAATTGTTGTAGCTATTAACATCATCAGAAATGATGTTCCAGTCAAAAATGGGAAAGCACAGGCATTTAGAAGCCAAATGAATCAACTTAACCCAAATGGGCTTAATATTTTTATGTGATTAAAATGATAGAATATGGTAAGTAGAAGTCAGTTGGAAAAAAATCACCTTTGTGTCCAAGCCAAATGTAATCATTTGAGCTTTTGTTCACCTTGGAAATTTATGAGCTGGAGGGAACAGTTACATAAAGGCAGTACAGTGCAAAAGCAAATAAAAAATGGAGAGGGCACCAGGTCACTCGGCACAGAGGAAACTGGAACACAGTTGACTGACTTAACTCAGTTATTTACTTAATCCTCTGCATGGTACTCTCTGTAGTCCTTTGCTTCGACAGGTCAATTTTTGTCACCTTCTTGAAGAGAAATTTGGGAACAAGAAGAGAATTTCGTTATTTGTGGCTCTTGGGACGTGGAAGTGTAGTATGTACGTTAAGGAGATAAGAGCATTAAATGGAGGTATTACATAACTCCAACTCCAACTGTCACTTCTCCACTGGATATATTTGACAGTATTTTTTACCTCATCTGTTCATCCTATACAAAGCAAGGGTATTCTGCAGTAAGTAGTGCTAACAGTTTCCATCCTGGTTTGTTTGTGCCATGTATATACGGATGTGCAAGTGCACACATACTCATATATTCCATGTCTTTACTCTGGATCTGGATTTGCTGAAGTAATTAAATAGAATAATTTAACTGAGATATAAGTATTTTTGACTGTAGCTGAGCTCAGGGTGTTACAGGGAAAATTCTGCATTAATTGAAGGTGAGCTCTATGAAGGCAGCAGTGATGCCCATTTACTGCCTTTCATCTGCCTAAATTCAGATTCAGTCTTTGACCCTTGAAATTTTTTATCTTCTCAGGACTTGCACATTCTGACAGGGGACTTGCCATCTGTTATAATGATTTCAATGATATCAACAAATATTTTGCAATCTAACATCAATCTGGCATTCACATGCAGCCTTGAGAAACAGATTGCAACAAGGCTGGCACAGGGGCAGCTGGGGTCAACAGACCTGGCTGTTGAAAATTGTCCCAGCAACAGTGTTTCACCACATACCTTTTCTTGGACTTGGCTCTACAGGGTCGGAGACCCTAAATTGCATCTCCCCCATCACCAAAGGAATTGTTCTGTTTGAGGCAGGTTGGCAGAGCAGTTTCTATGTGACTCTTGCACTACTGTGGTATAAATAATCACAGGCAGTCCCACTGTTTGTGCAATTCCCCACCACCATGGACTTGGAACTGTGTGGAGAGTGCCTGCAAACATACAGATTAAAGCTTTGCATTTGCACAGAATGCCACATGCAGACCGGCACCATTTGGCTACATGACCTTGCAGCAAAACTCATCTATAATTGAGAGGAGATGTAGTTGAAGGACTGAAAATTATAATCTCCACTAGCATCTTTTTAACAGAAGTCAAAAGTTTTGCATGATTCTCAAAAAAAAAAAAGTTTTAAAAGGAGAATATTTCTTTGCTGGAGAACTTGTATACAGCAAACCAAAGCCTCTTTGCATCTTGGCTCTGGTGGTGTCCATCTGTGTTCTTCAGAGGACTTGGATATCAACATTTGCAAGTAATTTGTTCTTAGGAGACTCAGGAAAAAAAAGGAGTTTTTATGAACATAAGTGCCCCATGCATTGGCTAACAAAGCATCTTGTTTTTACAGGCCTAGCCTGGCCAAATACATTTAAAATTGTTGTTTTGCCAGTTGGCCAGCCTTGCCCCTCTTGACACTATGCCACCTTGCTGCTGAGAAGTGCTTTGGAGATCCTTTCAGGTTTGTCATGATCTCTGTCGAGATCCCTGAGCACTAGCATTCAGGGCTGTAAGTAAGAACAGGTTCTTAATTTATTTTAATTAGGAAGAGCTACTGCAGGAGAAGGTATCAGAAGATACAAAAGGAGAAATCTGGCACATAACTGGGGAGAAACACTTGTAGAGCATTACACTCTTTTTGCTGCTTAATCTTTTGGATTCTCTTTATTCTATCTTAAACATATGGGGGTGTATATATATATACGTTTCATAAAAGATGGACCCCAGTTTTTGCTGTGCAAGAATTGATGGAACAGAAGAAACAACACAGTCCAGGGCGGCAGAGCAAAATCCCTTCAGCTCACAGCTAGTTCTCAGTGTAATCTTTTGATTGAGCAGATACTTCCATTCTAGTTTCTGGCAAACTATGGCTTTCCATCCTTCTAGAGCTTCTACTCATCCTAATTAAAAATGAAAAAAAGATAAATATATATTTTTTTCCTTTTCTTTTCTTCTTTTCATTCTGTTTACACAGCTTCTGACTGAGTGATTCCACAGGTAGCTGGCTGGAATCTGCTGGTGTACAAAGCTGTCCTTGGGAGTTGGTAACTGAGCATTAATGCTGAGGTGCTGTGAGCTCCCTGCACAGAAATGCAGTTAGTCACTATGTGAAATGCTTGGAATACTAGCACCCTGTTTGGATAAAAGCAGGCTCTCACTCCTGCTGCAGTTGCTCTTGCTGTTACATACCACTAGCAGTGCTACCTAGGGACTTCTAGAGGCCAGCAGAAAAGTTTTGGGAGGGGCTCGTGCCCCTTCCCTGAAACGAAGAAGTAAGTGAAATAAGACTGTAGGAAACAAGGCTTTTTTTTTTTTTTTTGCAGGTTCGCTTACCTCTATATCAAAGTATTTGTCTCCTCCTTAGTATGTTGGCTTCATCTTGTCAAAACATAGAGTGAAAGAAAGGCAGTAAATAGAACTGCCACAGAAAATCAGACGTGGGTGTGAGAGGGTAGTTTTGGTGTCAGGTCTTTTCCTTGCTGTGAGGTGCACTTGAAAAGTTCCTGACCTTTGCTGCTTGTCCTCAGCGTTGTGCTGCCCCAGCAGTGATGTGTTCATGGAGCTGAAAGTGGCTGAGGGAGTCCAAATGAAATTTTTTTGTTTCCTCCCCACCCTTTTATTTTTTTCAGCCACATTTTTAGTGTGGATCAATTTGTTGAAGGGACAGGTTGAGGGCAGAATTGGGCAAAAGAAATTGAGAACTCTACCTTGCCTTGAAAAAAATGCTCATTTAAGCATACATGTTCAAAGAGCCACTATTTTAAATCCTAGCTAGTGATCTCTTGAACAGAAATGAAGCAGCTCTCCTTGAATGCTGACAATAACTTCTCTGAAGTGCCAATTTTTCTTCCAAAAATGGAGGAGGAATAGAAAATGAGAGACACGGCTGTTGGATGAGTTTTGTATTGTAGAGTTCATCTGGAGAAGGGTGGAAAAGGTATCTGATATGGAAATGATCTAAAAGGGTATCTGGAGGTGGGAATCTGCACAGATTGCAAGAACAGGGGAGTCTTGGTACTCTAAGAGCGTTGTTATTCTTTGTTTCTAGAAAGTTTCTCAGCTCCATAGATTTGTGACAGCCTTAATGAGAAACATGATTGAAATACTGGTCCTATTCCTTGTCTGGTTATTTTGTCTAGTGTTAGTGGGAAATATGGTGAGCTGAGCCACAGCTTGGCTGAATTGCCTGAAGTGATTCTCTAAGTCTGGGAACAGCAACAGAGCCCTGACTTACTCACAGCTTTAACAAATAAACTCATTTGTTGTTCGAGTTCTTTTTCATTGAATGGTTACAAGAAGTTGGTTGCTGTTGACAGTTTCGTCCTCAAAGTAGCTTTCTCTGTTTCCTTGCATGCATCTGTTCCTTTTTTTTTCTTTTTGCTTGTTTTGAAAATACTTTCTGAGGCAGTGTGGTGAAGCATAAGTTTCCCTGCTTTCCTCTGAAAGGAGATGGTTGGGAGGAGATCAGTGGCAAGTGCTTTTGGTTAAGACATCATTGTTCTATGTACTACTTGAGGAAATGACTACTTTGAACATAATTCCAGGAGCAAATCCTCTTCATTTAGAAAGAGATTCTAACTTACAAAAGATACAAGACAATCCTTTGATTAAGAAACCTCTGGCAGCTGTAATTTTGCATAGACCTTGACACAAGGGGTTTTTTCCTGTTCTCCTTTCAAATTATCGGTTGCAAAACCCCACAGAGATAATCAGACATGCAAATCTTCACTATATTTTTAGTTCAACTCACTGATGTATAATCATTAATATGTTAATATGACAAGGAAAGCAAAATTTAAATTGCATATGCTTAATTTGGTTAATAAATGCTTGAAATACAGTCCCAATTTTAGAAGTAGCCATACTTGATGCCGATTTGTCAGGGGATTTTTTTCCCTTTTAAATCACAAGGAGAGTATAAAACCTCTTGTTTTATGCATAGAAATACCTTTGTAGTGCTATTTACCCTGACCCTGCACAACCAAAGGACCTCTCTGCTGGGAATTGGTGCTCCTTGTACACATTGTCACATTCCTAATGATTGAATTGTAATAAATTGCGTCAGTGGAGACCTAGTGAAGATTGTGGTATTGTAATTTGAGTTCCCAGACTGCTTTAGGTGGGGTTAGATAGGCAGATAGAAGATGAAAACAGCAAAGTTTCCTTGTGTTCAAATATGGTCAAGCTCCACCAATGCAAACCAGGGATGTGCTTGCCCTGTATTTAATTTGCAGTGGCCTAACTAAATGAGATACAAATTACTGCTGGAATTAGAATTAGGCAGCTTCTGAATCTTGGTTGAACATGCAAAGCTGCTATAATATCCAGATTTTTTTTAAACCCCTGAAGTGATATTTGAATGTTTACAGGCAATAAACTTTTCAGTCAATTGATTGCATTTCTGTTGAATCGCCCTCAAAAGTGAAGCTGTGCTTTAAGGACTATTAAAAAATTTCATTCCATTTAACCTGTAAATACGCCACAGGACTTGAGAAAATGAGTTTGATAATTGCTTTTTTTTTTTGAAGACTTCAGCCTCGAAGGCAACATCTTAAAAGGGCTCAGCATTGAGGAGAGTCTCTAACGTATCCAGCTAGAGCCAGTTACACTGGCCTGACTTCCTTGGTCTGAGGTAATGAGGTGTGACAGATCATGAGTGCAGTGCATCATGGTCAGAACCAATAACCCCTTTCAGAAAATTGCATTTCTGCTCTAAGCAGTCATTTTGAGTTATCTGCAGCTAATTGTAAACTGCCTGCTTTTATGGAAGTGGAATGCTCGTGTTTCCCAGTAAATATTGCTGTGATGCTCCGAGACAGCTATGAAGTGCAACTGTCTGGGAGAAAGCTCAAGTCTGATCAAATTTAATTAGACTGGAACCTGTTCCTGCCTACAAATATCTTGATTATACGAGGAGAACAAACACAGCACTTGACAGAATTGGCTTTTGTGATAGCTACTGCTGTGAGAACGTGAAAAAGAAGTGTTGATTCCCATGCTCCTTCTCACTGAAGATTGAGCTGAAAAATAAGCCGTGTCTGCATCCAGCTGGTCACCCAGAGAGGACGTGGAGAAACCCAGGCTGCTTGAGGGAAAGATAAATCTCTCTGCCTTGGACTATTCCCTCAAAGGATCTGTTTGTATGGACTCCAGAGGAAAGCAAACATTACTAGGTCAATTCTAGGAGCCTAAGGTTTGGTGAGATAGATTCCACCCTCTGTCTGAACTGCCTAGTGATTGATGTGGCTTGACAACTCCTCCTCTCAAATGAGTGGTATGGATAAAACCTCGTCACTTTGTTCAGCTCAGGGCAGTGGAGGCAAACTGCCTCAACCTTCGTTTTTTAGGAAGGAAAAGCAGAAAAGAAATGCAGCACCTGCCCTTACACTGTGGGAAGTGTAGTTGAGTGAATGTCATTAAGCTGTCAGCCAAAGAAGTGCAGGCTGCTGGGTGAGAGACCTGTATTTGCATTAAATCAAAACTCTTGGGGTAAAAATTAATGCAAGTTATAAACGAAATTATAAGGAAAACTTCTTTAAATGTGAGCTTCTTTTTAAAAGTTGTATTAAACAAGCACTGAGTTTACAGAGCAGAAGTACTTAGAGGTTTAAGCACACCGAATGCTTTGCATGACAACAGCACGGATAAACTGTGATCCAGGAGCACTGAGATACCTTCATGGTTTGGGATATGAGGTGTGACTGAGCCACCTTGTTTCCTATCACTTCCCTCTGCAAACACACCAAGTCAAGCTGGGTGGGTGCTTAAGGGAGAAGAAAGACAATACCTGCAGCTGAGAGTGAGGATTTGAAAGATGATGGACAAATGGGTCAGTTTCAAGGGCTTGAAGCTGCTCTCTGGGGAAAGAAGCAGTGAAGAAAAGAAGAGGGTTGTTGTTCCAGGCACAGAGCTTGGAGATCAAAAGGACTCGCTCACCTCTGAGGGGGACTGTTCTCCAGAGCTGCTGGAGGAGACCTTGGTTTGAGGGACTTGGGTGTTAGATGGTGCTGTCACATCCCAGTGGCCTTTGGGTTGTCTGGGGGATGTTGGCTTGCCATGATCCTCGTGCAGAAGCTACATGGTAAGAAAACTGTGTTCAGCAAATCTTTGTATCTTATCCTAAACCATCAACTTTTGCTCTGAGCAAGCAGCACTTTTCTTTCAAAGAGCATTGGACATTGCTATTCTCTGGCATTGCTTTTTGGAAGAAGAAAGATTTTTGGAAGGGGCTGTCAGAAGTGGCATGCTGTGCTCCAAGCTGCCTTGTTCCTTCTGCCCCTTTTGGTGTGTTCGCATGACAACATGTAGAGCTCTTGACAAAATCTTCTGGCTCCCAGGAGACGTTTCAGCTCCTGCCTTTCCCTCAGGGCAGCACGAAGAGCTCCTGGCCAGAGGGCTGAGGATGGCAAGTGCTTTTATGTGCAAACAGGGGGTATGAGATTTGCTGTCAGCAGGAACTTGCGCATGACTTCAAATGCTACTTGTGCTCCGGGTCAGCCTGGCTCATGATGTCCCATCCTAGGAAGTGACAGCAGTGTCCAACAACGCTGTGTCCTCTCAGAGGGCAGGGCTTTCTCCTGCAGACAGGGAGTTGTCACCAGGCCTCTCCCTTTGCTGTCTCACCGCCTTCCCCGTTCGGCACCATTCCCTGCCTGAGTGCGGCTCCTCTGCGCCCTCCTTTCTTCTGTGCCCTTTGCTTGGCTCTGGTTGGGTGTTTGTTTTCTCTCCCACACTGGCTCTGTTTCATTCACTGCCCAGAATAATAAGAGGTTTGTTGAAAGGGTGCTGCTAAGTAATTTGTCTTCTTCATTCATTCTCTCTTTGTTGAATGTTTCTTTTCACTGTGCTTTGAATACAAAATTATTAATTTCATCATAGTTTATTTCAATAGTATTTATTATTGTGGAGGCTCCTACAGAACCCTTCTTACTGCCATAAAAATCTCATAAATGAATACTTATAATCAGTTATGATGATATTTTAATTCCCATTTCGAGGATACAGTCTGAAGGCAGAGAACATAAGCACATGGATTTCCATTAATTCTGGTGGCCAGTGTGAAAAACCTTCAACCCAAGTTTGCAGAGTGCAGAGCCTTCATGGTATTGCCAGGGTACATCTCTGACAGTGCAGCCACGGCAGTGATGGACATCAGTCCTGCAAGCCAGACCCCAGGTGCCTCAGACTAAGCCTGGAGAAAACAGGGAACACACAGTGAGTTATCACCTGGACAGATGTTGGCTTGGGCCTCCTGTATGCACAGAACATTTACCTTTGGACAAAGAAGTTTAATTATTGGCTCCATGCATAATAATGACAGAACACTCATTATATCCATAAGCCACCGAAGAAAATATTAGTGGGATTTTATTTTCAGCCAGAGAAAATCTGAGATGGAGGTATATTGGAGCAGATTATTAATACCTCCCCATCTGAAATCTGGGAAACGGCTTCTAGTACTTCTCTTTCCTTTCCCTGTTGTTAGAACCTACGTCAAATGCTGCCTTTTATCTGAAGTGGTTTCCCCAGAGACTCATGCTCCATGCCAGTTCCAGGTATTGTTCGCCCTCTGTCCTTCTCTGAGCATCTTGCTTTTTCCAAATTTTCAAGTGTGAAGCAATAGTATTTTGTACCTAGTGAAATGTAGTTATTTGGTTACACTGCATGCACTCTAATCTATAAAGTGACTCTCGGGCTTTGCTAAAGGAGTAAGCAATCAGGCAGTAGGCTCGGGGTCCAGCAGGTCCTGAGCTGCAGGTCAGTCACCTCTCAGCAGCAGCACTGCCTCTCTTGCTGTGTGTGAGACCCCGTTTCTCTCTTCTCTTTCTCTGCTGCTTCTACTTTCATTTCTTCTGCCTCTCCTCTTTTCCCTCCTATCTTTCTCTGCTGGTTCTACTTTCATGTCTTCTGCCTCTCCTCTTTTCCCTTCTGCCTCTCAAGCTGCTGTTCTGCCTCTTTCCTCCATCGATTTTTTCCCTTGGCTTCCTCCTCACTCCCAAACTTGATTCCTTGTTTTGTATCAGCAGAGCTGCTGGGGTTTTTTTCCTTTATTTGAGTTGTGCAGCACAGCAAAGGACCACAAAGCCCCAGGTTAAAGCTGCCCATGAGCACATGAAGGTACAAAGGCTGTCCTGGGAAAGGTCTAGGTTTGCAGGGTGTCTCCCTGTGCTGTTGCTTTACATTATCCTACTGAGACCCAGTGCTGTGTTATGGAAACAGTATGTGGTTCTTGCTCTGTGGCTTTCTGGGAAGCTGTGAATAGATTGAAATTTTGCATTAAACTCCTTGTCTAAACTTCTGTGGATTTAGTGGACAGAGCTTTAAAAACAAAGATGGAATATAGAATAGTTACTTGGCACCTGCATCTTCTAATACATTTGAAGTAATGAGCTTTATGTGGTACATTTGTGTAGCTAAGCTGTAAAATTTTGTTCATAGTGATGATTACACTGAGAATCAGCTTTGCTGGCTGAGGTACACATGAATACAAACGAGGCTTATTACCCTGAAGACTTGATTAGAAGTGGGCAGAGGGCGGCTTGAAAGTAAGCAGCATATTTGCATTTCAAGTGAGCTGCAGTTGCAGTGAAGACGGCAAACCACTGTCAGTTCGAATTGCTCGTCAGTCTGTTGCAATGCAACCACACTGATGACAGGACACGTGGCTGCGAGGTGCATGAGGACACTGCTCCTTCTTTCTGATGGTTCTGTCCCCTTTGGAGCAGTGACTCATGTGGCAATACCAGCTTCAAACAGGATGCTGTCAAGGGGTTTAATGGATTTACAGAGAGAATCGACTGTGCACGCTCTGGATGAAGTCTTCAGATGCCTCATTGAATATCAGCAAACCAAAGGGTCGTTATCTCTTCCCCTCTCCCCTCCTCACCTCATCTGTCATCTGTTTGTAGCCTGCACTAATCTGCCTCTTCAGACCTTTATTGTGAGTTGCCCTTACTGGAAACTAGATTTTGAGAACCGAATATGAACAAATGGGTCTGTTGCGCATGGAAATAAGTATTTTTTCTTTTCCTCTCCTCAGTGGTAAACATACTTCACAGTATGGGCATTGTTAATGTAAATGCCAGCATCTTTTTGACACTGAATGGTATTTTTGATGAAGGCAAGGGCTGGGTCACCAAAGTGGATGGAATGTGACTTTTTGTGCTGAAAACAAGAACATGAAGATCTCTTACACTTGAAATTATGAAGGTGTGTTTTGTCCATGGTTTTGCTCCTCTGTACAAGCAACCTTTTATCTCTCAGGCTTGTGTTTAGTCTTTAGACTTGGCTGCTACTAATTAGAGACAAATCAGGTGAAAAACAATGAGTCAGATATTGAGGAAAAGACGTGAGTTTTTTTCTATTGAAGCAAAGTGCTTTACATGTTCAGTCTGTATTTCTGATTAAGCAGGAGGAGATTTTCATGTCCTGCCAGAGGATTTTTGAGTATTAAAGTAATAGCATAAGACCCTAAACAGAAAAAATAATGTTTTATGATCATGGCTGTGCTACATCACTAAAGAAGTTGCCTTCATGGCACTGTAAGTTCTGTGCTGTGCTCGTGGGCTGAAAAACTCCAACTTTACAAGCTAATGGCACATTTTCATGCCCCTGATAAATTCTCAGTGTATTTGGTTTCATGTGCAGCCTTCCATTTGCACAAACAGCTGGATAAATCAAGCTATTCTGGCTTTTTTCTGCTCTTCACTTTGTCTCCTCTTCCTTCTTATCTCTGAAATTTCCCCGTTTGAGTCACTGCAATGTGTTAGGTACTCATGTAGCTCACCCCCTCACAAAGATACATGCCTGTGGACTTTTTTTGGAAACTTGTGTTCAAACTCACAGGGCTGCACCCCTGCCAACTTGCTGTGTGTAGGTGTGCCAGGAGCAAATTATCAATTACTGACAAGGAGAGAAATCTCCGGGGTGGAGGAGGCCCTGGAGATACCCAGAGAGTGTTTCTTCTGAGGTTCCTGCAAGGATAGAAATCTGGTTGTTTCAATGGGTTACAGTGCATGGGGTGACATCAGGCTGGCAACCTGTCACCAGTGGGGTTTCACTTAGGCCTGGTGCTCCTCAGCATCTCCATAAACACCTTTGATGCAGGTCTTGAGGGGATACTAAGGAAGTTTATTGATGGAACTAAATTGGGAGGAGCTGTTGACTTCTTTCTGAGGTATTTCCTGGAATTTTTAGGAGGAATTTCTTCACAGAAAAGGTGATTAAGCATTGGAATGGGCTGCCCAGGGAGGTGGTGGAGTCACCATCCCTGGAGGTGTTTCAGGAAGGACTGGACATGGCACTCAGTGTCATGGTCTGATTGACCACGGTGGTGTTGGCTCACGGGTGGGTCTTTCCCACCCCAGTCCTTTCTGTGATTCTGTGGGTTAATCCCATATGTCATGCTTATGAAGGATGGGCCTAATCCTCACCTTAAAAAGATGCTTTTTTTGTACTTTATTTGTGTATCTTCAAAGATTTTGCTTCTCCTCTAGCTTCTAATAATTCCTATATTAAGGAAGAGTTTTAAGGGGAAGAGAGGGAGTACATGCTGCTTTTAAAGCTCTGAATTGATTATTAGTGTAAGATGCATCACCCTGGAGTTGTTTCATCCCCCAGGGACTCAACACAATCATCATCATCACATCTTTTCTTTGTGCATTTGCCTCCCCTATCTTTTTCCCCCCAAGGAGATCAGAATCTAAAAGGGAGCCTTGGAGCTTGTCTTGTTTGAAAAACCTCCAGATTTCTGGCTTGCTGTCACTGTCATCATTGAACAGCACTGCAGTCAGGTACCATGGTGATCTTAAACACTGTCACACTGCCTGCATGTACTTGTCAAATCATTTTTGTAAGGTTTTTTTTATTGCTTTGATTCCAAGATGCTGAAACAAGAGGCATATCTAATCCCCACTATAATGTGAATGCTATTTACCTGAGAAGAAACTAATTTTTAATGATTTACTTATTGCTTATCATCACCTTATACTGCTGTAGCTGCACGAGAACAGCTTCTGACATGGGAACCTGCCTGTGTAAAAGTGATGATCACTGAAAGACAAATGGAGCTCTGCTTCTGGACATGAGTTTCAAATGAACACTGGTAAGGAGTTCTCTGAAAGTAGAAATAGAAAACAATGTTCTCCCAACTTCCCTGGTCTTTAACTTGTTCAGCAAGCAATTCTTAACAGTCTTGTTCTGGGCTTGAAACCATTTTCTAAAACATGGAAAATGCATTGCACACAGACCTCAAGGCCATGGCCACAGATAGAAGAGCAGAACCAACTCAGAATTGTGTTTAGACATCCCTTGTGGCACCAGGGCTGTGTAATTTCCCTTCCCTGTGATTCCAGAACATGGCAAAGCTTCCTGTGATTCCAGAACCATACAGGACTCTGAGGTACAACATTATCCTCCTCCTTAGGGTTATGAGAGTGGTTGGTACCATGATCTGGCTGATACTGTCCTGTGAGGGATGGTGGTGGCAAGGGTTTGTCCTGTCTCTAGCCCAGTGAGGCTGGAATTCCTAGTTCTTCCTAACCTGAAGCATACCGTGTTTTCAACAATCAAAACAGCTTTCTCTTGGGGGCTGTGAAGTGTGAGAAAGGCAACAAACAAGTTAATGACAACTTAAGCTGGAAGCATACCATAATTCTTTCTTTTTTTCTCCTAATTCATGGGTTACATAAGTACCAAGTGGCCAGAAGCACTGGAAACTAACTTACTGGGAAACTGGGGCAGGGGCTGGAAATAAATCTTTGAGTGGGAGAGCTTTCTTCTGGAAGAACTTTTACAAATATAAACATTGAAACACAGAAAATCTGGTTCTATCTAAATAACTTGTTGTGTTGGCTTGACAAAGGCTAATTTTCAGCATCTAAAAAGGGGACTTCTACTGATTTTTGATTTGTTATTAATCTCAGGATCTGAGATTCAAAATAGTTAATTTTTTTCCTCCTACTTCAAAAAGAAGACCACAGACTCTACCCTGCAACACCTACCTGAGGTCAAGCTTCCTGGGCAAATCCCCAGGGTTTTGTGTTCATTCAGCTAAAGCTCTGTCTCTAAGGCTGGCCTTGTTTTTTGTAAAAGAGTCCAGAGAGCAAGATAAGGCTCGAGGTGATGAATTACTGTTGTACTAATGGCTTGTGTTTCACCGAGGATGTAGCTGAAATGGGGCAATATCGCTGCCTCAAAGAGGTGTTGTCACAGTAGGAATTCTGAAAATACTGCAGGGGTTTATTTACTTCCATGAGGACTTGAATTCCAGCTTTTCTATGTGATGCTCATCTTCCCTAGCGTAGCCTCCATACACTGGGCTGCCTGTTTTCCTGCTAGGCAGGGGCTTGGGATGATGTCAGAAAATGGGAATTACGGTGACGGGAGTGGAATTACTCAGGGTTTAGTTTGTTCCCCCTCCCGCCAGCAGCTGAAGGAGAGGATTTGTTTTCCAAGTACAGTGCCAGAACATCAGTGAGATTTCAGACAGATGCTGTTCTCCTGAGACATGGCAGTTCTTCATTCTTTTTCAGCTTGGCTGGACCCAGAGAGTCTTAATCTGCAAGCAGAGTGATTTTCCCCTCTGTACTATGGATCCTGATACACACCTTTGGGCAATTCCTTCAGGTTTGTTGATAGTGGGAAGAGTCTCATGGAGCATTTATCCAAGGTGCCAGAGGTAGCCTTGGAAAAGATCTTTTCCCTAGGGGGAGACAAAATTAGTGTAACCTGATGGGCAGTCGGAATGACGACAGCAAAGAAAACAACAACAAAACAAAAAATTCAAGCTGCTGCCTCCAAGAAGTACAAGGTGACATCTGGGAAGGTTTATTCCCCACCTAATATTTGGCAGTCAGAATTGCTGCTGAATGGTGTGTGTTGAGTCTTGTCTCTGTCGGTTCCTTGTGTGGTCAGTGGAGGGAGAGGCTTCTCCAGGGAGTGGCTCGGGGTCGATTCAGAGGGCAGATTTAGCCTGACAAAGACTACCTTAAGCACTGCAGCTAACGGGACTTGGGGTGAATACTCCTCAGTGTGGTTTATTGCACAAATATTTGGAAAAGCCTGCTGGTTGCTCGGCCAGCACCTCGAAAAGCCACCTTCCAAGTTCAACTGATGCAGCAAAGAGAAGGTTGTTTGTGATACCGATACATGTGTTTGCTGTCCATCCTCGGTGAAGACGACTGTTCCTCATCTTTTCCCTACCCCTTGATCCCTCCAAAACCACACACACTGATGCTTTGAGTGGCTGCATTTTCCTGCCTCGTTTGGGAGGTCACACTTTTTAATCTTTTTGTTGCCAGTGGTAAGAAGGGGTGAAAAGAAAGGGTGTGCTGTGAAAGGGATTTTTAGCGAGGTATTTGTCTCCTGTGAACTCAGTGACATTGTAATAGCTGTGCCTGTAACATTATCCCTAAGTAAAAGCTGAGAGTTTGCTGATTGTTCCCCTCCAGCTCTGGAGGGGTGTCCTGTTCCCTCCTGTGTCTTTTACACTTTGACTTCTCAGTTTTTAAAACAAGAACGAAATTCAAGGTGAGTGCAATTTTTTGGTGAGAGTTGCACATTTATAAGAGTTGTAATACAAATAATAGAAAAATATTTTTATGTCGATTAAAAAAGAGGGAATTTGTTCCTCTAATGCTCTAAATGGAACAAAAACTTCATCCACCAACTGATCATCTGTTGCCCACAGAAGTATTTCTGTGCGGCTCTGAGTAGGTTTCTAAACCGGCAACCAAAGATGTGAACACTTCTGCAAAAGTAGTTAAACCTCTTAAATTCTGCTTTCCTTTCTCTTTCTTTCTTTTGCCTGAGACTGTTTTGCCTTTATTAATCCTTAGCAAGTGTATCTTTACATGTTAAAAATATGGAATAATTTAAATTTAATATCATATCAATATTTTTGCAGTGAATACCACTTACAGTATGAAAGATTTATCATATGGTTAATAAAATTACTTAGACATTCTGTATTACAAAACTGTAGGAAACTGTTATGTATCCAATTGCCTACTGTGTGGTGTTTGGAGCAGGAGGGACTGGATTTGGCAGCATGGCTGTGAAGACAGACAGAATTAAATCCAGGTTGTTTTATCTTTTCATTGGAAAATGTCAGTGTGTTCTAAAAAACCACCATTTATTCAACGTTGAAGCATCACCTACAATGGGAACATGAATTCCTTTCCGTCTGAGCAGGAAGCAGCCAGCACTATCTATGGAGCTTTTTCACCAGGGATAAATCCACAGGAATGCCTGTTGACCTCTCTGTCTTGAACTTCTAGCTTAACTTAGCCTGCTTTCCCTGTTTATCCTGTGCACTCCTTGGGTGAGGGAGTTTCATGCCAGGGAGCAGCCCTGCTGATACTCAGAATTCAGAAACTTCCTGAAAAAAACATACAAAGAAATACTTAGGTCAAAAAGAGGGAAATTTTAGTCAATGTTTTATTGGTAGTTTTTTTAATGTTATCACTTCACAGGAATATGTTTTGTACTTGTAAACCAGCAAAAGAGTTGTGTGCCTTTGCTTCTTAGGAAATCTGTAAATATCTACCTTTGAAATTACGTATCGGATAATTCATGGCTAAGGGAACACCTCTGTATTTCATTGTGTGGCTTTCTGTGGAAGGAGCTGTCTGGCCAAATCCTGTAGTGCAGCTGATACCGACTTAAAAAGACTTCCCAAATCCTCACATTTTGATGTTATCAGTTGTCTGTTATCATAATGTTGTGTGTATTGACATGGACAAAAAAATGGAAGAGCAATGAATGAAATGAAAGGAGGCGTTGGAGTGCTGGGCTGTAGCTGTTGGGTGCAGCCTGGTGACGAAGAGCAAAGGGTTTGGCTTTGGAACAGGAGAGCTCAGCCCACAGCCGCCGGATTTTAAAGTTATGGGTTTGTTTCTGTTCTTCCCAGCATGTGGAAAACTTTGTTTTTGTAGTGTTTCTGGAGAACAAGGTTAAATTCTTTCAAGACAAGTTCATTGTATCTGACCTGGAAAGAAAAAAACAAGTCTTTTGTGCTTATCTCTGATGTGTATTTGAAATGAAAATGAAAGAAAAACAGTAAACAATGTGGAGACAGGGCTATTTCTGTCGTGATACTCTGCCTTCTGTCCCCTGTGCGCACGCTGTAATTTATCATAGCATTTGTGCCTGCACAAGGTGAGTTCCACACCAGGCTTAAACCATTTATGAATCACCTCTGCAAAGTGATGTTCTGCAGAGGTGTGTGGTGTGGTGCTTGTGTGCAGGGAGGAGAAGCCCTTCTGCTTCGTGTTGTGGCAGCTGGGGGTCAGAGGAATCTCTCCTCCTTCTAGCAGGGAAGGAGATGTTTCCCAACAAAATCCAGCTTCTTTCATGTGGGTTTGCTCTGTGCCTGGTGAAATGAGTAGTGGGGGAGACATCTCACGAAGAGGAAGCAGCACAGCATCTCCTTTATTATCAGTATTTAAATTTAGCACCTTGAGGCTTTTCTCCATGAAAAACATGGCTAAAGCTTAGCTTGCCTTATGCTTTATTTCTTCAGGTCGCTGTTTGGCATGGTCATGTGGGAAGGATCAAGTCTTCTGTTGTTTTCTGGGCACTGAATTGCAGTCCTTGTTGCAGTGCCTGATAGTAAAGACACATCTCCCAAGAAAGGCGTTCTTGTCTGGTGAAGTGCTCGTGGCCAAGTCCTGGCAAGCAGCACTGTCTGCCCAGCTGGGCAGCACTTGGACTGTCACAGCTCTGCTGCTGGGCTGTGATGGGATCTGATGGACGACATTAACTATCAAGATGCTGATGCCTGACTGTTTAGAAATGGGTCCTTGAAAAAGGTTTTGGGGCAGGGTATGTTTTCCCAGGGAGAGGGCTTGTTTTCCCAAGGCGTTGCCCGCCATCCTGTTGCACCAGAGCTCTGGCAGCTGTCGTGGTAGCCACCCATGACACGTCCCTATGCCAGAATGCCCTGTGGTTCCTCAACCACAGTGTACCCAGGTCAGCTGAAAAGATTTAGGGACACTTTGTGACCTGCAGCCGTGCTCAGACGATGAACCCAGCCCCTCATTCAATCAGGGCTCCAGGCACGTTCGCTGCGTTCACCGCCAAGGGTGGAAGGTTTACATCAGCTGCTGTTGAAATAAACATAAGTAGTTTGGACTTTGTTTTTTAGACAATACACATCAATTGTGTGGCGAGGCTTTTACAGGCAATTACATGTTTGCTTTTGCCTCATAAAGTTACTTACGCACTGACAAACCTTTGATTTAAGATACCCAGTTATTGTGGAGGCACATATTGCTATCTCCTCAGGTTACTTCTGTGAGATGTCCATCACCTATCCCTGAGCTGCTAAGCTTCATTTTCTAAGAGGGAATTTTAATGAATTAGAGTTTTATTCTAAATGAAAGTGCCTATTTCTAAGAATACCGTTTGTTACTTTAATGCCAAATCTTATAAAATACAAAAATATTTAATTATTACTGATATTCAGGAAATCTGGAATTCACTGTATATTTAGAAAAATACTCTGATGTTTCATGCTTAGTTGATGACTAAGCTTTGCTTCAGAAATAATTGGTAATTCTTCAAATAACACTTACTCTTAAAATTAGCTAAGAGTGGGTACTCTTTGTCCTAAAGGAGGGAGAAACTGGTAGTGTTCAATATTTATCCAGCTGTCTTCCCACTCCTCCCATGAGTACTTAAGCCATATGTAAATAACCACTTACACTCCATTTTACATTGTTTTAATTGAAGCCATCTCTGCTTCCTCTGTAATTTCTCTTAGAAAAACCACCTATAACAAAAGTTTCTGTGACATGTTTGGCATGAATAAACCATCAAGTTTTACTAACTTCTTAAACCTTTTTATTTAACTTTTAAAAACACTTGGGAGAAAAACAGATTGTTCAAGAAAGGATGGTTTAAGGAAAAGCCTCGCTGAAGGTCATGGTCTTTTCCTATGTTCACTTTGTATTTTTCATAGTCATCTGTTATTTAAAATGTCTTCAGGTTCAGGGTTGTTCTGGAGTTTATTTGGAATGCCTAATGGCAAGCTTCAAAGGGAATATTTGTAATCCTGTGCCTTGAGGAGAGTGTCAACAACTGATAATCCAGGACCAGGAGTTCAGGTTGAACTTGTGGAGTTGCTGACTGTGATATATCCTGCACTTTCACATACTTGAAGAGCTGAGTAACCATTTTCTGGCTTTCTTTCCCGATACTGTACAGCTGAGGCTGCTGCACTCCTCTGCGCTGGGGCTCTGTCAGGAGCCTGTAGGTTTGGTAGTTCTGAGGAAAATAAAGGATAAACCCGCTAATTTTCTTTCTAATTCCTTTGGCATGCATAACGTTCAGAGGATGAGGAGGGAATGATGCCTTTTGAACTGGATCATTTGTTTTGGTCTTAAGGGCAAGCTATTTTTAGAGCTTTATCTGTGGTGTGAGTTAACTGAGGTGTTTTGAAGTTCAGTCCAACAGGAACAGGGATTGTTTTACCCGCAAATGTGACAACTTTGTTTTGTAAGTTGAAATCAGTGTTTAGTTACTGTGTCCCCGTTTTTTTGTGGATCACAGTTGTGGGAAGATTCAGAACATAGATAGCAAGCGAGGCTGCTGAAACAAATGCACCCAGGGAGCAAAACTGGACAGGCTTTGGAGACGCGTTTTGCTTTTTTTTCACATGGATTGCCCAAAATAACTTTGCTTTTCATGTTACAGAACGTGGATTGTTTTACATAATTTTCTGATGAGCTCATCAGTGCTCAGCAGCAGAAATGAATAAACCCACCCCAGATGCAGCATCAGCCTCAATTAAACTTGTCATTAGCAGATTCCACAGACCTCCATTTCCTACATTTTTGGGGACAAACTTCTTAACAGGTATCAACAAATAAAGTTATAAAAGGCAAATGCTGAAGCTTTCTGGTGATCATAAGCTAATTTCTTACGTGCAGAGGGATGAAGTCCTTGGCTGGGAACAGGAGATGCCAGTGGGCTGCAGCCCAAGTGCTCTCCTCAAACAAAACCAGGAGTTTCTCTTCTCTTTCACCATGCAGTGCTTAACCCATGCACTGAGATTCCCAGAAAATACTTTATGGATAAATTTACTACCAACCTTTTGAAAGTTAGCACACTGAGTGCTGTATTGATTAGGATATTGAGCACTTTGCTCTGTCAGTCTTTAACCCGTTAGATTTTCCAAGGGGTGCAAGTAAAGGCTTAGGGAAAACAAGTAATTATTGCTAATGAAACCTTCAAATGGGAGTAACGTTCAGCTGAGCAAGGCACTTGGACATCAGCATAGGGCATTATGCTCACCCTTGCTCTTCTGAGAATATTCAAGCCTTGAATTAATCAAGATTGCTGGATGTAATAGCAGAGGTTTGCAGTCTCAAGTTTGGATTGTACTTTGGCCTTTGATGGATGTGGAAGGCAGTCAGGTTCGAGCTCTGATTTCAAAAGCACACGCTGTAAAAAACTGAAAGCCAGGACAAAAGCCTTTGTCAGGAGAGATGCTTTCCTCAATACTTGATGGATGCCTGGATGCACACATAGGCATCCCTTTAAAAAACAAAAAATTGAAATATAGATGAAAAATTCCTTCAGGCTCCTGGAACAATGTCTGGAGTTGCAGACAGGAGCCAGTCCCGTTGTTTTTAGTTCTGCCTAGTGTTTCTTCTGGTCATTAATGATCAGCCCTCTCCCAGCACAGGGAGCCTCAAAGATCTTCAAAAGCCACTGGCTTTTTCCTTATTTTGGATGGGAGGAGGGGTAGGACTGCTTGCTGCCTTCAGTTTCTAAGGTGACAAGTCTCAAATGCAGGATTTTTTCTGTGAATTTGAGGGTGTGAAAGATTCCTTGATCATAATCTTGGGTCTTTCACATCCCCTCACCTTCCTCTGTGTTTTAGGACACAAAGCCTATCTTGCAGCTCTGAAAATTCATCCAAGCTTGAGTTTGGCTGTGAGCTGCCTGCTTGTATTGATCCCTTGCTCACTGGTGACTTAAAAACAAGTCCATTTACTTAAAAACAAGTCCAGTTGTTGTCACCTGACAGAGGCAATTGATTTCTATGACAGAGGCAATTGATTTGTGAGGTTCTTCCCTGCTTCTTTAAAATCCTTTTTTTTTTTTTTTTCCAAAGGAAGACAGTCTGGATTCGTGGGTACTGTCATTAATGGAAGGTAAATACATCTAGAATTCATGCAAAGCTCACTTTGAAGGATAAAAAGCAAATGTCACACAAGCATTTATGCAAACATTAAAGCATCACCAATATAAACATTCATAGGTAGCATCATCTCATCTCAAATGTTTTTTTTCTTTCAAGAAGGAACTATAATGATATTTTTGGAAACTAGATTATAGACTAGACACATTGAACAAGATAAAATCCACGTACAGCCTGGTTCCCTGTAAAGCTTATGCAACAGGTTTGCAGCCTTACACAAACTGTTCCCGTGTTGAATGTGATACGGCTTTGTATAACAGGAGTCTTATGTCATCCTGCAGTTTTTAAAGCAGAACTGGGTAATCCATGAACAGAACAGTAAGGGCATTAGAGACACTAAATGGGACACTAATGACTACTGATAGATTACTGAATTTCAGGTTTTGAAGCTCTCAGCGTGGTCGCTTGCCCTGTGAACTGGCATCTCTTTCAAATAACCAGCCTGGCTCAGGCACAAAAAGAAAAGTTTTGTGTGAACTTCCTTGCTGCAATGGGATTCACATTATTGAATTGGGGATGTTTGCTTTCTTGTGCAGACCCCACAGACAGTGCAGAACATAAAATTCTGGTAAGAAACTCAGTCTGTGATTAGATAGTTAAAATACACCACCGTTGCCTTACCGTTCTCATATGAGTGGGGTGCTTTGCACAGCCTTCCTGACTGTGCTTTTCCTAAGTGCTTCAGGCACATGGCAGGACAATTTAAAGGACTTGGTGGCTTGAGGAAGAGGAAACTTCCAAGAAGCGGGTGAGAAGGATCTTGAGCAGAGTGGTTCAGTGCCACGGCTCTGCTCATGCAGTCAGAGGTAGCAGCTTTCTGGCAGCCCTTTCTCAGGAAGGGCCATCCAGAAGGAGCCCTCTGCTCCCCAGCCAGACATGGTGTTTTACCATGAGGAGCCAAACTCCTGAAAGGTCTGATTGTGTTTCAGGCTTTTTCTGATAGCAGACCTTCAAAGTCATGCTAAGGAATTGAAGTGTATTTTTGAGACAGGAGATTTTGTTTAAAGGCTGCTTCAAATTTTACTTTCCCATCCTAAGTTGTGCTGTCCTGCACAAGAAGTAAATCTCAGATTGGTCAGTTAGGTGCTTTGTCATATCTGATTGTTTGCTAAAGGGAAAGAGCAGAAAATACATGCCAATTTTGATTTCTTCAGCCAGAAGTCTTTGGTGTGTTCTAGGCAATTATGTCTGTTGTAAAGGTTTTGAAGGGGTTTTCTTCCCCCTCAGCAAGAAACATTTCTGTATTTACTTTAAAGAGTGCTGCCCTGCTGTGTCACCTATGAAGGCATTTGTACTGATGGCCAGTTGTCTTCTCCCCAAAATGAAACTGTACCTCCTTCATTTACTGTGAGCTACTGCACTTGGTAACTCCAAGGATGGACCATTCCTCAATTTTTCAACTTTTACACTGTGTGTTTCCCTAACAACTTTCTCCCTACTATTTTTTTCTTTTTGCTACATCTGTTCCTCTTTCCCACTTAGTGCAAAAGCACATAAATCATTAACATTTGTACGTGTGGCTGAAAAATAGCCTTTTCAAAGCTGCTTTTAGCTGAGCTGTAAATATTAATAAATATTACATCCACCAGTAGCTGTGGGACACCACGTGTTAAATAGTGCTGCTATTAAGTGCCCCAGGTTTGCATTTGAGGGGTAGTGGTGTGCTGCTGCACACGTTGGGATGCTCGACCCATGGATAACAGGCCCAAAAAATGAACAGCAGAATTAGGGAAAAAGGAGACATTGACTTCAAAATGAATGCAGCGCATGCTGGTATTAAGCCCCCTTATATTTAATACGGCCTTGGGATAGTGCCTGTAGCATGGGATCATCTTTTTGGAGTTGTGAAGCCCAAAATATTTTGCTGCAGCTGCTGGACACTTTGGCTGTGTCGCACATGGGTGGCTCTAAACCAAAACTATGGGTTTGGGGTTTGGGGGGTTTGTTTGGGGGTTTTTTAAGGGAAAAAAACAGCCCAACAACTCTGTTTTGCCCTTCATAGCTGAAAACTAAGGGGACAGAGATTAGAGCTTTTACCTAAGACAAAAAATTAGGAAAGCTGCTTTTCTGCCATTTTATCTAATAGCAATAAATCTCATTGAGCTGAGTGCATCTGTCCATATGGATGTGGCTATTCTGAGACTAAAGAACTTGGCACAGTGCTGCTGGTGCTTCAGACCTAGGTGCTAGGCTCTTTTTGCTCCTGCAGTAGTTAGGTTCTGGTGGGTGAACCTGTAGACATCAAATAAAACATCAAATGCCAGCCCTTCATTATAGTTAGATAAATGGGTGTTAGCTGGGGGAAAGCATGATGATTCATTTTTTAATGAAAAGAAATGGCTTCAAATGTTCTGTTTCTGGTAATACACTCTCTATTCAGTGTGTTGTCTTTTGAAAATGTAATCCAAATTCTAACCACTGTGGGTTTTGTTATTTGAACTTATTTCCAGTATGAGTGTTCCTCTCAGCCTATTATTTTTGGGTGCTTAAGACTCTTGTTTAAAAATAAAAGGTAGGTAGCTTGGAGTTTAATGCAGCCAGGTCAGTAAATAAGAATAATTTTTTAGTATTTCCATCCCTGCATCCTCCCCATCCTTAGCTCCTGAAGGGGATCTCTATTGTCCCTTATGGATGAGGTTATCTCAAGTTATTATACCCATTCTGAGGGGCTGAGGGGATGATCCAGACACCTGTTACTGTCTTCATCCTGTTCATGAATGATCCAAAGAACAGTATCCAATTCCTGGAAGCTCCAGGGCTTCGTTTTTGGTTTTGACTAATTGTTTTCTTGAAATAACGAGCAGTAGTGACTTCACGAAGCACGGTCTCCTGGCACCAGGATCATTAATGACTCACCGTGTCTTTAGTAGCAGTTAAAAATATTCTTTTCCACACTTTGAAACAAAGTCCTGGTCGTTTTGCTCACAAAGGATGTGTAATGTGTGGTGGGAGTGAGTGGAGATGTATTTCCTTACCATTTTCTGTTCATGACCATTTTGAGGCACAGAATCCAAGGCAACCAAAAACTAGCAAGAAAATGGGAGTTGCGTTAGAGGTCTGGTCCAGATGGAAAATGTTGTCTGGGGTGGGTTTTTTTGACATGGCCGATGACCCTCTTGCCTCCTCCTTAACTCCTCTACAGAGATGCAGTGCAAGGACCACTCCATGGTTTTGAGGCTCATCTGCAGTGGGAGCACTACAATTATTCCCCTGTTCAGGAAGACTTTGGCTTTCTTGGAGATTTCATGATGGAAATTCCATCAGACATGTTCTTGTAGAGCACCACTGGAGGACAGTGGAAGGAGGGGAGTGCATTATCCACTCAGGATAACCTCTGGCAGAGGATTCCAGAAAGGGAAATCCCTCCTGACTCCTCTCAAGTGGTTCACAGGCAGGTCCATTCTCATCCCTACTTGTCTTTTCTCATGAGGGTGAGTGATGTAGGGCCCCTCACTGTCTGAACTTCAAGTGCATCTCTGAAGCTGCTGCTGAGGATTGACCACTGAGTCTTTCCAGGCCAAGGTCTATGACTGTGCTCCCCTTGGATCAGCTCTTGGGAAGATCATGTGATAGGAAAAACACAGTGAGGTTAATAAACAGAAATCCAAGCCTGATGTTGTCTGTATCTATTTTATTGTTTGAAATTCAACAGTGGCCTGAAAATTGTATTAATCCCTTGGCAGTAGCACAGGATTCCAAGAGTGGATTCAATGTTCCTTCTGGAAAGCACCTCTGGGATGTTTTGCACCAAGGGTGTGTTGTTCTGGTTTTGTAGCACACCAAAGATGTATTTGATTTCTTTGTGTGACTGCCTGGCTTTCTTAAAAGGTATAGTGGAAGTTACTTTTTTGAAAGTTACTCATTTTTTGTTGCTTTTTTGGGGTGGGGGTCCTGTGGGGCCTCCCCTGCTCTGCTGCCACACAACCACAAAAAACCCAAACCACAGCCAAACACTGCCACTTGTGTTGGTTTGAAATGAGAAGCTGGGGTCTGTAATGTCAATTTGAGGTATTTTATCAGCACTTAATTGCAGTCCTTTGTTAAGTGGGTGCATACAGAAGTAGCATGAACCCATTAAATGGTAATGCTGACTTCTCCTCGAGAACTTGTTTATTGGGGATCCAATCAAAGGAGGTCAGAAACGCCAAATTCTCTCCCTGGTTATTTTAGGAGCTCCATAGTGCCAATACTTTTTTTATAACTCAGGCTGATATTTTAGAAGTATCTTTACATGTCTACAACTTATTTCCAAAAATGCTAATTGGGCTTGGGGGATGAAAGGCCGTTCCAAATGTAAAGCTGCTTCCCAGCATACTTTATCTCAGGATAATCCTTTTTTCCAAGAAAATTAAGGCACATTTTATAACATCCAGCACTGTATTACCTAGCCTACAGCAGAGCAGAGTGAATGCAAGGAGCCCAGCATGCCACCATTTTTCCTAGAACCTTTTAGCTATTATCAAACTTGGTTTTCAATTTCTGAGCAGATTTGGCCCTTCTGAAAACAAAACTCCACTTTTGGCCGTGCCACAGGCACAGAGCTGGCAGGTTCTGTGGTGCATACAGACAACAGCTAACATGACTTGAACCCAGCTTTACTAATTAATGTGTGATTTTTTAAAAAATCTCCAGAAGGGAGACGAAATGATGCTTTGGAGTAGGAGTCATTTGGGTTTTGTAAACCCCGCTGAGCTCCGTGTGTATTGTGAAGGCTTGAGAAAGAAGGGAAAACCAGGGGTGCAAATGTTGGCTGGTCAGTGAAAATCCGTGTGGCGATCAGCAGGCTTAAAGATAAAAGCAAGCTTAAAGAGTGGGAGGAAATAAACCTGAAAATTTAATTATTTATTGCTACTGCAAAATCTGTGCTAACTCTTGTCTCCTAACCTTAAAGAAAGATGTAATAGACATGAAAAGACTTAATAGACATTAGCAGGGTGGGGAGAGACATGAAAATCCTGCAGGCAGGCAGGGAAGGCAGACAGATATTCCCTGTTCTCTTTGGCATTTTTGTCTTTATATGCAGGCCCCTCTTTCCCTACTAGCCCTCAAAATAATCCAAATCTTTCCATACAGTCTCCACTACCTCCCAGTCCTTTCACAGGTAAGGGCTTAGCTCCCAGGAAGCAGGAGGTTTGAAAAGCAAGGTATTTAAACCAAAACCAGGTATTTTTATCACGATGGTGCACAGTTAGTCCTGGCTTTGTTAGCACCTTTTGGTCAAGAGGGCAGCAGAAAGAACAGCCAGCAGTACAAACCCCTAGGCTTCCCATCACTAAAAATCCTGTGCTGTGTTTTGATGCCTGAAAAGAGAAGAAGCACGTGCATTTTAGGGACACAGGTCCACTCACAGATTTTACTATACTTCCACTTCAGAACAGCTGTCTGAAACCAGGCAACAGCATTTGGCATTGCACATTGTCCTCCCATTCCCTGCCTCTTTAGGAGGGATGGCTTTGAGTCGCATAATGCTGTTCTCCATCTCATTTCCCTGCCTGAAATCGCAGCAGCATTCGGTTTTCTTTTATCTGAGAGCTGCTACATGACTTCTTCCACTCAAGAGCTGCAGTGAGAAGGCCAGGGGGTGGTGTCCCGGTGCCCTCATGGCCACGGTGTGCCAGGCCAGCATGAGGTCCACGAGGCAAAGTCCTTGGTGCTTAGGTTGGTCTCCCAGGAGGACATCTTATCCCAATCCCAGGAATGGGGAGGAAGTGAAATACTCTATTTCTCACAGTCCTACAGCAAGAGCAGTGACCTTACATCTGCCAAGGAGAGCCAGTCACAAATCTGACATTTTCCTGATGCAGGAGAAATAGGCTGCGGTGTTGCAGATTTATCACTGATGAGACATGTGCCTGCTCTGCTAAAGGCTGGTGTCCAAGCTGTGGCTGCAGGCCGAAAAAGACAGTTTGCTGTTGTGGAGAATAAAAAAAAAAGAGACTTCTCCTCTGCTTCAAAGGCTCAGAAAGCTAAATGAGCCATTCACATCATCTCCATTTTCCTCGGGAGAAGTGGCTAAGGTCTTTTATATTTCATTGCCGTCTTCTCCCCTTGTTCACAGTGAGAAAAAGAAAGAGACAACCAATTAAATATCTGATGTGGAAGAGCTGAAGCCTTTCTTTGTGCAGAGGTATCTCTTATTCTCACGTGTTTATTTTCCTATTCAGTTTTCATATGCTGAGTGGATCACTTATTAATTGTTAAATGACTGCTCTGCAATTCAGTTATGGAAATGATTTCTACTTCAGTACCACTTGCCCTTGAATTGAGAAGGGGACGTCAACCAAAATTAGATAACTTCTCTTAGAACCTTTTATCTTTCCGAAAAAAATACAGTTCAACGTGATGCCTGTCAAGAGGACTATGAAAGTTCCAACCTTAAAACAATCCTTGTGGCCAGGCTGGTTTGGGGATCATCTTGAGAACTGTTGTCCTGATCTGTCCTGATTAGACCTTTAAACAGATTAATCCAGGTGTGGTGTTGACTGCAGTGCAGAGCTGGTATTCTATTGCCTACATGCATTTCTAGAATGAATTGTGAGATCACAGATTGAATAAAACAAAGTTGTAATTTTAACTGAGGCAAGGAGAGCTGTGTGGGCAGAGCGGGCAGTCCCTTGGCTTCAGTGGGATTCTGCTCAGGCAGAAATGTCCTCCCACGCCCGTCTCTTCAGGGTTGCACCTCCAGCTTCAGCTTTCACTGTGAGCCCTTGCTTTTTGCCTTACACGAGAAAAGAGGCTGAAAAAAAGAAAAAGGAGTTATGTATTGTGCAACAAATATTACCAAGGACATACTCTGTGGTTAGAAAGAAAAAAAAAGGCAAAGAAAAATGCAAATCTGTAGCTTTTCCTTTATTTTCAGAGGAGAACTGTATTCCTCTGGTGTCTCCCCACTGGTACAATAATGCTGATACTTCTGTGCATTTGATCCGAAGGTCACTGAGGTCAGTGCAGAGATTCTCAGTGTCTTCAGCAGACTTTGCACCACACTGAGCAGGAGCTGCTGTTCTGCTGATAAATTCGAGTGTGATGCCTGTCCTGCTTTGGAACAGCAGGAGCACCAGTGTTGGAGGGGCTGTAAACCAGGCTGGACTATGAGCATGTGGTTGCCCCTTTGTCCGTGGGAGGTTTCTCATGGTGAATTGAAAGACAGCAGTTTGCATTCTGAAAGTAATGAGGAAAAAATACCAAAAATTATTTAGACCTTTTTTTTGTCCAATTTGGCTTTTTTTCTCTCCTTGTAAGTTCACACACTCAAATTGCAGAAAAGGAACAAATACAGTTATTTTGGTCCCACTGAGGAGACGTGTTTGCAGTGGCAACATAACTCTGCATAGACTCTTTTGTCCTGATAAGTTCTATTTTCAGATCATCGGAAAGGTTATAGATAAATGCCGTAAAAGCGGAGGAAAAAAAAGGCCTGTTCAGTCTGACCGCTTTGTCTTGTTAAATATTTTAAGAAGAAAAGCCCAGCTCAATGCATGCTGGCTGCGGGCATATTTTCAAGCCTTTGGTACCCTGCTTATGTATTTTTAGATGAGCAGTTCTGCCCAAAAGCCAGGGACTTTTCACCATCCATTTAAAGGGGTATTTGCTTGTAATTCCAAATCTGTGGCATCACTGTGCCAGGGGCAGAGGATTAGTGGCTCTGCGAGGAGATGGGGATGCTGCTGGTGGTGAGGAGGGCCTGTTGTGCCAGGCTTGTGCTCTGCCTTCCCTGGTGGTAAAATACCCTGGAGCAAATGGATGCCTGGCATTGCTGCTTGCTGAGAACACGGCCAGGAGAGAAGGGCTCAAACAGCTGCCCTTTAAAAATTACTTCTGAAAAATGTGATTCTCTGGGCACAAAACATATTTGCTGTAGCTGGGTTGTGCTGATCTCAGAGCTTAGGTGCAAGAATATGGAGACTTTTTGAAATGAGACTTTTTGAGGGCATTACCTGTTGCCATTAAGAGACATAAATCAACAGAGGATTTGCGTGGCCTTTACTCTCCACTTGCAAAACTTGCAGCAACCAAAATAAACACCTTTGTAATTTTAGTTCAGCTCTGGGTGTTGATGCATTTCAGCAGCAGGCTCTGCACACCCCTCATGTGCTCTTGTTTCAGGCAATCCAAGTGCATTTCAGACCACAGGGCAGGTGTGCAGTGTTCAGAAAGGAGCAGAAAAGAGGGGTTTAAACAATTCTTACTCCAAAATGCTGATTCAGGGTAATTCTAATCTTTGGTCTCTTCTCTGAGAAAACCAGGTGTGGTCTTGACTGAAGAATGATTGGAGTGGAAAAGCCAAGATCCTCTGGCCTTTGCCATCAGCAGGAGCCAGCATTGTCTGCTCTCATGGAAAATAAACTGGTTTAGGGTTGTAGAGCCATAGAATGGTTTGGGTTGGAAGAGGATATGCATAGAGGATATTAATTTCTACTCAGCTTTTATATTTGGTGTAATACTTTTAGGCAGGACATTAATGGATTCCTGAGTCATTTATGTAACAGATAAACATTAAAGAGCTGCGGGGGAGCAAGAGAGATCTGTTTTGGGGCTGCTGCAAGCCAGTAGTACTCTCAGCCAGAATATGCCAGAATCCCAAGTCACACAGCCTCCTAAAGGTCAGGAATTCTATGCTCAGGTTTTCACTGCATACTTTAACTGTGGGATTATTTTTAAATGCAGATTGTTTTAACTGTGTTGATTGTTTTGGTATAAAAGTAATTCTTAGCCCGGGAGTTCATTCCTGTTTTCCTGCCACTATTTATTGCAGTAACGGAGAGGAATGTGGTTGACACTGATTGGATTAAATGAAAAGTTACATTCAAAGCGCTGAAGTTTCCTTGTGTCCTTAGGAGTTAACCAAGTGCACAGTCTTGGTGATACCCTGTAACAAAAACGTGCCCCAGTGGCAGGAGGGAGGGTTTGATAAGGTACTTCCTGAAACATTTAAGAAAATGGTAAAGAATAACATAAAGTAGTTGAAACTTAATTCTGAGAAAGTAGGGGGGGGGGATGATAATGAGGGATGTTTGATTTTAATTTTTTTGCCATGATGAATGATTCCCTTGTTAGGTAATAGGTAGATTAAAATGTAATGAAAATGAATTCCAGATCTAAAGAATGTTCTCACTAGAAAAGCTTGATTTAGTGTAAAAGCAGATGCATAAGTAAGGACTGTCTTTTTCTTAGACTAATTTCACACTGCAATTAAGTGCTACAAGATTGAAAAAACAGAGGCTAGCCTGGGTATGTGGAGATGAAACATGTCTAGGGAAAGCTGTAGACTGATATTTCAGCTCTGTGAGCAGCCTTAAAAACACCGACCAAACAAAATATGGCGCAAGGAAACAAGGACAGCTGTCAAACAAGGTAGAAAAATGCAGATCATAAGTGAGGAAGGGCATTCACCCTCTAAGGTCCCCTGCAGAGGGCTTTGAGAGAAGAACACCTCACCTTGCAGTGATTCCACTGAGAGACTCTGTTAGTGAAGAGCTGACACAGCAGGCAGGGCTTGAATAAGTGATGATGGAGCTTTCTCGTCGCTGGTACCCTTGTGAGAGAGCCTGAGCCCTGCCAGAAATGTAGTTTTTAAATAGTTTTAATGTAGTTTTCCATGTAGTACATATAACTATATAAACTACATATATATATATTCTTATATAGTTATATATAGTTTTTATTTTAAATATAGTTTTTTAATACATGCGTTGATTCAAATCTCACAGTGATACAAAGGCAATTTAATTTTTTTTATGCTGGCTTTATGGGCTTCTCTGCACAGTTTGGTGAAGCTTGACAGGTATCACTGTCTTTTTTTTTTTCCTTTTAAAATCTCTTCAGTGCTGCCAGACATCCATAGATGTGCACTGGGGCATCCACAGGGAGAAAGATACATACAAATTTAAAATATATTTCACTCTTTCCCTAAGATTGCATCCTGTGACAGACACTGGAATTGCATGGTATCCCCCGAAGCTTTCTTGTAAAAGAGGGGAAATGCTATGTAACTTTCAGTCTAATTTCCAGGTTTTGGGTAATTGGGAGCTGGGAGCTGTGTTTGTTACAGATTTAAGGTGATTCCCCATGAAGCTTTTCTGAGCCATGTCCCACATGGAGTCTAGACCAGTGATGACCAGTCTATGAGGATAAATTCAGATGAGATAGAAGTGAGTTTTTTTACCATGAGGGTGGTGAAACACTGGCACAGGGTGCCCAGAGAGGCAGTGGGTGCCACATCCTTGAGAACATTCAAGGTCAGCTTGGAAGGGTCTCATTGAAGATGTCCCTGCTCTGGATGGACTAGATGACTCTAGTTGGACTAGGTGACCTTAGAATGTCTCTTCTGTCCCAAACTATTCTATGATTTCTAAAAACTGACCACAAACCCCTAAATAAAGCCTTCATAAATTGTCCCACAATAAGCCTCAGCCTTGAAGAGTCACAGCTCTCTGGAGTTCATCTCCTGGTAAAGACCAAGCTGCCATGCCTGCAGGACAGGAGAAGAGCAGGACTTTCCTCCTCGTAGTCACACGAAGTGAGATAAAGCTCTGCAACCCATCTGCATGGAGTATCTGTGAACCATGTTGAGTGCAAGCAAAGTTCGTGCAAAGAAGAGTTGGAGAGCAAATGCATTTCTTAGTTAATGATTTTAGCTCTGTTTACACCTTTGTTTAAATAGCAGCTGGCTCAAGACCCAACCAGAGTTGCATACCAGGGTCCCCAAGACAGTGTCATTAGCCTAAGCAGGTTAATTGATTTATTTGGCATGCCATTACACCTATTTGCCTCAAGCCAGTCAAGCAGCAGAGGAAAAATGCTCCTGTTAAAGATTAAACGTTCCACACTCCCTGTTTTAGGGTTTGAAAGCGCTCGAGCTCAGCTGTGCTTTCAAAGATGCTGGAATTCAAACGGAAACAGTCTTGATGTGCTTTCTTGGACAAAACAGTGTCTGTAGGGGCAGAGAGGAGGTCGGAGGAGTGTCTGTTTTTGCATTATTTTTTAGAAACAGTTTAGATACAGAGATGTTTCACTTTTCATTCCTACACCAGGAGTTAGATCACAACACTTTCTATTTCCTTGTCTCAATTCCATTCTTATCTCAAGAAGGCAACAGTCCTGCCAGTGCCTTTGGTTGGGATTACACAGCCCTGTATTTAGTGGCCTTCAGCTATGTGGTAGTTTGAAAACAAGCCAGTGGGAGGCACCAAGTCAGAATAACAATTTAATGGGGAAAATTAAAGAAAAGGGAAAAAGAAAGACTTAAAGGAAACACTGGTTCAAACTGACAGAGTCAAGATCCAACCTGAGTCCCTGTTAGTCAAGGTGGTGGTAGCAGTGTGGTAGAATGGTGGCTGCAGTCCTCTGAAGCAGTGATCCTGTAGAAAAAAAGGGTCTGTTCTTCCTCAGAAGGTCCAGTGGTGGCTGAGTAGCTCCTGTCCTCTGGAAATCCAGTGGAAGGGTTGTCTCTGGTGTTCAGCCTCAGCTTATATCCACGATGGGATGCTTGGTTCCTCCCTCTGGGTGGAGCATCTCACAATGGGGTAACGAGTCATGAGGCAAAGTGTTGATTAGGCTCATTAACAGAAGACAGTCCGGAGGGAGTTATCTCTGAGTCATGAGGCAGGACAATGATGGGCCATTAACAGAAAGATAGTCTGGGGGGAGGAGGCAAGGAAACACTGCCCCACCTGGTTTCAACAGCTCATGAGGATGGTAATAGAATACACTGCAACCCAGGACAAGCTATGACCAAGTTACATAGCCGATATTTCCCGTGCCAGGCTGGATCCTTCCCCAGACTGCTCTGCCCATATCCAAGATCAAGACAATGAGGGAAAAAAATATCCTGGAGGTTTCTCCTTAAAAACCTATTTTTCATATAGGAAGTGCTGTGATGCTGGGGGTTTTTTTGAGAAAAAAACCAAAACATGGTAAGCTCAAGGTTTACTGCAAGGTCAGAAGGGTGCTTCTTGATGCCCTCGTGAAAAAGAATTATCTTAAAAATTTAGGATCCTCTGAACAGCTTAGGTAGAGATTTTGTCCAACAGCTCAATTCCAAGAGGATTTAGCCTAATCCAAGCATGTTCCAGAGTGGAAATGTAGCATTATATGGAGTTAAACATCCACCACTCTTCAGTGAGGGAGAGCCATGAAGGGTGTTCTATTCTGTGAAGCTCCTGTGACTGCAGCAGATTTTATGGGGTAGCCTGAGTCTCAGGAAGCTGAAGATGTTGTAAAAGGGTGTTGGAGGAACCAGGTGAGCAGGCTTAGCAAACAGCAGTCGATCAGGTAAGGCCACATAAAAAGTCCCAGATACAACCTTGCAAAGAGTCATCCATGAATGAGAATGAAATCTGCATTTTGTCAGCATAAACAGGTCCCTTCTTTCTGCATTGTGTTGGTACCAGCAGAATTGTGGCTTTCATAACCTTTCCTTTCTGACCACAGCGAGCTGCCCTCAGTAGTGGAACATTTGCCTCCCCTAATCAGCCAAGGGTTTGGGCTGAGGGTTGTCCACAGTGGATGAGCTGTGTCCTCACAGCATCTGGGAACTGCAGTTAGGGCTGGGTGCTCCTTCCCTGGCGAGCAGAAATCACAGATCACTAATCCCAAACCTGTGCTGGACGTCCACCACTCGTTCACTGCCAGCCTCTGCGTTTGCACACTGGGGTACAAGGGTTTTGAGTGGAGCAGTGGATAAATAACCCCTGGAGTGATGAGTCTGTGCAGGGGCAGCACACAGGGCAGGGCACTGTGGCTGGGACGTGGGGAATGCATAAGGTCAAAAACCAGAAACGGGTACAAATCAATGTGATTTTCTTAAAAAATCAAAAAGAGAGAAATTGGAAGGTTTACAGAAACCAATGCAAGTTAATATCACCAGTCTGAAAACAGCAGAGCCGTAAAGGAGGCATATAAGGCTTTCATAAAAGTGTTGTCTTTTTTCTTGTTAATTATTAAGAATAATGTTGTTCTTGTTAGCTCTTTGATGTGAAATATGTAAAAGCTACAGAGTACACTACCTTCTAATTAGTTATACTGATTAAATTATGGTTTGGGTTTGTTTTTCTTTAACACTTCCTGAAAAGAAAGCTGCACCTCCAAAAGGCACAGAGAGCAGCAGGTTAAAGCACGTGCATCTCTGCATCCATAAATGCTCATTTTTCATGTAGGATATAAAATATGAGGTAGACTGTTTTCAGAAGGCTGATAATGTAAAAGGAAGGACATTACATTTGCTGTACAGTATCAGGGACCTGCTTTTATCCTCTGGAATTGTTCTGTTTTCTGCAATCCTTAATCTGTGGTATTACAGGCTTGATGTTGCATTAAAAGTATTAAAAAATCTGCAATCAAGTTAACTTTTTTTTTTTAATGGGGATGTAATAATAATTTGCTTAAGAGGTTCCTGGTTCATGTAATACCAAAATAATGGAGAATTAAAAGGCATTTGCAGCTACAAATATTTGTGCTTTATTTCATACAGTATTATGGAAATGAATTGCACTTTACATTAGAGTTTTTGAAGGGCATGATTGTAGATATGTAGCAAAAAATAGCTTTGAATTGAATCAAAAGTAATGAACTTGCTATTGTCAGAAATGTGGGAGTATGAAATCAATGGATTGCAATCCATTGCATTTTTTGAGGAATTACCTAGATTTTGCTGTCATTATCATATCCCCCAGTATATCTTGCAGAATATTAATGAATATAAAAATAACTTCAGAAGTTTGCAGTGGAATCACAATTGATGCAATGTGATAGAAGAATCGATGCAGCATCTCACACTTTTGTCATTCTGCATTGGTTTGTGGCAATTTTCTGTGGTTTTTTTTTCTTTTTACCATTTATCAGATGTTCCCAATATGAGAATCTAAATGGCAAAAATAAATTGCTCTTGTAAACACCTGACATGAAATATTTTCACCCAGTGGAAGTACCCAGTTCAAGGTCATATTACTGTGATTTTTGAAGAAGGAAATATAAGCTAAAATCTGATGCTTCTCTTCTTTTTGGGTCGTTCATGCAAGATGGATGTTGTGCATTGTGACATTCCTGCAGCAGATATTTGCATGGAAGAGGGGATGTGAGAGAGCTCTGCACATGTGGCAGGACAGGTCCCTCTGACCCAGGCAGCCCTGGGGAGTCACCTGGGAATGGTGTGCACCAGGTGTCAGGGAGAGGCCACCCAGAGAAAGGTTTGGAAGCAAGTTTATCGTGCAGGGGTGAGTTTATCAGGGTTTGTTTTCTGCCATCGGGCAGCACAATACCAAATTCCCACAGTAATGAGTAAGTAAGAACAGTCTGCAGTGAAGGAAGGCTTCTGTGATAGAGCTTGGCAGCATCATTGCAAAAATGACTTTTGGATGTGCCTTTCCCAAGGAGAATGTGTCCTTGCACTGCTAAAAAGTGTCTAATTTCCATTTTGAATTTCTGGTTATGTTCAGATTTGGGGGGGTGGGGATAATTTCTTTTCTCTTGCCTTTTTTGGAATTGGGGAGGGCATTTGGATTTTTTTCCAATCCCCCCCCTCCTTTTTGTTTTCTTTTTTTTTTTTTTAACCAAGATTTGCATTTCTGTACCATGCAAGCCTGTAAGCAGGCATTGGCTCAGGCAAAACCTGCTCTGGTGCTGAGCCATGAGGAGGGAGGCTCATAGTTGACCATTATTGACCAGTAATCCTCATGGACCTGCTGGTCCTGAGTCCAAAGGAGAATGATGAAGATGTTGCCAGGGCTGGAGCACCTCAGCCAGGCTGAGACAGTTTGGGTTGTTCAGCATGGAGAAGACTCTGGAGAGACCTTAGACCCCTTCCAGTGCCTAAAGGGGGCTCCAAGAGAGCTGGAGAGGGACTTTGAACACAGTCATGGAGTGACAGGATAAAGGCAATGGTTTTAAACTAAAAGAGAGTAGGTTTAGAATAAATATTGGGCAGAAATTCTTGACTGTGGAGGTGGTGAGGCACAGTTTGCACCGAAAAGCTGTGGCTGCCCCATCCCTGGAAATGTTCAAGGCCAGGTTGGAAGGGGCTTGGAGCAACCTGGTCTAGTGGAAGGTGTCGCTGCCCAGGGATGAACTTTAAGGTCGCTTCCAGCCCAAACCATCCTGTGATTCTGTGATTGATTTTCCTGCTGAAATACTATTACACCTGTGACTTGGGATATTTACAGGGTAGCCCCTGCAGGTGTTTCATTAGAGTAGCATTTACATGGAATTAGCAAATTTGGAAGAAGTGGGAGAGTTGGCATTATCAGATAAACCAGAGTTTTTGACACAGCAGATTGTACCTTAGCCTGTACCTAAGCCCGTGCATGCATTTTCTTTTAATCCAGAAGCAATCTCTTAACACTTGTTTGCGAAATTAGGAAAAGAAATATCAGCAGTGGATTTATTCTGAAATGAGTATTTTGTCTTTTGTGTTTAATGAATGCCTTGGAACCAAAATGACATTTGTTTCTGCCCGTGGGTGTTGCGGGGGGGAGCTGATGTGCTGTGAATTCCCGGGCACGTTTGCTGTGTGCTGGCTCCCTGTGATGCGAGCTGGCCGCGAGTCCCGGCTCAGTGATGTCTTGGGGACCAGCTCCTTGTTTTGTTTATCCCCCACCGGCTTTTCTGTTTGCAGCCTAATTTGCTGGTAGTGGGAACAGTCAGATTTTCATCTGTGTTAACACATCTCGGGTTTAACCAGAGCCCTGCTGCTTTGATACGAGCCAAGCCCACCATTTCTGTCCAAAAAAGCAGCACTTCTGAACTCTCCTGCTTTTGTTAATAACTTTTGTTGGAATTCTGAGTTCTTTTTTGTCTCTCTTGACCAAAAAAATTGGGGAGGCTGAAAATTAATGTGGGTTCTTAATCACAGTGAAAGGTACCAGGCTGTTAGAAGGCAAGTTTTGGTGACATTACAGATCAGGGTTTTACTTACGCAAGGGGCAGCTAAATCTTTAAAACATCCTACTCTGAGGCAAAACCTAAAACGGGAGAATAAAATATCTTCCAGAGCAGTGCAATTGCATTGGCTCACAGCCTCTGCAGAGCAAGTGGCTGCATTGCCTGCCCCAAAAGGATCGGACCTAAACCCCTACAATACTCCCACTGCTCCAGGAAGCAGCTGCGTGGGTGCACAAGTCCAGAAGCACTCGGCTGGCTGGCTGTGTTTGCACACAGGCATCCGAAGCTGATGCTTTTGCACTATGTGAAGAGCGCTTTCCTGGTAATTCAAGCTGGGATAATTCCTTTACAAAGAACCGCTAATGATCTTACAAGCACCACATCGAGTGGAGACGGCTTCTAAGAGTGGGTCTGGCGCCTTGGCTGGTGGCTCTGAAATGCTGAATGTTGTTGTTGGAGGCCTCCAAATCAAGTGAAAATGAATATGAATAAAATGATACGCAAATCGAGAGGGTTTTTCTGTTGTTCCAATGTAGTGGCTAAAACTTAAAAATACTATGTGTATCAAAGTTGCTAGAAATCATTTTAAGTAGCTGGCCAGACTGATGCAACAGAGAACAATTGTATTTTTTTTTAAGCTTTCAATTTATGACAATTGGTTTTCTAAAAATACATGGGGGTTTTAAGTATAGTTACTGAAACAGAAAAAGTCGTGCTTCTCTTAGTCTCTCGTATAAATATTTTTGCAGCACTCTGTTGTTGCAGCTCATAGAAAACCTGATTCAAGGCTGGGGGCAGTTTGTGTTTCTTGGATGTTTTGTTTCGCAGCTCCTTTTTATAGCCCGGGCTCGGGAGTGAAAGGGGAGGAGGGGTGGGAAAGTGTGTGGAGACAAACCAAGGCAGCTGCAGGAAATGGGTATCCATTCCCACACCTTCCTGAGGGCATCCAGCTTGGCTTCCCAGCCTGAAGCTGAACCCCAGATTCCAGCCTGGGCAGCAGCAGTGCTGGGCTTCAGGACTTGGAGTCAGTGACTGATTTGTTCCATTTTGGTTCTGCTTAACTCCAATGGGGCTGAATTATTTTTTAGCAATAGGAAGGATCAGAAGGGATGCCTTGTTTCCTGCTGAGGATGAGCAGAGATACCACATTCGTCCTTCTCCTGGAGGACACCTTAGGGAAGGAAAAAGGATTTCTGTATTCCACAGCTCCATCTTATTTTTTGTTCCATTTTTCATGGGGGAGATAAACTAACAAAGCATTAAATGAAACTGAAGCTCAGTTCTGAGCAGCCTGATTTACAGCCCTCTTGGGTCAAGTTTTAACTTGGTCTACCTGAGAGTGGATAACCAGACACTGTCCAACCCACATGGGAGGGTTTTAGCTGCTTTATAGCTAAAAGAATGTTTAATGAGTGCACTTGTATGAAGTGGCAATGTCTTTGTGTAATCAAAGAGTTTTGTTTTGATCAACTCACATTCCTTTTGACTGTCAAAACCTGAAGAGGGGAACAAAAAAAAGTCCTCCTTATGCCTTAGGCTCAGGCAAAAACATCTCCTCCAAAAGCAGGCGCTTCCATCTCCTGTCCACTCACATTCCCCGTGTGATTAAGCCATGAAATCAGCTTTAGCAGATCTCAAAGGTTGCATGGGCAACGCTGGCTTGATTAAATCTGTGGATGGGCTCACATGACTCGGGGTGCAGAGTTGTGGCTGGCAAGCCTGAGATGTCAACTGGAGCTTGGCCTTGGAGGTCATCCTGTGGAGGACCAGGTCCCTGCATAGCATGGCACTGCCACTCCTTCCCCAAAGGGCAGGATAGAAACCAGCCCGTGGCTGGAACACACGTGGAGCAGTGAGAGGTCAGGTTACAGAGAGGAGAGCCCTTGTCAGACCTCTCTGTGAAACGAGACTTGTAATGTGTTACAGATACCTGGGATTATTTTGGTGTGGTGAGAAAAGCTGCTCCTCCTGCAGTAGCTGTTCTGTGAAAGCCTGCTCTGGACTTTTCTAGTCAGTTCTGAGGAAACAAGGATGCTGAAACTGGGGAGTTTCAGTGGGAGCTGAAGAGGCATTGGCTTTGCTGTCCCAGTTTGCAGCAGCTGCTTGACATAGGCTGATGCTGTCCAGGGCTGCTCGTGTCCATGGAGAATGGTTAACTCAGCAAGGGTCTGTGGTCTGTCTTCTGCATGGTGCTCCACAAAACCTCATGGACTGCTTGAGATCTGACTTTTCCAGTGCTTCCTAATCAAGGAATGTTGTGGGAGATACTCCAGAGTTTTGTTCATGCTTTCATATGTGGTCTCCTGCAAACACATCTTCCTCAGGCAGATCCAACCTGCTTTTTTATCACGGATAAAAATTAGCACTCCTAATCAGACAAGAAAGTACAAGAAAGCTCATTGCCAAATGGAGTTAAGCTGTCAAAGTCCTCCCCAAATGTTTCTTTCTGCACAGGGATCAAACGCAATTATTTTTCTCAAATATTGTTCTCTCTTCTTCTGTAGGAATCGGAGTTTCTCTGCCTGGAGTTTGATGAGGCCAAGGTGAGCCAGATGCTGAAGAAACTGTCAGAAATAGAGGAGAGTATGACTTTGTTGACTCAGACTACTTAATCAAATAAAGAGATTGCAACTTACAAAAAACCAGACCGTTGGTTTTTCATAATTCCTGTTTCTGCACATAAAATTGGTGGTGGTGGTTAAATCCCTATTATAACCCCAGGAATGGGCTAAATCACACTGTGAAGCTTTCTCATCCCCTCCTCCCAACCTGTTTTCCAAGACAGCGGCAACACTGTTTCCACAAAGCTTTGCATAATCAGGCCTTGGAGTGCAGCACAGCTTTTCTCTTTTTCCCTTCGGTCAGTCCTGAAGTCTTCCAGGTGCTGTAAATGCTGGGCTGGGTGAACAGCAAAGGTAAATTGGCCAGTTGTGGCAGAGGAGAAATGATCAGAAGAAACATGCGGATTAGGGGGAGCTCATGTTTATCCTTCCAAACCACGGACTTTATAGGACAAATCCACCTGTGTGAGCTCTATCTGCTTAAAGCCCAGGAAAGCAGAATGAGGTGCAGGGAGCTCAGGGAGCAGAGGCACAAGCACACCTTTCTGTACCTGTGAGCCCTGTGCTGCCAAGGATTCAGTGGTTCCCAAGGGCTGGCCAGCTTGGCTGCACCTTCCTGGGAGCCAGGGGACAGGCTGGGGGAGCAGCTCCTGGGCAGTGGGAGATGCTGGTTTTCCAAAAGGAGCAGTCCTGCATGCGCAGAGCACCTGATCCAGCTGTTTGCTGGTGAGCTCTCAAAGCCACTTCTGATCTGCTTCCCCAAAGACCATCCACCCTCATCACCTTCTGGCTCTTGGGCTGCAGTGGTGCAGCCCTGGCACAGAGCTGCACAGTGTGCTTGAGGGGCCAGTCCTTTGTCCGAGCACAGCTGAACTTGGCTGCTCTCAGTCCTGTTTGTCATGGTTTGGTTTGACCTCAGAAAGCCTCAGATGAAACCCAAGGTGCACGTTCAGAACATGGGTAAAAAAAAATGCCCTTGGCAGCCTGGCTGGCCAAAGCCTTGTCAGTAGAACACTTGAGTGAAGAAAGCAGCCAGAGGCAGGTCAGGGGCACAGGACCTGCCCTGCCCAGATGGCTCCTGGCTGTTGCATTGCCCACATCTGTGCTGGAGCACCCAACTGCAGAGCAGCTGCTGCCCCTGCGCTCACAGAGGCCCCCAGAAGGGTTTCCAGCTCCTGCGTTTCCGTTCAGGGCTGCAGCCTTGTCAGCCTGGTCACAGCAGGATGTCCCACCACACTGAGCTGGCTCAGCAGGAGCTGGTGGGGCCTGAGCAGGCCAGCACTTGTACAGAGCAGGATGGTCCTCCCGGGAGAGCTGCCTGGTGGTCCATAAAAAGGTGACAGTCGAGGCTCCTGGTTTGCTCTGTCCCTTGACTGGAAGGTGTGTGCACACGTTTGGCTGGAGGCTACATTGCTTCTTGCCATTTTATATTCGCTTCATAAGCAACCTCCTCCTGAGCTAAAATTACACTGAGGGCTTGTACCAAGATAGAGATGACAACATAAAATGTTCTCGTGCCGTAACTAAAGCACTCCTCATCGCTTCTCCTTGAGAATTTATTGCTTGTGGAGTTGCCAGATTGCACTTGCATGCAAGATCTCTTCAGAGCAAGGGAAGGGCACCTTTTCCCATCTGCCTGGGCAGAAGGGGAGGCATCCCTCAAGCCAATTTGTGCCACTGCACAGGGAATTAACATTGCCATGCCCGTCCCGCTGCTGCCTTGTCTTTTACAGCCTCCTGGTTCTGCTCTCTTCATGTCACAGAGGAACCGCACAGCCCCCAGCTCTGTTTCCCCAAATGCCTTCAGCTGATCCTTGTCAGAGAGGAACTGGGCTATAACCACAAACTGCTCCTCCTGCTGCTCCTGAGTCACTGGCTGCAGCGCCGCTGTGAAATGAGTGCTTTGTGATTCTCTGAGCTTTCCATTGCCTTTTTCAACTAAGTTCATTCAAGTGCTTTCTGTGTTTTAGGACATATTTTAAAAAATCAAGGTCAGGGAAGGATCATGATCTTAAGTAACTTGCACTGTGTCAAACATATTTATTGTTTTATTTTAACATGGTCAGAGGATAGGAAAATGTGCTATAAATGGAAATTAAAGAGAAACAAACTGGGAACAGATGTCAGGAAATATTATTTCATGCAAAGAATAATAAATATGTGAAATGGCTAACAAGGCGAGGAGGCTGAGGCAAAAAGTCTAGGGGACATTTAAGAAATAATTGGATACTTTCCTAGTTGATGTGTGAAGGGGTGCGTTTTTATGGGTGGATGCTTCTCTCTCTTCCTAATCCTCCCTTCCCTCAGTATCTAACAATCTTCATTTTCTTCTTGGTGGATCTTTCTAAACTACTGTGCAAAACTAAAACAACAAAAAATACCCAAAAAAAGCTGAGTGTGTTGAAGACCACACTCTGCTCAGTTCTTGGTAGTCAATGGGCAGCAAAATTGTTCCTGCTTCGCCAGGTCTGATGTGGCAGGGAAGGGGATGCTGTGCTTCCCCAGATGCTGTAATCCTCAGCTGCTGCTGGGACACGAGGACAGGTTTGCTCCTTGGCAGGGCCGTGCCCTCCTGCTGAGGTGGTTTGTGTGTGTCCTGTCCCTCCACCTGCCCCTGCCTACGGTGTTCCGAGCCTGCTGGCCACTTCTGACTGAACTTGGGGGGGACAAAGCCTCTGATGCCACTTTGCTTTGCTTCCTTGCGTGAAAGGCACGAGCACCCATGGCTTTTGTTGGGATTCATGGATGTCTCTCGCTCTCTGTGGTCCTGCTAAATATCTCTGTGGTGCTGGCAAATGAAGGCTCCTGTTCAGGAGAGGTTTCACATTCCTCCCCCAAAGCCCAGATGTAAACCAGACTCATCCTGAATGCATGGGCAGGCAGCTCCTGCAGTGGCTAGGACCACACGTGGCCGCTGGAATCCTGCATGGATCCAGCTGAGCAGATATCCCAGCACAACCCTGTTGGCCACTGGGGCCTCATCCAGCTTTGGAGACCGCTGTGGTTCCCTACACGGCACTTGCTGCTGTGTCTGTGTGCTAAGCCAGGCCAGCAGTGTGGCATCAGGGCCATCACCTCCTCCTCTTCCTCCTTCCTTCAGGGAAGCAGCGCCATGGCAGCGTGCCCCACGCTGCCAGCCCAGCCTACCAGGCAGGTATCACTTCACAGCAAGGGAACGAGCAGCCCAGCACGGCCGGAGGGGGTAAGGGAGGGACGAGCAGCAGGAAGAAGGGCTGAAGGAGGGAATCCCACCTGAGAGAGGCTTCCCTGCCCCGTCCTCCTACAGCCGGGGAAGGAGCTGGGACACAACTCCTACCACCCTCCAGTGTCCTTAGGCTTGGGAAGCTGCCCCCGCAGGGTCCGCGCTTCTCTCTGCTTTGCTGACAGACACAGACCCCGTGCGGAGCGCTGCCCTGGGGCTGGGGCAGGCTCGGTTCCCATCAGAATCTGGGTGTTTGATCCAACCTGCACCGTGGTGCTGCGGCAGGGCAGGGCGCGGCAGGGCGGGGCAGGGCAGGGCGGCTGCTGCTGAGGCGCTGTGCTCCTGTCCCACTTTCCTGGCGTTTCCCGGGTGACAGCTGCGGAGGCCAGGGGCCACTGGCCCCGCGGTGAGCAGAGGCAGCTGCCGCAGCTCTGGCACCGCGTCCCGGTGACTCAGCCCACTCGTGATGGGCGGCCCGGCCCGGCTCCGCTGCCTCTCGCGGAACCCGCACCAGCCGCGGCCGGGTTCTGTCGCAGCCCTCAGCTTCCTTACGTGTCACCCTTCGCTCTGCTGAGGTGCCCTGCGGTTTAGTTCCGCAGCAGCTCCGCGTTTTCTGGGGATTCCTCCAAGCTGCCGCTGCCTTTATGCTCCCAGGAGCTCCCTGAAATACCTGCAAGCGCTGCCGCCTTCAATCACACATTGCACAACTGGCAAGCCCCGCACTCGCTCTCTGCTCGGCAAGACCCTTACCCTTAGTATAGTTTTCTTTTTTCTTGGTCTGCATATGCCCAGAATGGCTAAAGTTTTAAAGTGTTTTTCTAGGATATCTGTATTTGAAAAAAATAATGTCTCAGGTACACCATGTTTTTCCAAATCCAAGCCAAAAAAGTGCTGTATTTCATAATGTTTTGGAAAGCAGCAGATGATGATATACTTATTTCATACTGGTGTTGATTTACTTTCTGATTATTCAGGTTGCTTAGTCTCATTTTATTTTACATTTCTTTTTTTTTTTTTTTAATTTTTCTTTCTGACAAGTCCTTTTTACAAGTGTAAATAATAGTGTTTGTGCTCTCATTGTGTTTCACACAATGGGAAGGATTTCGCAGGAGCCCATAATCTCCACATCTTATTGTGCTTGAACTTTTTAATAAGCTGATTGATATTGAGAGGTTTTCTTTCCTGTGTGCCAATTCTTTGCTACCTATTGATAAAACAAATTGCTCACCATTTTTCTGAGGAGATTTCCTGATTTAGGTATTTGCTGACTGTTTGTAGGTGCACAAGTGTCTGAGAAGTTTTACCCCAGGGCTCACACTGGCCATTACATTGCTCACAGAAATGTTCTCTTCTCCTTCTGGGCAGTTTCAACAGTTTATTCATTCATTCCAAATATTTATAAAGAGATCCTCAGTGCTGGGAACAGAGGGAGCCTTTTCAGTAAGGGGAATGCAATGGTCCTGTAGCAGCAGCCACTGATGACTTTTAAATGTGTTGCGTTACATGTGGCTTGAGACTGGAAAAACAGGCCATGGCTCCTCACCTTGAAGCTGGGCCTGTTAAAATCCTCCTCAGAAATTATTCCCAAATGTCAGGGAAGTGTGGCTTGGGGTGTCATTTAATCCAGTGTGGAGGCCAGAGCTGCACTCCTGGGTCTCCCTCACCATGCCAGGGGGTACAGGGGGACAGGCAGCCAACACCATCAGTGCTTCCTCCCCTCAGCACACCAAAACTGAGCTGTTTCCACCCATCCAGGTCACACTGGTTTAGCCAATCCTTGCCAAAGCTGTGGAAGAGGCCCCCTCTCCTCAACAAGGACATACACACACCAACAAAGATGCCTTTTCTCAGTAGTGTGAATCCCGTGGGTGATCCCCAGGGCCGCAGAAGTCCCAGAGGACACGGTGTGTCACCTCCCATGAAAAGGTGGCAAGAGGGATGCAGCTGCAGCCTCACCTCTGGACTCCCAGCGCCACTTGGGAAGTGTTATTTTGGGATATCACCTGAGCTTGTTGTCGCAGCACAAAATCGTGGGTGGTAGAGGCTGGTGCTGTGGAGCTTCCCTCCAGGTGTGATGGGGCTGATCAACCCCAAGCTCAAGTCCCCAAATGCTTTGCCCTTCCTCCTTCCTTTCAGTGGTAGAAAGGCAGATCTTGCAGTGCAAGAATTTGCAGGAAAACAGGTTCGAAGGCATGTCAGGGCTGGAGAGCCAGCTGGGGGGTTTGACCCTGGGGCATTTTGCAGGGTCATTGCAGCAAGGGGAGGTCCCTGAAATGTGGAGCTGTCAGGGGACATCTGTCAGCAGGGAGGTGCAAGAGAGATTTCCCCAAAGATGTTTTGCTGTTTCTTCTTTTCCCTGCACACAGGTGACTTGGAACTTGCATTTTAATTCCCTTAGTGGCCAGCAGCACTGGAACTCCAGCACTCAGCCATTAGCACTTGTATTGGGATGGTATTGGAGAATACGTAAAACCAGGTAATTGCATAAATGGCATTTTTGGATGCCAGCAAGTGCCTCAGACCCTTGAGGAGTGACATTTTACAGGAGTGGATGGGAGAAAAACAGCAATGACAGCACAAAACCCAAAGCCACAGTGTTTCTGAGAGGAGCCTGGGAGGCAACAATAATTTCCTGAGCTTTCTGGCCAGTTGGCCCTGGTTGAACACAGCAGTGCCGGGAAACTGCACGATACAGTGCATTTTAGTAAGAAGTGGCACTTTTCCTGCCTGGCAAATCAAACCACAGAGGGCATTAGAGTCTTCATGGCATCTCTGCTCTTGGCAGCAAAAGGAACAAATAAGGAAAGCCACGTCAGGAGTGGATGGGTGGCTCAGGCAGAGAGAGAGAGAGAGAGAGAGAGAGGGGTGTCTGATCCCAGCCACCTGCGCGTGGCTCCGGGCTCTCCCTGCACTCTCAGAACACAGCAGCCACCCCGCCACCCTCTGCAGAACATGGTGGCTCAGGGAGCTCTGGCCTCCTCCAGGCATCCCCTTAAAATAAACTCACTCCTGCAGGACCTCAGAACAAATCTGCATTTTTCTGTGGCCGAGGAACACGGTGTGTAAAGTTAATCCCCTGCTCCCAGATCCTGGGAGGCAATGGCATGCAGAAGTACAAGGTTAAAAAAATGCCTCTAGAACCAGTGGCTGGGAACCATAAATACCTTCCAGGCAGTCCTTAGGCACATCAGGAGATGTGCAAGCAAAGCAACTGGAATTTATAAACTTACATAATTAATTTTTCTTTGCAAGGAGAACAAACATTCCCATGTTCCAGCTCTTTTAGGGCCTTTGACAATTGGGCTCCTTTCTGTAAATATTGTTACGTAAGTTTATACATTTCAGTTAGTGCTTGTTCTAGCCTCTTCACAGCCCAAGGATGTTTTCACTCCAGTTTATTATTTCAGCTGTGGATAGATCATTTTGCCCTGGTGCATCTATAATGGGATTTAAATTAAGATGCTTGCGAGCAGCGTAACAGTAGTGAAATAGTGTCTGGAAAACATTGGTACATACCCAGGGAGAATGAAAGAAAGAAATTAGCTTTACATTGCAGCACTGGGTGAAGTGTTTGCACCCTTCCCCGCAGGGCAGGACAGGATTTCTCTGTCTGAAGACACAACCTGTGAAGGATGAGTGCTGTACCTGGGCTGCATTGCAGGGCTGCTGGAGACATGGTGTAATGGCCATGGATGCTTTTATTCCAGATCACGGGAGCACCTCTGAGTCATCCAACAGCCCTGTAACTACAGCGTGCTGCAATCAGAGCTGGCTGAAATGCTTAACCCCAATGGCTTAATCTCCAGCCATTGCAAATTAGTACAGCTCCATTAACTCCAGAGGACTATTTACATGGGGGAGGTTAAATGTGTACAGGATCAGGTACAAAACCTGCAGTGATTCTGTACGTAGGGCAGTGGTTTACTAATTTACAAGGCTAGATCTCATCTCTGCTGGTTTCTGAAATCTTATTTATTTATAGTGAGCACATCCATGTCAGAGGGATTTCTCTATCAAGCAGCATAAGGAAAATCCTTCATCTACTCCGATTGTGTTGCTGATCCCAGTCCCTAATGCAGGAGATATCTTCCCTCCATGTCATTCTTCAGTAACCTGTAGCTATGAGGCTGGATATTAAAACTTGATATGTGGATTATTTCGTTTCCCTTTGTCCTGTTTTTTATTTCTGAAGTTTATCTGCAGATCCTACAATAACAGGAGAAAAGCTTTGTGATCTCCTTCTTTGATCTATTGTAATTCTGATGCGCCAGGAGCCACATCCCCCCCCCGGGTGGCCTGGGAAGTCGTGAGTGTGTGTAAGTCAGCACTGAGGCACGGCAAATAGCCCGTGGCCTCTGGGGTGGCTTTTAAGAGCACAAGTACACCTGAAAAGGTTACAGGAGAACGCAGGTCCTGGGGGAGAGCAGGTGAGTCGTGAGCGCCTGGGGGGAAGCCATGGGCAGCCGGATGGTGCAGGACAGGGAGCTGGGAGGGAGGCCCCGGAGTGCTCTGCAAGCTGAGCACTGAGATGCTGGACAGGTCCCTGCACCCAGGGCTTGTAACAGCTGTCCTGACAGAGTGCCCAGAGAGCTGGCACAAATTCCCTTCTGGATAGAGCCTGATGAGTGCCTTGGAGGGTGCTCCAAAACAGCCCAGGTAGGTACCACACCAACGCTGCCACCATAAAAATGAGCCCGCCCTCTTCACCCTGGTTTTGGTGACCCTTCTGCTTCTGCCGCCCAAAGAAGGAGCCCTCAGCCAGGGAGTGCCAGCCCCAGGCCCGGTGGCAAAACACTGTGTGCCTCTGCCACTGGTGTGCAGCTCCCGTGGGCTGAGCAGGATTTCACTCTGGTAGCAGCTGTGCCCAAAGCTGAGAGCTTTGCCCAATGGCTGGGAGTGTCTTGAAAAACCTCCTGCACACGGTGTTGGCACAGTTTCCTTTGCCACCCAGAATCAGCCAGCCTGGATGCCAGCACCCTCCCAGACAGAGGGCTGGTTTTAGCTGGAGTTGCTTTACCCAAGCTGGCACTGTGAGAGTCCAAGGCAGCCTCATCCAGGAGGTGCCTGGAATCAAGATGGTTTTAAAAAAATCCAAGTGACATGTGAGGACTGGCAGTTTTCCCTTATCTGGGATTTTGCTGGTGCTTAGAACTGCATCTGCTGAAAAGTAAAAGCAAAGCAGAAGCAGTTTAGCTGAAGTGGGTCCTGTACATTTTTGAAGTATAAACACTTTTCTCACCTTTGAAGAGTCTTGGCTGCAGCTTCTTCAGTTTTGCAGCTCTTTGGGTCTTGCTGCAAAATGCTGTGGGATGCCTCTTGAAGCGAGGCAAGGAGGGGAGCAAGGAGCTCATGTTCCCAGGACACAAGAAAAGATGGTTTGTATAGAGCAGGTGCCTTTTTGGTTTTTGCAAAATAATTACTGTCCAGTTTCTGCTACTACAGAAATTGAATTTCAAGTGGATTCTTCTCCATCCTCTTGGATCATGCAGTCTGCACTGCTGTGCCTGCCTTGTGTCTGCAAGGAAAAGTAGCCCCACATGGAGGCAAACAGTGCTAGTTACTGCAGCCTGTGTCTGGAAAAGGCAGGTACGTCCTTCCAGAGCAGGGAAACTGATTTTAATCCAAGCAGCTCGGGGAGTAATTATTCTTGTCAAATGCAAATCAATACCAGCACAGTGCAGCTCTGCCCACTGCTTGCAAATGACAGCACAAAACATAACAGAGGTAACTTTCTTCCCACAGTCTCTGTCCTGTCCTGCTTTGCCTGCAAGAGCAAAGCTGCAATGCTCCAGAAAAAAAAAGTGATGTTCTGAAGCACATGTGCCAATCTCTTCAACTTGAGTGGTTTTGCCAGTGCTGAACCTGCCAGCCACAACTCCCCCATCTCACCAAGGTACAAAAGCAGAGGGAGGTGGAGAAGAAGACCTCTGTAGCACTTCCTCTTGCTGTGCTGGTTTGCCTGTGTGTGGCAGGGGGAGAAGGCAGGAAAATGACTGTGAGGAGACCACTGAAATGTTGTGGTCACGTTGCTGGCAAGCCTTGCTGACAGACCTTGCCTACCCTGGGAGAGGCTCTTTGCTTGTCTGAATTCCGGGCTTGTTGGGGAAGATGAAACAGGAAAGTCTTATAAATATGATTGCCTGACAAAAGATTTTGGGAATATGAAAACTACAGGCAACATCAAAATGAAAGCCACTTTTGAAATACCAAGTCTTAGTTACTGAACAACTGGAAAACAATGGTATGGCCGACTGAAGATAATCCCCTCTTGATTGAACAATACCCTCTGCTTGCAGGCAGGTCCAAGGGTCAGAGCAGACCCTACTAGCTCAGCAGAAGGGGTCCAAATAGTAGTTTTTAGAAGTTAAGATGTAACACTCTATGGTAATATAAGAACTCTTATAGGCTGTATGTAAATGCTATAGGATTTGTATCTTGTATTAGATTGGTTAGTGACAATTAGAATATTCAGTACAGAAGATGATTTATTGTATTGTAACCAGGACTTCACGAGTCCATTCCATTCCATTCCATTCCATTCCATTCCACTCCTCTCTTACTCTTCGCACACTCTTACACTCTCTCTCTCTCTCCTTACTTACTCGCTTACTCTCTTGCTCTCTTGGGCCTGCTCAGAGCTGCCAGCTGCAGCTCTAAGCAGTGCCCCTATACCCACGCCCTTTGCAATAAACCGCATGTTCAAAGATCAGACTCCAGAGATCTCCCGTCCGTAACCTACACGGGCTCAAACATTTGGCTGGGAAAAAACAGGTTAATTCCTGGAGGAACTGAGATACTCCAGCTCCAATCGCATGTCACATCTGCTTTTTTTATTTTTTTCTTATCATTGCTGAAGTGCTCACATGCCACAGGAGCAATCTTTAGTCTCCTGTTATTATTTAATTTTTAACCTCTTATCTCCTGTTCTTATCCTCTTTGGTCGCAGAAGCATGGTCAGGTTAGTCCTGTGCTTTCCAGGTGTCCTCTAGCCACACCAATCTCTCCACAAAAAACAGGCAGATCGGTATCCTGGATAAGCTTTGGTCCAGCACAGAAAATTAATTCCAGCTGTCCTGGCCTTATGGAAGGGTTTTGACTCAGGAGAGCCAAGTGAATGTTCACAGGAGGGAGATGGGGAAGTGTTTCAGTCCCTGTGTGCCTGTAGCATTTTCAGCACAAGGGAGTGGGTGCACATTTTGGAGCAGGGGCTAAGAGACGCGGGTGCACCTTCTGGATACAGTGTGAGGGCTCTGGGACAAGCACTTCCATAATGCCAGTGACTGCCAGCCATGCCAGACTCACAGGAAAGGAGCTACTCCGTGTTTCTGAGGAGCTGGGTGCTGGTCCTTGTGCTGAGCTGCTGTGGGGGACGAGTTAGCCGCATTCACAAGGGTGGCTGTGGGCAGGTACCCGGGAATCCCGGCAACACACAGGGAAAATCCTGTGCCTGCTGCTTTCCCGTAGCTGGGGGAGGATGTGCCTGCAGCCACCGAGATGGCTCCGGGAGTGCTGGGATGTGGCTCCCCCGGGAATGCAGCACAGGGCCCCTGGGGCGAGTGCCCCACGGCCGCTCCCCTTCTCTCAGCACCTTGGCTCTGTCCTGCTCCTCTTGCTCTTGCTTTGCTGCAGGGACAGCAAGATAACCTTGAAGATTTTATAACCTGAATCTCATTCCTACTTCTCCTTCTCTCCTGGCAATGTACCAATTATTAATTAACTGACAAATGCTAGAAAAAAGGCCAATGTACATAAACGCAGCAGTCCCCAGGTCAGCTTTTATTACAGTGAACCCAAATACTGTGAATAAATAGCCTGGGGAAAAAAGCAGAAATTATTTTTAACTTGATAAAAAATGAGGTTTGAATATTTTTAAAAGATTCTCTTTTCTGGCTGTCATTCGTGCCACGCTACCTTATGGAAAAACTCGGGCAACAAGAACTTGTGTCACCAAGTGACGTGACACCGATGCCCTGAACACACAACCTCCCAGTACCCAGCTCCTGGGAAATGTTTGGTGCTCTGCAACTCCCTGACAAGAGCTGCACACTGCATCTAATAATTTGCATCATGATGCTGAGTGAAGGTGCTGTTTTTGAATACGCAGGCAGAAAAGTTATTCCAGATTCAGGCCAAATTAAAGTTGCTGCAGTCAAAAGGATTTGCTCTCTTTCTCAGGAGGGGAAAAAAAAAGTGCAATGATTTACTGCTGGGTGTGTCACAAAGCTTGGCTTTACAGACCTGGAACATGAAAATCCTGCTGCTCCTTCCATCGAAGCAAACTGCAGAACACCTTTAATCACACATTTTCCAAGCCTCCCTTGGTTTCATCCAAGCATGAGCAGCCATCCAGGAGAGGTTGTACAGCTGTGCTTAGATGTGATCCCTGCTGTCCTGCCCCATCCAGAACCTGTTAATTGGCAGCACCAGGTAAGAAACATCCCCGGGCTTAGGGCTTTGCCTGGCATGATGCATGGATTTGGATCCAGGCAAGGTTGTGCGGCCTGCTTGGGAGAGCAGGGCTGCAAAGTGAGCCCCGGCCTCACTTCCCCTGGGGTCTTTAGGGCGCGGCTGCTCTGAGCACAGCAGGGGCATCACAGTCAGGCAGTGGTTTGAAACATGCTGTGGGCAATGGCAACGTTGGTTCTGGGTATTTTCCTGCTTTCAGCTAGCTTTTGAGGCCTGGCTGCCAACTGGATCAAGGAACACATCTGGATTAAAACACCTCCCCTCGTGAAGGTTTCCAAAGGCAGCCCCGTGACCAGCCGAGTCGCTGTGATTGCACAGGAGCAGGCACAACCTGGGTGTGGGAGTGGAAGGAGGGACAAATGTCTGTCCCCCAAAGGCAGCAGACCATTTCACCACTGACCAACCCTTATAAGCTTCAACATGTTTTTCCAGGCTCCTCAGCACCCAGTGTTACGAGATACACTGCTCTAGTTGATTTTTGGTTTTTGTTTGTTGTTTTTTTTTTCCAGTTGATCTCAAAACATATCATTATGAAATCTCCTGTGCGGTGGAGCCGAGCTCCTGGCTGCCAGACACTCAAATCTCCTTTCAAACCCTTGTGTTACTTAATGGACAATGATGTTTGCCGATTTAGGGTAATTCCTGCCTTTGCTGTAATCTTCCCGCTCTGATGAAAAGGACAGCTTTACTCAAACGTGAAGTACATATATAAATATTTGAAGAGGGATGAAATATGCAACGTCTCTCCCAATGCACTGTGAATGGGGACGTTTCTTCCAGACTCCTGAGCTAAGATTGTAGAGCAGCTCCAAGAGACACAGCACGTTTCCTATTGGCATCCAATATTGAACACACAGAGTATGGGGAGCTGGGGATGTGCTGTGGGTACTGATGCTGTTTCCCAAAACAGTTATATTTATGGCTGTGCACATCAGCTATTGAATCTTGGTAAAAATGAGTGCTGTAAAGTGGTAGTGAATAACGTGTATTTTCATGGATCACAGGGACATACTTACCCCTCCCTTTGCAATGAAAACAATTTTTAAGTGATTGTGCCAGGTGACATTGAGACAATTCCTTTGGTCGGGCCTCTCCTTATACTGGATTGAGAATGCAGGTGCTAAAAATAGAAACAAATGGCACGTGTTCGTTTTCATTCTGTGCAGGACGAAAAGCTGAGAGGTTCACAGTCCATGGGAACTGTAAATCTGTCTGCTGGTTGCTATTGATCTGCCCACGACAAGATGTGCTCTCTTTGCTGCAGCAGCACACCTATCAATGTTTTATTCCAGTCAGCATCCTGGGTTCCTGAGAGTTTCCTTTGGTTTGTTTCAACAGGGACGTCTGGCTAGGATTCGTAGGCTCATCAACCTAAGTAAGCAAACAACAACAACGAGGTTACTAATGAATGAGTCATGCATGATTTAGTACCAGCACTTGAAGGCAAATTTCCAAAATCGGAAAGTCTCACAAACTTCTTTACTAAGGGAAGCCTTGACAGCTTAAGCGACCCCTTTGCTTCTCCCTCCTGGACTCAGTAACAAAAGCTTTGAAGACTTCCACGAAAAGCTGAGCCAGGTGCAATCACCTGGCTTAAAAAGAAGAAACATTCAAAAGTGATGTGGCACGGCATTTCTCGGCGGGGCTGAGGGGTTTTCCTCTTTCGCTTGATGCCGTGTGGAAAGAAAACCGAAGGAAAACTGTCCTAAGGAAATGGCCGGCGACCCGCGGCGCCCACAGACGGACACAGCGCCCGCTGCCAGCGCACCAGAGCTGGCACAGGAGCCAGGCGCCACCCGGGGCCACCCCCAGCAGGAGGGTGCCCGGTGTGGGGCCGTTTCCACAGGGAGGGAGCAGCACCTGGCGCGGCTGGAAGGCGAACAGCGGCAACGCAGCGGTGTCTGCCCGCTCCGCCGGCGGGGGAAGGTGGGGTGGGGCAGCACCATAATAAAATAATAAAAACGCGTTTTCTGAGGTAAACACCTTCCAGTTTTACAGCCTAGGCTCGGAGGCGGTCCCGCGGTACGGGGGGGCGGCGAGACAAGACCGTGCCCTGCCGGGACCCGGGCCGCGCCAGGCCGCCCCCTCCGCCCGCCCGCACGTCTCCTCAGGGGCGCGGCGGTCCGGCAACCGCGGGGACGCGGGGACCCCCGCCGCTCCCCCGCCCGCGCCTCACGTGCCCGGCCCGGCCCCACGGGGCGCGCGCCGCGC
>NW_024581128.1:936260-1150749 GCF_017639235.1 Corvus kubaryi
GAGCGGGGCGGCAGCGCGGAGCCGCGGCGGCCGCGAGGGCCGTGGTGGGGCGGCAGGCCGGGGCCAGGCGGGGTGGGACCCCGCGGCGAGGGCAGCCCGCGGCCGGACAAAGCATGGTGGATGCGGAGGCGGCGGCAGGAAGAACCCCGGCGGAGACCCGCGGCAGCCTGGCAAGGTACGTGCGGGGGAAGCTCGGCTGCCGCCCCCGCCAGCGCTGCCTCCGCGGGGCGGCGGGGATCGGCGCTGCCGGAGGGGCTGACGAGGGACGGGGGACAAAAAAATCCCCGGTTTTTAACTTGATTTTTACGCCCCGTGGTTTTCCAGGTCTTGGGTTTTTCCTTCCCCGTCGCCTCTCGCTTATTTGCGTAGTGACCGCTGTGAGCTGGCGGCGAGGGGCGAACGGCCGGAGACATAAATTTGGGGTTTTTTAGGGCTGGGGTTTTTTAGGGCTGGGTTTTTTTCTGTTGCCTGAATGGGAGGTGACAGGAGGCGGCAGGGTGGGGTTAAAGCACGCGGGCGCTGAGTCCCTGCCCCGGCGCTCGGGAGCACGGGCAGCCGGCACATGTTGCAGCCAGAGCGGCGAGAGCAAGGCGAGGAGAGGCACGGTCTGCTGGGCATGGATGAAACTTAGGCCAGCTCAGCCCCACCGTATGTTTGTCGTCGTTTTTTTGAACCATTTATTTATTTATTTAACCGTGGGTGGGCGGCGTTGGTGCCGAAGCCGTGAGGTTTTTCCAGAGAAAGCCCGAGCCGTGGGGCTGCTGCAGTGCCGGGAGCTGCTGCAAGCCGCTCCTTGGCTGGAGGGGAGGGACAGAGGGCGGCGGCGGAGCGGGGACGCTCGCACCGCTCCTGGGTTCGCCTCATTACCCCACTGCGACCCAGCGGGTTGATTATTGACATCCGCGCTGGGATTCTGGACAGTGTAGTGCTGAGGTAATGGCACTGAAGTATGGACTTTGGTGGACCTGAAAGGGGGGAAATGGTGTTTTTGCTGGAGTTCGCCTGAATATGCGTGCTCCTTCACGGGATGATGGTTTTTAGCCCTTCAAACTTCCTGACACATCCTGTACCCCATCAGGAGGGGACTTCAGGTTACTCGCAGGGATTGTGGCTGAACTGCAGCTCGCGACTCATTAGTCATTCTGCAAAAATTTGTGGTGAAAGTTACTTGAGTAACCCTTTAATCCGACTTCCCAAAATGCTCAGTGCTGTTGGGGTTGATTATTAAATACTCATGGTTAGTTTTAACTATGCAAATTAAGAGCTTGCGCGGTTCGGTTGTTGTTTGGTGGTTTTTTTTCCCTTCCTCCCCCCCCCCCCCTTTTTTTTTTTTTATATTTTGGACAGAAAGACTTGGTTTGGGCACAGAAGAGTTTAGTCTGGCCGTGGAAAGATGCGTGCATAAAATTTCATGCTAGACATGTCATCTGCAAGTTATTGAGGAAACATGATTATAGCGTTGTCCTTTGAGGAAATTTCTGGTAAATTATTGGTCACCGTCTTAAAGAGAGACAGCCCGGAATCCGGTTCTCTTTCCAAGCTGCTGAAAGCGGTTTCGTGTTCTTCTTGCAGTTCCTCTCGGGTGTCTGGCTCGGCTGCTGTCACCGCGGGCGTGTGCGGAGGGTGGGGCGGGGGCGGCAGATGGCACTCCGGTGAGTGCCCCGCTCGGGTTTGGTTCGGGTGGAGAGCCCAGGCTGCTGGCAGAGGCTGCCTTGCCGCTCGGTGACCCGGCCTGATGCCTGATAAACCACCGGAGGAGTTGAATGAGCGCTGAATTGTTACGAAATGCGTGGAGGAAACGAAACGGGAGAATCAGCTTTTCTCATTCGGCAGATGTAATTTGTAATGGTTCGGTTTGTTGCGGCGTTTTTGGGTTTTTTTTTCTTTCCTTCCCGGGGTCGTAAACAACTGGAGAAGACAGATGTCTTTAAAAAAACAATATTGCCGTGGAGATGGATTAAAATACAGAATGCTTGTCTTGTACCTAAAAATGTAATACTGTCAGTTAGAATCAAAATATTTTGGCTTAAAGGAAACCCTGGTTTTGCTGCTTGCTTTGAACGTGTGACTTCCTACAGGAGATGTTCTGCAGTACTGAGAGGTATGGCTGTAAGGAAGCTACAGATAGATCATAAAGTGATCAAAAATAGAATTTATTTAAAGTAATTCTGTCACCTGTAAGGTGGTTTGGTTTGGATTTATGCTCGTTTCTTTTCCCCAAGATGAGGAAAATGCAGCAAGGTAGCACTGCTGAAGGGACTTGTTTTGAAGGTCATGCTGGGAGTGCTAGCTGGCTGTCTGATGCCTTGTTTCATAATAGGTGAAACTCACTAATCTCCCCAGAGATTGTTCCTAATGAACACAGTGTCACTGGTAGTCAAAAATTTATTATTATTGCCTGGAAGCTGCTCCTGAAATTTTTAAATACTTCTGGGTAATGAAGATGCTGCTGAGGAGATCAGTGGAGAACAGGGTTTGCTCAGAGAAAAAGCAGTGTTTGATGAGAAATGGGAATGGATAAAGCGGTGTTGTGTTCTGTGCTGGCAAATCTGGGCAATTGTCTGTATGAATAAATCACAGTGTATACAGAGGGGAAAAAAAAGCAGGATTTGAGTTTTCATCTTCTTGCCTACCCTGGCAAAGATTCCTTGGAGAACCAAGTCTTTTGGAGGAGTGCTGCTCCATGGTGACTTGTCAGTGCTGAGACCCTGAGGAATTGTCATTTTGCTGCCACCTGGTGCAGCTATTTTTGCAGTGGATCCAGCTCTGACAGTGATTTTTCCTGTTGGCTCTGTAAATCCCCTCGAAGGAGGAAAAAATGGTAGTGACAGAAGGCTGTGTCAGGGCTGATCATGTTTGAAGTGTAGGATTTGATCGTGTGTCTCCTACCACAGCCAGTATTGTCATTATCACAGCAGTCAGGAAGCAGGGCTGGGTTGTCACTGATCTGTGCACTTGACCAAAACCTCTATGGTCATATTGCTCCAAATTAACCAGAGGACAGGAAAAAGATTGAGCAGCATCAATTAAAATCCTCAGCCAACCTCTTTGGTAACTTGTTCTTTCTCGACTGATCACTGAATTTTTGACAAATGTGTCAGATTATCTTGCAAAATCTTTACCTCAGGTGGGTTGTGAAACTTCTCAGAGTTGGTTACTTGATGGACTTTTCCTGTGTGCTGTCAGACCTGTGCCTTTTGCTGCCAAGTGACTAAAGCAGCTCTGTCAGAAACACGCTGAGGGCTGACATTCCAGATCTTTGTCTTTTACTGGATTTGGCTACGTGTCCTGCTGTAAAAAACCTGTTAATTCCTTCTTTTTGAAGAATTTGCAGTCTGCCTAGTGGAGGCTGATAGGTTTCTTGTAGGTAAAGCTTCAAGTGTATAATTCTCAAACTTGCCAAGAATAGGCCAGAGGCAGGATGGCGGGAAGATACTGGTGAGAGTGAACTTATTGTGGCAACAAGTTTTCTGTAAAAAGCACAGAATATAGAAAAAGTATGTATTTCATTAAAATAATGAGCATTTTAACATTACTGGGTCTCATGTTAATGTTTCTTGAAGGCCATAAGGATTGATTGCCTTCCAAAACCTTGAAACTGTCTTTGTCCCTTTCACAGGTTGTTGGTTTGGGATTTTTTTTCCTGTTGTCTCTTAAATACATTTTCTATTACTCTATGGTAAAAATGCATAAGTAATTTTGAAGCAAGTAAGCATCCATTTACTTTTTAAATTTAAACTTTGATTTTTTTTTTCAGGTATATGCAATTTTAGTCCCTAGTACATTTTTAACCAAAATGTTAACAGTTAATTTAGGAAGAAGGTTTGGTGGTTGGGTGCATGTGCAATCATGGGATTAGTGTTTGATGTTTCTGGTGTATCATAGGCTGTGTTCATATGAGTGCTTTGTCATGGAATCCTAGTTGGATCAGGGATCATTGGAGTCCAACTCTTGGCCCTGCATAGGACAGTGCTTCATGTGGTTTAGAGCAGAATTTGTGTCTGTGAGTGCAGTTCACAAAAATTCCTAATGTGTTATCCCTGTTAAGCCACGTTCTGACCTCACAGAGATATACTTAGATGTTTTTATCAGTTCACGGTCATATCCCTTTATGTAAGGAAGTACCCTTTAAGTGCTTAAAAAACAGCAAAAAAAGAAAGAAAAGATGATGGTGGTGATATAATGAAATGCAGGCTCTTCCTGTCGTTTTAGTACGGAGTGACAAAGTTACCAAAAGAAGTTGGGGAATAAATGTCAGACCTGTCCAGTCACATTTTGCTGTTACCAGAGGAAGCACTGACAGGTACCTTGGACTAGATCCTGCCCTTTGCCTGTACCTTTCTCGCAGATTTCCTTGGGCCTTTTAGGATTTCAAATGTGACTAAGTATAAACCTTCCCGAGTCTCCAGATCGTATAAAACGCAGTGAAAAGACTGGTTCATTAAACTGTCTTGTGATGAACTGTGCAGAAGAATGATTGAATTGGTGCCTCGTGAGAGGCAATTGGCATTTAAGCAAGGAAAAGGATCCCACTGTGTGATGGGTGTGGTGCTGAGATTTTTAAAGGGAGAATTGATGAAGCAGTTTCCATCAGCAGTTGGTTAAGAAAGCTTTGTTGTTTGGGAGAAATACAACACTAAGAGTTGAAAAGCATTTAATTTGGAGATGGTTTTGTTCGTCTTTGTAAATAACTTCTGAAATTTAGCAGCTGCTTCATCTTAAGCACGCTCAGAAGAGTTAGTCTTGAGAGTGAATTGGCCAAATCACTTCAATTGTAAGCCAGCTATCTAGATCAAATGAGCAAGAAATCTTGACTTGTGGGTGGGAATGACTGATTTTCCTGTAAAAGGGTAATTCTCAGAGGCTCTCGGTGGTTTATGAGCCGGCAGAGGACCTGAGTATTTGTATGGGACTTACAGGAGAAGCACGGTGGTGCTGAAGGTTTGTGTGCCCCACCGAGGTGCGCGTGCTGTGGGATGCGCAGCCTCCTGCCCGAGTTTCCTGCCGGGAGCATCCTGCTGTATCCCGGCAAGAAGCAGTGTCGGTGCTCCCAGCCTTGTGCTGGTGCAGCTGTTTGTGCAGCTGGGTCGTGAACTGAATTGAGGAACTAAGTGGGTTGAGAAATAACCTTTTCTGTTTGCTTGTCTTCAGGGTTATACATAATGTAACACAGTGAGCCGTTCAAATATGGGAATTCGTGGCCTGGGAAAGGTGGAATTCTTTTAACTGAGTTTAAGGAGAGCTGCTGCCGAATGCCTCACAATACCCTGAATTTAGTGCTCGTTTATTTTACTTGAGCAATTATATTTTTTTAATCTGGTATTTGAAAGTTAGAAAATGCTAATGGAAAGCTGTCTTTGGGATGGAAATTGTTGTTGCAAACTTATTGTTGATTTGTTTTTGAATAAAAACAATTAAACCCATGCAAAACACCCTTAAGTTGATGACTGAAACCACTCTGAAGCTTTGTGGATGCTCACTTTGGTGTGCACGTAGCAGGTACAGAAGGTGCTACTCGGATTTAGAAGTCTCTAATCGGGTTAGATGCATATCTGCTGTTAACAAAAATGGGAGTTAGCTGCCTAACCGGCTTAAAGATCCTTTACAAAATCCTCCTGGTACTTATATGCATCTTTAGCTGCCTAAAGCTGCTGGAGAAATTGTTCCCTTTTCCATAAACTTGGTAGGCTAGAACTAGATCTGTATCTTAGCTTTTATAGCTGTGAAGAACAATGAACTTCTCTGCTTTAAATGAATTATTCAGAAAGATGAAGAACTTTTCCTGTAAATGTTAATTACACCTGAAACCAAAACCAGTTGAAGGCAAAAGTATTTTTCATGTCTTTGCATTTTAAAATGTAGGTTTTGCATTCTTCAACACGTGTTTAGCTCAGTAGTGTAAGTTCAGAGGCAGATCCCAGAATTCTGGCATGAATATTCACAGTATGAATTTGGTTTGAATTGACTTCTGAATAACCACATAGCACTGGCAGGGAAATACAGCTCGAGATGGCTGGGAAGTTTACCATCCCAGTTGTGTATCCCATCACACAAAGGCAGCAGCTTGGGGAAGTCAGATTGTAAACCAGTGTTTATTTTTAACCCAAAAGTACAGTGGTCACCAGGGGTAGGTAGTGGCTTCATCAGCCATACTATGTTACATTGTTCTTGCTTTTGAAACATAGTTTTTAGGTTGTGTTTTGTCTAACATGGCCAAGAAGACAAAGCAGAGGTAAAATTTTGATGACCTGAGGTATGGTGCTTAAAGGATGGCTTTGTTAGTTGACTAAATAATGAGTGTTCTCAGTGCAGCCGTAGAGGTGGTTGGAATATGGTTAAGGCAGCATTAATTACTGGTTTTAAGATAAAACCGGAAGAGATACCTGGAGCAGATGAGTTGTCTTGTCTGTGGAAGTTATGGTTGTCTGCATTTTGCGTAGGTTTTCTAAATCATGAGTTTTATTTCAAATACAGCATGAAAGTAAGAAGCAAGAGAGTGTCTGTCCTGCAGACTTTCTCTCTTTAAATGCCCACCGAAAGCGTCGGTGAGGTTTGCAATGTGTCATATCCATTCTTCATTCTTTCTTACCAGAACTAGCACTGATCCAAGCACGAGGTGTCTGGGAGGAAGGTGGTTCCTTACCCACTTCCTTGGCTTTCTAGTAACTATGGGCAGATAAAGTGCAGCTGAAACGAGCCCGACAGCAGACAGGGGTGGGTGTTGCACTGACTTGGGTACAGGAAGTGTCAGAGAAATTCGGGCCCCAGGGTGTGCCTTGTAGTGGATGAGGTTGCCAAGACTCTTTGTGCCTCTGGTGGAGCAGTGCTGGTTGTGTCTGGCCCTGCCTGAGGAGCTCTGGATGAAGGTGGGAAGCAGCCCAGCAGTGCTGTGCAGCAGCAGCAGTGTGCTGGTACATGAAAGCTTAGGCTGGTGACAGATGGGCTCTGCTGTGGCCTGGGCTGTGTGAGCCTTCCCTCTTCTCCTGCACCATTCCTGGTGTTTGTGCAGCACGTCGTCGAGTGATGTGAGCTGGCTGAAAGCTAATTGCTGCTTTACTGTAGGCTCTTTATCATTCTCCAGCTCCCTGGACTGATTCACCACAATCAAATCAGTGCAAAGGTAGGTGGGACTGTGCAGTTTATGCAGGGGAAGGAATAAACTACAGGAGTGAGTCAGCTATGACTGAAACTGTTTTAAACTGCTATGGAGCTGTGCTCCCCAACTTCTAATTGATGTGATGAATGACAATTAATTTTGTTCCAAGAAATATTTCTCTGCTGACACTCGGTTAAACCGCTTCTCTTGATTCTTTATAATTTACTGTTCGTTCAAGCTGAAGCCTGTCAAGTGAAAACTGAAGTTCTTAAGTCAGAAGCTGGCAGCTCCGGGTTATTCCTAACAAATTTACAACGTCGTCATTCTAAAGCTTGAACTGACCTTAGAATGAAATGGAAATTTTTTTCTATTAACCAACTGGGAAAAACAGGTCACATCTACTACCACAGGCCTTCAAATACTGGCATATTAAACTTCAGTATTCATTTTAATAGCAAGTTGAGATCTTGCCCTCGGTTGTCAGTGTGAAATCTCAATTACTGGAGAAAACCCCAAACCAACAACCCAAACCATTTTTACTGTTGACACTGAACTGTGCCATAAATCAAATCCTTCCTGATGGGAGAGAATTTTCTAAGAGTCCTTGCAAGGAGTTTCAAAGATAAACCGAGACTTTTCCTGGAGTTTCAATGCTGCCAGATAGTTGTTTATTAAGTCTTATCAGAGGAACAGAGCCACTAGCGTGACCCAGGTACAGCATAGAGCACAGAAAGCAGGAGAGAAGTCCAATTATCAAGATTTACACAGCCTTTTAAAGATAATTTAACCAATAGTTACTAAAAATGTATATTATTTTCACTTTCCTACCAATTATTCAGAAACACGGGCAGGAACTGCGGAATTCTCTATCCAATCATTCCCCAAACTACTTTTACTGCAGAACATGGAGTAGTAGAAGAAGGAGAAGAAGGTTTGGAGAACAACAACAATCCTCCATTTTGGTATTTTTTTACTCTTATCTATTTGCTACAAAGAGAAGCCCAAAACCTCTAAATTTTTTACCCTGTGACAATCTTACATAGCAGTCTATCACCTAATTCACACCACTATTTTCTAGTTCCTGTCTGATCGTTGGTAATTTTTTCCAAGGTTGGAGGTTAAAGCAGTGTTGTTCAGGGGGGGTAAAAACCCTTAAAAGCAGGCAGAGAAATATTCTCAGCACTCTGGGTTCCTACAACTGTTAAACAAAGAAGTGAAACTTTTTTCATCACAAGTTTTTTGTTTCTTTTGGGTTTGGGTTTTTTTTTTCATGAGCAGGTAGGAACACCTTCATGGATATCTAGTTTGGCTGCAGGCGTGCCAGTATAGAATGGTAATATTAGCATGATGCACTAATTTATTGAGACACTGGTACTGTTTAAATTGACTTACATAGGTGTGGTGTACATGTGTAGCTCCACTGCTTGTTCATCCCCGTGGAAAACCGTGACCAAACTCAAGTAGTCTATACCAGCAGAAAAATTGGAATATCCATTAAACCTGGGACTGAGTTTACAGAATATTTTTCATAATGGTCATAGGGCATTTCTTGTATATGCCTGGATCTTCTATAGAAACACTTAAAACAATTCAAATATGAAACGGAACATTCTTTCAGCCAATCCAAGGTTTTAATTTTAACAGGTCAGAAGAAAATATTTAGGTCTAACTTGCAGTGGATTCAGTAGGTGCACTGTATTTAGATATGTTCTCAGTCAAACCCAGAGCTTTTGTGAGGGACACCTGCAAATAACTTAAAATACAGACAGGGTTGGGATGATCTGATGATTGGCTGGTAGCTGACTTATTTAAAAATGGGTGAAAAAATAGGTTAAAGGTTTGGGGATTTCAGCAGTTTGGCTTGGGGTTGGAAGTATTCAGTTTGAGACAGTGGTGAGCCGATGGTATCTCTTCTGTCTAAGTGTTCTGTCAAGCAGGAATTTCACAGAGGGTGGTTTTAAAGAAGTTAAAAGTAAGTTTTTACTGTTGAATGACTTTGTAAAGATAACTTAATGCGAAGATAACTCGATGCAGATTCTGTGGGTTGCTGCAGTATTTCTAAGCACCAATATAAAGTCAACAAAACTTCTGTTTCCTAGATGTTATTTTAAATAGTGCACCTTAAAAGGCAACATCCTGGTAGCTTCTCTTTTCTACTCAAAGAGCTAGAGGGAGGGGAAAACCTGAAATTAGTCCAAATGGTGGCAGAAAACACAGTATTGTGAAGATCCTGGAATTCTGCTCCTCAGAACTTAGCATTCAGCAGTAAGTGAAAGAACTGTTTGGTCTTTAATAGCATAGTTGAAAGCTGACATCAGTAGTGTGGGGCAGCAGTCAAGTAGCTATTAGAGAGGGAATTTTGGGTTCTTATGAAGCTTTTACAAACTTGAATGCAGTAGGGATTTCCCCACCGATTTGTAGCAGCTTTTGACAAGTTAACTCCTGGAGTTTCATGGAATACGACTGCTGTGAGCAATGCCTTGAGACAATGCTGTGAGTTGTCTGATTGCTTCCAGAAGCAAGACTCTGCATAACAAAAACCTGCTGCCGTGCAGGTGGTAGCAGTCTGGGAAATTTAAATGTAGTGCGCATAGATCCCCCAGGTAGCTGCAGGGGCTGTCTGCACTGCACCCACAGGAGCTGGCTTCAGCGATGATCTGCTTGTCTGCTGGCAGGTTTGTAGGATGGTGTTCTCACCTAATGAAGGTTTACTCGACCCGGCGCAGGAATGTGGTCACTTGTGATGATGGAGAAGAGCCCTGCTGGAACTTGTTTCCTCTGCTTGCTTGTGGTTGTGACTTGGATGAGGTCAGAGAGCCTGCAAGTGGAGTCTTGCTTTGCTCTTGCACTCCAGAGCCATCCCTTGTGTGGGTTGCATGATGACTTCATGGTCTTTGTGCAAAACTGAGTGTACTGTGAGGCTTGCACCTCATACCAAGCCCCACTGATATATAACTCTGAAAAAATCCTCCACTAACTTTTTAAAGTACTGAATCATTTCTTTTTGTTGTTGTTACTGTCGTATTAAGAATGACCAAATAGAAGAGAAAGGGCTGACAGATGAAAGTTCATCATATAGCTTGTATGGCAAATGTATATAGAGAAAATAATGTCAAATATTTTTTATTATTAATTTGTGTTTTCCAAGGGTTCCTCTCTTGTGTGGTAATAGAATAGCAAGTCATTCCAAGTTCTTGGTGTGGGAAAAAATTGAGGAACCAGTATAATTTATAGTAGTTGAAAATATAGAGAGATTCAAAAAATGGTTGGACAGAGTGAGATTAGGTTCAATTACATAAGTAAACATTGCTCAGATGCAAGTCTGGCCCTCTAACCTTATTATAGGAAACCAGGGGAGCATTACTGGAGAAATGCCTCTCTACCATTGATTCTGTTGGATGTGGGGCATTTCTTAGTGGGGTTGGTGAGGTTTTTGGTATTGCTTTTGGGTTTTTTTTTTTTTGAGCAAAAATGTGCTGAAGGTAACTAGTGGGAGACAGAATGTGAGGTTACTTTGGCATCTATTCAAACTCTTTACAGTTCTTTATGCCTTGGGCTATGTTTTAGGAAAATATATGCACATCCTTCCCGAGTCTTGCTATATTTACTCGGATCTTGAAATTCCACGCCTGAGTTTCACTGATGTCCTTTGGTATTAAAATACTGGAAGATTAGAATTTCTCACAAAGCTAAGTAATATGCTGAAAGATGTCTCAAAGCGGGTACCTGCAAACAATTAATCTTAAAATAAACATCATGCTCTGAATTTCAGCGCACTTTTTGATGCTTTGAGTGGAGTGTTATCTTGGTTACTTTCCTGCAACTGGAACATTGTTTCAGGCTGTCTTGCGTGGAGAACACAGAAAAAAAACATTGACTGTTTCCAGGGGTAACCACTGTGTGAGAAAGGCTTCTGCAGAAGGGCAACACGAGTATCTGTTCAACATTTTCCTGTTCTTAAGGTTTTCTTAATCACTGTTGTATAGAAGTGGATTTATGTAAAATTCTGAGGGGGGAAAAAGAGATTTGACTGTGCGTAGTCAGAAAATAAACAGCGTTCAAGTTCTTTAAAGCTGGAAATAGCACAGACTCGTTACAACAGCCTGGGGCTCTCAACATCATCTCGTTCCAAAACTGTGCCGTTGCTCAATCCCGAAATCTCTTGACTCACTGAGCAGAGCTGAGCCATTAAGACAACTGATGCATATCACAGGAGGTTAGAAGGACTCCATATGGCTTGTGGTGTGTTAAGTAGCTACAACAGTGATTTGCAAAGCATAGTGTCACTACTGCGCGTGCTGTTGCTGGCGCTGTCGGAAGTGGTGCTGCATGTACAGCTGCTGCAAGGGATGTCAGGCCCTACACTGAAGTTATGTGGGAAGATCCAAGGCTGCCTTAGCACCAGTTACAGCCTCTGCAAAGAGAGAGAGGTCTGTTGAGTGTCTGAACTACAGCTTGGCTGTGCCAGATTCCTGAGAGTTCAGTCCTGAACTAGTAGGGTGGTAGGTGTGATACCTGCAGATAACAGGGATTATCTTATCTTTTGTCAGCCCCAGTAGGTAAATGGACTCGTAATGCTTGGGTTTGGCAGTCACATAATGCAGACGTGGTACTCAGCCCACTTAGAAAATACAGTCTAACTCCTGCCCTCAGAAAAGTATTTGCAGTGAAAGGCCATGGCTTCTGTCAGACTTGGAGGAGGTGGAAGAGTTGGGTGTTCTACCTTGAGCCTGCACAAATGGTGATTAGATTGGTTCAGCTGCCTGTGGATCCACAGCCTGGAACAGGGTTGAGGCTGGGAGTGCTTACTTGTGATGGTGGTACCATTTACTGTGCTGTGTGTGATGGAGCCACTGTCATCTCGCCAGACTTGAACCTTCTCTGCTGAAAAGTCCTACCAAGTCTAACAGTAAATGGGGATTTTTCTGCTCAGGATCCCTGTCTCATTTGCTGCAGGGGATTGCAGTCATGGTGGATTGAGGGATTTTGTTGAGTGTTTGAAACAAAGTCTTTGCAAATGATGTCTCATTGTGTCAGAAGAGTCTCAGGTCAAGTATCCAGGTGAATTAGAGGTGTTGAATACTCACAGCTTCGTAAGCTGGGGGCTGTGACAGATGAGCTGTGTGGTGCTGCATATCCCGAAAAATCAAGCTTTGGCTGAGCTCTTGACAATCCCGTGCTTGTTGGCTGTTCCTAGGAGGGAGCAGTCCCCCTGTCGTCTCTGGAGTCCCAGGATCATAAGTCAGATACCACATCATTTGTTGCTTAGTGAGAAGGACAGGGCAGATATGGCCTGATGTGCATGCTGAGCTCTGTGGAACAGCACAAAACAGGGGACTGCTCCTTCTCCAGTGTATGTGTGTCTAGTGAAAGAGAAGTGTAGAAAAACAGTATATTTATCTGGTTTTAGTGACAGTTGAAAGAGGAAGATCAAGTTTTTTTTGAAGTCTGTGTGACCAACCAATGCTTTCTTAACAGTTCAGCTGTTTAGCTTAAATGATGGCACTGACCACAAAGTGTGGTTTTGTCCTTGAGGCATAGGAGAAAACGACTTTAAAATTAGAACAGAGACTTCATGCCTGCCTGAGAGTAGAATATGAAATAAAGTAGATCTGGCCTGAGCATTTACAAAGACAAATATGCAGATGGTACTTGAGGAAGAACAGGTCTTTTTCTGAGAGGCTGTTTTTTCTAGGAGTGGCTTTAAATTTCAGTTCAGGAAAAAAAAAAAACCCACACCCCCTTTTGGATTTAATAGCGATTGTGGGTCAAATAAGAGAAGAAAAGATTGTTGATTATTTACTTGCTGACTTTTTCCTAAATTTTTAACAGTTTAGTGTTTGATGTGTTGAGGAGTAAAACCAAGTAAGACTGATCAAACTGTAAAGAGACCAAAGGTCAGTCTAGCTCAGGTGTCTGGGGGTGGCTGCAAAAAAGAACAGAGCGGCAAGAACAAGGTGTACTTCTCAGTGTGCCTTTCTGTCTGCTGTTGCTCTGTGACCTCAGGGCCTGAGGCAGTGCTCACAGCTGGGCTTTCAACAGGCAGTACAAATTTATTTCATTAGGTTTTTCTGATTTTGCCATAATCATTTATACTCCTGGCACATGAAAGTGTCTCCGACAGTGCGTTCTGTATGTGACTTCAATGTAGTCTTTGTAACCTTCTGATTAACTCGGAATTATTTGTGGAGCTTGTACACTGATGTACCCCAGGGCTAGTAAACAGTTTGGTAAGCACTGCTCTGGAGGAACACACTGTTTCCATGTTGCTCCGTGTACCGCGCACCCTGCATTCTGACAGCTGTGGAAGAAAAAGGGATTGAGCCGTTGTCTCCCCCACTGAAAACTGAGATGGGTCACAGAACTTTTGATACAACAAAGATGTACACATACTGTTCCAAATCTTGCATATATGGGATACCTCTCCTTTTAAAATTTCTTTTCAGGCTTTTTTCGTTCCTAGTAATAATTGCACTTCTACTTTCACTTACCATTTGAATTCCTTTTTCCAGTTGGAGGGGAAAAAATAAATCCAGGTTCATGTTCTCTTCTGTCTGCCGAGATCTGAATACCAGCTGGCAAGTTTTGTCAACCTTTCTTCCAAGGAACAGCCAAGAGAAATTGTCAAAAACTGATTGTGTGCTTTAAAATTTGGCTCTGCCTTTTATGTAATTGGAATGTGTGAGAGTGCAAGTATAAAAGCTTGAAACCTAATTTAAGAATAACTGACCTTATCGTATAGCAATTTATTCTATACCCTTCAGCTCACCTTACTAGCAAGAAAAAAAATGGTTTCTCAGCCTGCCTTTGCCAAGCTGAGGGCTCAGATTCTAATTATTATACAGTCAAGTGTTTAAAGGGGATTTAAATGAGAAGCAAGAACTGCTGGCTAATTTAGACTCACCATGAAAAGCTGTGTAACTTTCCTAAGCCGCAAATGGAAACTTCACATTTTTACCAGCTGGCTGATGAAACCCCAAACCATATGTGTATGTTTTAGAGACAGATTAGCTTTTGGTTCTTTGTGGGTGTAGGTAACCTTGGTTTTTAGGCTACCAACTTGCATAGTCTTCATTTGAAAGGAGTTTGCATTTTTAATGAGATCAATAATTTGCTGTGAAGAAAGCTAAAAATCTTTTTTTTTAAATTTATTTCTAGATATGAGAAATGAGTGTTGGACGCAGAAGATTAAAGCTGCTGGGAATTCTGATGATGGTAAACATTTTTATTTATGTGATTGTGGAAGTCTCAAAGAGTGGCAGTCAAGACAAGAATGCAAAAGGCCGTGTTGTTATACCACGTAGCAAGTTCTGGAGGAAATACACTCCTCACAAAGCTTATTGGAACAAACAGCAACAGAAGCTTGAGCTGCTGTACAACCCTATCCTGTCCTTGCTTTCCAATATGACTGTGGAAGAGAACTTAGTTTCTAACCTGAGTGCTCTCAGCTCCTGTGACCCTGACCCCTTGGTGCGTTCAGAGGTTAGTGACTTTGCAAACTTGCCGGACAGATTCAAAGACTTCCTCCTCTATTTGAGATGTAGAAATTACTCATTGCTAATGGATCAGCCAAACAAGTGTGAACAGAAACCTTTCCTGCTGCTGGCTATTAAGTCACTTATACCCCATTTTGATAGAAGACAAGCAATTAGGGAATCCTGGGGCAAGGAAATAAAATCAGGGGATGTGACAGTCAGAAGGGTCTTCTTACTTGGACAGACCCCACCAGAGGATAATTTTCCTGACCTTTCACACATGATTAAATTTGAGAGTGACACCCACCGAGACATTCTCCTCTGGAACTACAGAGACACTTTCTTCAATCTGACTCTGAAAGAGGTGCTGTTTCTGAAGTGGGTCAGCAGCAGCTGTGCAAACGTCCAGTTTATTTTTAAGGGTGATGATGATGTTTTTGTGAATACCAATCAGATCCTGGATTACTTGAAGAGCTTATCAAAGGAAAAAGCCAAAGACTTATTTATAGGCGACGTGATCAAAGATGCTGGACCTCACAGAGAGAAAAAATTGAAGTACTACATCCCAGAAAGTGTTTATGAAGGTTCGTATCCCCCGTACGCAGGAGGCGGTGGGTTCCTGTACTCTGGTGATCTGGCACTAAGACTGAATAATGCATCTGACCAGGTACTCCTCTACCCTATTGATGATGTTTATACTGGAATGTGCCTTCAGAAGCTTGGGCTTGCTCCGGAAAAACACAAAGGCTTCAAAACGTTTGATATCGAAGAGAAATACAGAAATAACATCTGTTCCTACACAAACTTAATGTTAGTGCATAGTAGAAAACCTCAAGAAATGATTAAGATTTGGACACGCTTGCAAGATCCACACTTAAATTGTTAAAGTAATGTGCGTAACTGTCTTAAGTCCAAAAAACTTTCCAAGTTTGAATCCCTGAAGCTCTGTTTAATAACGAATTTTTGCTGTAAACCTTTTCCTGTACTTTTGAAAATGAGGTTAATACTAAAATTTGAAGGGATGGCCTGAAGACTTGGTCCTGACTTTTCCACTGTCCTGGTGGTCGTTATGTTTCAATATTGGTCTTAATTTTAAAAAAGACTTTGAGGATATAACTAGCTGTCAGTGACTGATTAGCTGTGCTGGAAACAGGGATTGCCTACCACAGTGCATCTTTCATTAATTGTGATGGTGGAAGTTAATTTTCCCTTGAGTAGTGTTTGTGTGTGGAAACCACTGTAAATTGAAAATACACAAATTGGAGGAATGTAGTTTTACATTTAGATATGATACACTTACAAGACTTTAAATTTAGAATTTTTTTTTTAAATTTTTAGTTTTCAGTCCTTTTGCACCCTGGAACAGTATTTTTTCCTTTACTTACGATCCTTTGTGCAAAATGTACCTGTGTCTGAAGGATTTACCCTTTTATTAGATGAAGCTTTTTTTTTTTTTACAAAAAAAAGCATAATTCTGCTTGAAATGTCCCCTAAGAGCTCAACGTATAAGGAAAAAGAAGAAGAGGTTTTTTGGGGGGCTGGGCAGGTAGGGCTGCCCCCACCTCAAGCCTATGTACTGAAGCTGACTTGGTGCTCATGTTTATGTGGAAAGCTCCTCTGGTCAATCCTTGTTTTCTGTTTGGGCACTAAATGTGATCAGGTACCTTGATTTGATGGAAATGACTGAAATTGCACATTGCTTTTTGAGAGCATGGTTTGGGTCTCCTGTAAAGTGGTGGTGAATCTAGAATTGTGCAGATCCCAAGAGTTTCGAATTTCAAACCAAACTTTGAAGTTTGCATGAAGCCTCATGTAGAGTTACACACGTTCTTGAAACTCAGATCTTCTCTATTTCCACATCTTGCTTATAAGAATTACTCTAAATAGTGGTTGCTTTCTTTGTATATGTAGAAGTGCCTGTCTATTTATTGTTCAGATTGAAGACCAAAACATTTTCTTAAATATATTTTGTGTAACATTTTATTTGTATAGTGTCGTCACTTGGATATTTAAATAGAGCATGATATTTTACATCTGAGATGTGTAACGTTAAATAAAGCTAATGGTTATTTTTGAATTTGAAAAATAAAATGTGATTTAAATATTTCTGGTAATGCTTCATGTTGACTTGCAGAGCAGTTGCACTCTACATTTCAGAAGTTCAGAAACAAAGGGTTTTATTTGACAGATTTCTCTAAGCTTGTGTAGCAGATTATGAAAGAAAATGCCACAGTTGTAGCTGTACTTGTTAGATGCTGTAATAGGTGGACAACTCTGGCGAAGGCAAGGGAGACATTAAGTGCCTTGGGACAAACAGTATGTACACAAATAATTGCCTGTACAATACCACTGCTGGTGTTACTGAAAGCAGGCAAGGAGTGGATTAAATGGCTGGCACTTTGAATTTTTGATTGAAACAACTTGACAGCAACACCTCTTTTTTGCTTTTTCACCTGCTTTCTTTCTCCTTTGATTACCTGGATTGTACTTTATCTGTTCAGGGAGAGGTGAGCTGTTCTGGTCCTTCACCTCTTTGTTCTGTAGATGACCATGTTGACCCCAGCATGGATAAAAGACAGGCTGTGCTCTGGTGTTGTGCTGTGAGGTCTGACCCTTGTGCTTTGTCATTCCTCATGGGAAGTGACACCTTTCTGAACGAGCTGCAGGTTTTACATGAGTTACTTCCTACCCTGTTCTTCCATGCTAAGCACCCTGTTTCTTTAAATATTCAAGGGACTTTTGTCAAGAGTTTGGGCCAAGTGAAAGAAAATAAGTTATGCTGATGGTGAGAGATGCAAGAAGAGATGTATTGTTAAGAGTCTTGGCAGGGGGAGGGAAAGGGGAGAGAGAAAAAGTGAGGGAGAGATGAAAAGGAGGGTGCTGGGAGTGAGTGGAGACATGGAGGGGAAAGAGAGGCAGGGACAAGTGAGCACTAAACAAACAGCTGAGGTCCATGGAAGGAGCAAACACAAACAAGAGGGTTGCGGCAAAAAGAGGGGCAGGAATAGAGCCCAAGAATTAAATCGTGTGAGTAAGATAGGGTGGAGTGCACATGTGATGTTAAGTGAAATGGGTGGGACTGGTGGAGTGCCAGCATTAATTATTTAATTTATACCCTTCTCTGTAACCATAAGATCAAAACCAGGCCTCTTGCGTGGGACACACCTGATAATAAGGAAAAACAGGCTGAGTGGCACTTGGGAAGGAGAAGTGCTGTGAGAAAGCATTTCCCCACCTTGTGAAGTGACGGGAGAAAGGGCAGAGGCCAAGGCCGAGCGGGTGGTGCTGGGGGGGAAATTGGACAGACCAGTTTTGTTTGCTCCGAGCGTGGAGGAGAACTGGTGGCTGTGTCTGGTCCACTCCCACGGACGAAGAACTGTCTTGGCAAATAATTGGGAGTGTGTGGAGTAAAGAGTAAGGGAAATAAATAACAGAGATAAAGGAACAGAATGCATCCAAAAGTGCCATGGGAATGGGATTTGGGGACAGTTGGGACACAGAAGGTGAAAAGTCTTTAAAAAGTATGTGCAACAACCTGTATCTGCTGTATTTTACTGTATCTTTCTTAAATGCTGTTAAACACTTAAATTTCTGTTGTATTTTTTCTTAAATTAAAGGGAAGGAGTCTACTAAGATGAAGGCATGAGAAAATTTGACTACAATGGAAATAATGGAATTTGAAAACTGAAATAAGATGTGTTTGGATGAGACAGTTGAATGTGGGTGCAGTCTTTGGTTTTTTTTCTTCCCTGAATACAGCAGGGAAAATGAAGTGCTGCTGTGATTAAATAACACTGCAGCAGGGTGAGCCATTAGAATCCATTAGCTTGTTTGTATAAAGGCTCAGGCCTTTGCTTCAAAATCCAGTTGGGAGGAGGAAACATAGGATAAGGAAGGTAAATGAGCTATAATTAATGCACAAATTATAATGTTTATCTTCTAGAGGATGGAGTCCCTGTTTTCTGCCAGTTGGTTCCTTGGCCTGACTGCATTTTACACTTGGATCCCTTCCTCCCCTACCCAGTTTTATTTTGTTATGTAGGCTTGAATGAAATGTAGCACTTGACAGGGCTGGTGATAAGAGAATTCCTGGCAATCCTTTTCTGCTTTTCAATGCTGGGAGCACAGAAAGCCAAACTTCAAAAAGGGTTTTGGCTGGAACGTACAAGTGGTGGATTAGAATTCACTGGGAGGTTTGCATTGGGTGTGCAAGTCAGCAAGGATCCTCATGCAGGTAATGCTGAATGTGGGGCTTTGTGATGCAGCAGTGAGCAATGCAGCTCTTATCTGGCGCTGCTGTTCTGATCTAGCTCACAGTCAGCATTCACCCCCTGAAATTTGGCCTCCGTTCCCTTCTGCCTTACTGCTCCTCATATGCCTAAGATTTCCACTGGAGTTGCGTTTTCTTGAGGGCACCAATCCAAATGAGTTCATGTCTGCACTGAACTATTTCCCTCTCAGAATAATCGTGAAACCAACTTAGCAAGCAAATAGGGCAGGGAGAGCTGCTTAATGGATCCCTTTCATAGACGGCAGTCACGGAGGTGGTTCTGAATGGAGCAATGTCTGTCAATCAGCCCGAGCACAAACTCTTGAAATTCCCTCCATTCTCTTCCTCTAACTTTTTAAAGCTGTTGCCCCCTTCCCTGCTGGATAAAGGTGAGAACAGGAGTGGGAGTGAGAATTAAAATAAAGGAAACTGCAGTTCTGGAAGCAAATTTTCAAAATGTCAGGAGTGATGAAATACTGAGCAGGTCAGTTTTTCTGTTGCTGTGCTCAGATCAGGTACTTGATTGCCAATCACACTTCATATTTGTATTGGCCCAGCCTGCTCTAAGTAGTGTTTAAACAGTTCTGGCTGGATTCTGCTGAGGGGTGGCTGAGCAGCACCTTGTGGGCTTTGCACGCCAGCCTTTTCAAAAGATAAACAGGCCATTTCCATTTGTCAGTGAAAACATATGTACCCTGTCTAACACCTGACTGAACCAGGTGAACTGGGCATAAGTTGGTCTTGGAGTGTCAGTCATCACTTCAGGCTCTGCTAACGTCGGTGTAAGTTATGGAACAAATCTCTCTGCCTCAAATTTTGCTCAGTTTTCTGTATTTTCATGTTATTGCAGTTACCTTTTTTTTTTTTTTTAAAGTTGCCTTCAAGCCTAAGGACTTCAGACGTGAGTTATGTGCTTCATATGAATGCACGCTGAATTTCCTGTCAGAAATACATCGAGATAAATTTGACAATTTCAAATTTTATATGGAGAGAATTCCAATCAGTCTCCTAATTTCTAGGCTCCTTGACTTACCTCTGCATGTTCAGCCTGTGTCATTTCCAGTCTTTCCCACTAAGCTCCCCATCTAAATGAATCCATTTTTCCTGCCTTGTCGTATGTCTTCGTTCCCTCTGTCTCCGTATCTGTCTCATCTCTGTGCTTGCCTCTCCAGTAAACCTTAAGGTTTTCTGAGAAATTTACAAAAAATTTACAAAATCACTTCTATCAGAGCCTGATTTCAAACTGCTTCAAACCAGGGGAGTAACTGGGGGAAAATGCTGAGCTGCAAAACATGCTGTAAACTTTCTGATTTTGGAGTTAGCTTTCTACTGTCACTGCTATTGTAATTTCTTTAAACAAAACTCGTCTGGACAGATCTGGAGAGAGTTTCTACAGGGGTTAGAAATAATGCCCAAATACCCCCTGTCAGATTTTTAAGCCAAGAGCTGAAGCTTAGTATTTGTTGTGGCTGTATTTTTGTGTCCTTTTCCCCTCTTCCTCCATCCCTCTGGATAAATTTCGGCTGAGTTCTGCAAAGGCTGAGTTGTACATGATTCATTTGTGTTTCCTCATGTGTCTTAAATGTGTCATGTTTTTTCCCCCACAACTCCTATGACTGATACTCCTCTTCCAGAAAAGTCCATTATCTCACAACAGTCTGAATTTTGCCTTTTTTGGGGGATACCACATCCACATTGTGCTGGCAGATCAGCCAGAATGCCTGTGTGTGATGGGTATTTGAAAGTCCTGATGAAAGGAAGTCACAAGTTTTAAGAACACTGACCTTTCGTTCTTACAATAAATATGAGTTGTGACTTCAGAAAATGTCCTTCAAGTCAATTCTTCTCTGTTTTCTTACCTGTAGGATCATTCTGGTTCTTAATATTTTGTGCTCTTGCTGTGCTGGTGTCCTGTGACATTAGACTGTGATAGATCTGGAAATAGTTGTGTGATTTATGTGCAGTCTATGGAACTGCTTGGGCCAGTGGGGAGGCTCTCACCTGTCTCTGACAGATCAGACCTGAAAGCTCACCTGTGAGCCTGCTTTTAGAGCAAAATGTTACTGAGATTTGAATTTTTCTTCAGCAATGTTGACGAAAATTGAAGCATGTTTATGTCCCTAGAGACCCCTTGTGCTCTTCTTCTTTTCCAAAATCTGCCTAACAGTTTGCATTTCTTATTGTCCCATATTCCAACATACAAATTCTTTTTGAAAAACAAATTGGGGGAGAGCAGTGGGTGGGAGGAAATCCCCACTACAGATGTTACAAAAGCTTCCAGGTAAGTAACTGCCAGGGTAGGAAATAATAGGCTGAGAGGAAGGAAAAGATGAACCCCCACTTTGGTGGATATCTTATTTAGGCACAGCAGGAAGTGAGAGAAATTTTGTAAAGATACAAACCCAAAGGAATTTGTCTCATTTTCCTTTCCTTTCAGTCTTTCTAATATGTGAGGAAACAGACTTCTGCTTTTGGTGTAGGTTTGGCTGCTGCCCAAGAGACCTAAAAGTTTCATCATCTTGTTCCTTGTTGACCACTTTGCTTATGAGAAAGCAAATGCCAGAGAGGCCAGTGAATTTTTGTTTTTCTTAGACCTGTCCTACATGGTTTTGATGCAGTGCCAGGTGATCAGCAGTAATGATGCTTAGGAGAAGATGATGATGAGTATCCCTATCAAGAAAGTTGAAACATAAGCCGTGCTTTGCCATACCTGGAAATTGGATGACTTTCAAGAGAGGTGAGCTTTGTATGCGCCCTTCAGGTTTCAGAGAGGTTCCTTGTTGGAACTGGTCTGGGAATTTGTCCTTGTTCCTAGAGCTGTCATCTGTTCTCCGTGTAAATACAACCTGAGTTGCTCTAATGAGTGCTCGAGGAAAGCTGTGCTGGGCCTATCCGAGGCTCCATCAGCCCTCCAGCCCCTCAGAGGAAGAACAAAACACTTCTGGTAGCTCATGAGAGCCTTTAATCATTAGAAGCTGCTTCTACACCACAATGGTTGGTGACAAGCAGCAAAATTACCTTCCAGGAATTTGTCTTTCTCTTACCTTCATTGGCAAAGAGCTCTACAACAAATTCTGTGCTGGATGAACATTCAGTATGCAGTGCTCCAAGAGTGAGAAAATCATCAGTCAGCTGCCTCCTCCCCACCCTGCAATTTGGAGGGTACACAAGTGAGCACAGGGAGCATCTTTTGTATGTGTTTGGAATGGACCATCCCCAGAGGGTGGTGCTGGTACAGCCATCAGTGATACAACTTAAACCTGATGCCGTGGTGATCTTTTAGTAACAAAGTATGACAGGAAAAATTAAAGGTTTATAGGTAGTCAGTGGTTACATGTGCATTGAACAGGGTTTTTTTTCTCCATGAAGTGTATCTTCATGTGATACATGTCCTCAGTTGTTATTCAATGCTGATTATCCATTCGTTCTTCTCCAGCTTTCTGATCTTTAGTTCCTGTACTTTCTTCCTCACAGGAGAGCAAGAAATGCAAGAAACCATTTTACCTGTAAGTAAAAGAATACTAAGTGTGAGAAAATTGGGTTCAGAGCTGCCAGAAAGGGAATGCCACAGGAGAGGCATTATGGAGGGGCTGTCTTTGGACCTGTAATTGAAGCATCTCAATACTTCTCAAAAATATTGGCATTTAATCTAAGTTTGGAACTGACATCCTTTGATTCACTGCACTGAAATAGCATTTGCTTATGCCATAATTTGTTATATTTCCCAGCTCTCCTCTGTGTTGCCTGAGCCATCCTGTGTGATGGAGTTGCAGCTGCCTCCTGGAAACTGAAGTGAAATATGTGCCTGTATCTTGGGAGGAGGAGCTGGCATGGACCCGATGCACTGAATCTCAGATGGTGCCTGGTCCCTTATTCCACTTCCCAGGCAGTTCCAGCACATGTGGGGCTCCTTTCATGCCTGCCTGTGCTTTTTCCATACTCTGAGTGTGTTTTAGGAGAGAACATGGACCTTCTGGTCTGTGTGGGTGGTTAAGAGTGTGACATCCTTTCCCAGATTTATTTTTGCTTGTTGCCAGCTGGTCCATTTTGGATTTTCCCTGATTGAGGATGTTTGTTGTACGTAGCTGGTGTTTAATGCTGGAGAGACCTGAATCATTCTATCAGGGTAATTGATACTGACCTAATTACCCAGATGAGTTTTGCACTGGAATTTTTAATGGCCCTTAATAATTATAAGAGTCCTTCATTCCCCATGTCTATGACTCAGTCCTTTGCCTCATATGCCTTCACAGAACAAGGGCATTGGATGGGATTATTTCCCTGTTTATTTTGTGCTGGGTAACTCTCTGTGCTTCCTGCCTGGAAAAGCAAGGGGAGATGCTGCAGCTTAACCTCTCCACGGAGAAAGCTGTGGTTGAATCCAGTGACACTCCACTGTCCCTCATCCAAACAGGATATGGATGAACTCTGATCTCTGGAGGAGATAGCCAAGGTCAGATGAGGATAGGGAGACTCACAGCACAACTCTGCTCAGGAAATCCTTAAGCCACATTTGCTAAGTGGGAAGCCTGCTAGAGAAGATCCATCTCTGTATTCCATCCCGTTGACATCCATCCTATGGATGGTGTCTGTCTGCAGAGCAGGCTCAATCCAGGAGATGAGGCTCAGTCCAGGAGAGTTGCTCCATACCTTCCTAACTGGTGAATGTGCAGGGCTGTGTCCCAGGGCACTGCAGCAAACAGGAGAAGCCCAGATGATAAAGTCATCACCTCTCCCAGTTTCACCAGGCTGGGAGAAGGTGTTAGAGGGCAGCGTGATTCCAGACCTGCATCACGCCTGGGATCGAGCAGTTGTGCCCTTCCCCCGGCAACCTGGCCGGGCAGGAATGGCCTGGGCAGGAATGGTGCTGAGCCCAGTCTCGTGGGGAGCAGCTGAAGTGGTAAATGATGCCCTTCACCTGCCTGCATCTGGTGCACAGAAATATTTGAGAGACTGGTTTTTTCTGTATCTTGTCCGTGATTCCAAGTGAAGCACAGTGGTTTCAAAGGCACCGTGGATAGCTTATTTCTAGATACATGTTTACACCTTGCACATCTCTAGGGGGCTAAGCAGATGCCAGATCACCTGTGTGGGTGTAGTTCTGTGAGAGTGAGCACATAAACACGGTGCTCCAGAGCTGATGTTATTGTTTCTATGCCCAGAAGGGAGATCTGTGTAAGGAAAGGGGCCCAAACTGCAGAAGAAAACAACCAGCATTTCATTTAATCACCCGGCATTTGCTTGAATAAACTGGTGGTGCTTTAACATTACATGAAACATCCCTCCCACCTACTTCTTTTTAAATTCCTCCTGAGTTTCTTCCTTTTATTTTGGTCTGTTCTGAATATCCCTGGGTCTGGAATTTGTCTTTTATAATGCTATATAGCTCGGCATGATGCCAGCCTCAACTCCAGGGAATTTTTGTTCATGTTAAGATTTGAAAATCTTTATAAACATACACTTGGAGGAAAAATACCAAAGTATTGAGGAAGCAGGATAAATAGTTAGAAGAACTCCAAGTGCACTTACCAGCTGTGTCATATCTTACTGGGCTGGCACAAAATAAATCCATAGTCCATCCATATTTTCAGTATGAACACAGTTTGGGTTTCCTCATCCCAAAAGGACGGAGGTGAACTGCAAAAGGTGCAGAAGGAGACCACAGGGACCCACATGTAGCAGCTTCAGTCTGTGTGAGGTGTGAGTCTTGGATTTGGAGAGGAACAACTGAAGAAAGGCCTGAGAGAGAGAGCTACAGAATCAAGAGTAGCCTGGAGAAGCAAGTGAGGGTCTTCAACAGGAGTGAGCCAGAAGAACAGGAAAAAAATGGTTTTTTTCACACACAGCAGGCACTGGATTTTCCTGATATCAACCTAAACCTCCCTTAACTCAGCTTCATACCATTTCCTCAAGTCCTGTTGATAAATAACATAGGGAATAGAAATTTTCAGTTCCCCTGAAGTTGCTGGGTAGAGTTTAAAGACTAACTAGCAAAAAAGATAAAAGAATGTAGAGGTATGCACCCAGGATGATAAATGTAGCTGGAAATGTGTGGAGACTGTGTGGAGAAACAGATAATGAGGCCTACAGGGGGTCTTTTGGCAAGTTATGTAACAAGAAGCAACAGTGCATGCCCAAAGAAAAAGTTCAAGGAAGGGCCACCTGTATTATTGAAGGATTCAGTGAATACAACCACCAGAGGCTCCTTTAGATGACCCTCCAGGACCATAAAAGGGCTTCCAGTAGGAGACTAATGCATGCAAATTAGTTCTAGGAAAAGTGAGGTTTATGTATTAGCTAGGAGGCACATTGTAATGAATATGTATGATTATGATGGAATAAATATCCTGTTGTAAAGTCTCACCACACACCTCAGATTAAAGGAGATATCCTCCTGTGTGTCCAGTGCTGATAAAGAATACCAGCCTTCTAATGCTTCAAATTGTGTTGGAAAGTTTATTTTCTGGCCAATTTTGGTATCACTGTCACTGGCCTTGAGAGTGCTGCCCCCAGTCAGGATGTTGAAGACCCCACTGAGGTCTCCCCTCAGTCTTCTCCAGGCTGATCAGACCAAGGGACCTCAGCTGCTCCTCACACGGCTTCCCCTCCAGACCCTTCACCATCTTCATAGCTCTCCTTTGGACACTCTCCAGTAGAGTCTCATAGACACCCCAGCTTCCACTCACTTTGTGTCACCGAGAGGTTTCAGTGGGGTCAGTGCCTGCCCAGTGAGGAAAGTGAAGCTGGGTTTCTCTGTGGTCATACAGCACAAACCCAGCTGGGGATGAGCCACCAGCAAGAGCTTGGGGAGGCCAACAAGAGCCTGGCAGAGAAGTCAGCCTGGGAGAGTGGGGGAAGGTTGGGACTGGAGAGGTTCATGTGATAGAAAGTCTATGCCTCTGGTTGAGGGTTTCACAGCGTGGCTGGAGGCAAGGGAAGGTGTTTAAAGCTGTTTGAGGTACGCTGACTGCTCTGTGCTGAAGTTTATTTGACTGTTCCTGAACCCTCCCCCTCTAACCAATGGTGCTGGCATGTCAGTAGAGTTTAGACTTGAGATTGCAAGTGTTTTGCTGTATAAAATTCCTATCTTCTGATTTTACTCCGTTAGGGTAAAATGCTGCATAGACAATCCTATTTACAGGCATGAGGCAGCTGCTTTTTATTAGGATCATTTGCCATAAGCCTGGCTGCAAATTACTTCTGCATTTAAAGATTGGCTGTCTCAGCCCCTCTGCTCCATGGCCAGCAGGCTGCCAGGGCAGGGGTGGCAGCAGGTGAGCCATTTCCATCCAAATCAGGGCAGGACACCTCAAAGCCTTGTACAAATCAGCCCCACAATACCCAGCCAGGAGGGTTTTTGATGGGTGCTGGTGGCTAAGAGTCACCAACCAGCCTCACCAGGGTATATAAGGTCCTGTTCCACTGCAGACAGACCTACTTGTTGGAAATCCCTATAAATGTGTTCCCAGATGGGCTGGGTCCTGCAGAATTATCTCTGGCACGAGATCCTCCCTGACGCAGCGTGGGTGGCTGATGGGAGCGGCCTCCCCCGTGGCACTCACAGCCCAATTGCTTTGGACAGAGACCCAAAGAAGCGGTGACCAAGCTACCATTTTACAAACCCCCTTTCCAAGCACACCTCTTACTGACTTTTTAAAAATTTAATGTTAGTTTTCAGAGCCACGAAGGGCTGCAAGGTTTCCTCAGTCTATTTTTCTTTTACCAACCATTCTGGCTTACTCCAGGTGGGATTTTTCTTTCTGGCTGGTGAGTTGCCGTGGCTGCTGGCAGTTGTTCAGCCAGCACAAGCTGGCGCTCAGCTGCGTTTTTGCTCCCAAGCTCCTTCCCAGCCCAGCCAGCCAGGACAGAGGGGAAGTGTCACACACGGACACAGGCCAGCTCTTTGGCCTGACTGCTGTTTTTAACATCTGGATTCCCTCATCTGAGGTCATTAACAGAAGTAAAAGAGAGTTCAGGCTGAAGGGGGAGGAAATTCCCCTTCGACAGCTTGTTCAGTCTGTTCTTTGGGGATGTTCACCTTAGTGGCACAGTCATTGGAACACCTTGCTGGAGGAATTGGATGTGTGTCTAGTTTTCTCTCCAAGAGCTGATGCTGAGGGTGATGGCAGCTGCCAGCACGGACCCAGTCATCCTCCCTGCAGGCACGCACAGAGCAGCTGGGATTTAGACCTTTCAGGCTGAGCTCATGTCTGCCCTGAAATCAGGCAGGGCTTTGCCACTGGCTTTGTTGTACCTCAGTACGTGCAACAGATTGCTTCTGAGCGTCCCATTCCCCACGGGGTTTCCACCAAAATACCCGACTTCTGTCTGGAGCTGGAGACACCATGGCTCATGTCTGGGTGATTTCAAAGGAGGTGCTGCCAGGCACAATATTTGGGAGCCATTTGCTCCCTGCACAGAGCAGGAAGAGGAATCCATCTCTTTCATTGCCTTTGCTGCTGTAGTCCCCCAGTGGCTTCGTGGCGTGGGCGTACAGAGCAGCATTTCCTGCAACCTTTCAGAGCTGGGATTTGTCCTCATTTTTATGATTTGTTTGTTGTATTTTCAACATTTGCCTTCATGTCTCCTCTGTGTGAGAGTCTTTAGCAAGAGCAGGAAGTGGTAGCTCTGCACCAGGAATGTATCACCATGCTCCAGAACCATGTGCAGCTCACAGCATTAGAGGAAAAAGTGGTGCCATGTTCTCGATTTGAACATCTGCACTGTTTCTTAAACCACTTCCTGACTGCAGCATCATCCTGAAAGCACCAGTTTCTTCGTGTTTTTGTTTTCACACCCCAGCAATCCCTGCTGCCTTCCTCCAGCACCTTCCAGTCCCAGATTTGGTGTGTGCCCAGTGAAGCCAGCAGCAGCACGTTGGAATTGAAACTCTTCCCATGCAGGGAGTCGCAAGGCGATGGCACTACCAGGCTCCTGGAGCAGCTGCTGACTGTGGCGAGGCCAAAGGAGAGCGGAACAGGGGTTTATCAGCCCAGATAAGGCAAGTTTGAACGCACCTGGTGTAGGTAAGCATCAGGACAGGATCTGTGCCATCCCCTGGCACCCCATTCCTGAGCAGGCAGGGAGTAAATCCCATCAGTCTGACCACAGCTTTTGTGGCATCTATTTGGTCTATTTTTTTTCTTTTTTCCCCCAGCCGTTTCTCTCTCTTTTTTATAGAGAGGCCAGGATCCCCCTCCCTGTGTGCAATAATGGCCCAGCACGGAGAGGAACAGCAAAGCGTCGTGGCTGCCTCACACCCACGGGCGCTGCTGCAGGAAAGCGGAGGCGAGGGAGCGGAGATCCCCCCACTGACAAACCTCGTTTCTCATCTTCACCTGGATCCAGGGACGTACAGTCATCCTGAAACTTTGGGGCCGGTGCTGGCCCGTCCCTTTCCTGTGCACCACATCACCGCCTTCCCGAGGCGATGACAGGCTGCTTTGGGGCAGAACGGTGCAATAGAACTCTTTTTTTAAATTTTTTTGACAGGCTGAGAAAGTCCCTAAGGCACCACGGGGCTTTCCCCACAGTGATGCCAACACAGAGACACGAGGCTGCGTCTTTGCCTCCGCAGCAAAACCCGCCCCGAGGCGGTGGGAGCCAAGGAGAGCAGCGAGCCAGGTAGGGAATGCTGCGTTTTGTTGTCAGCTCCTGAAATGTGGTCGCCACTGAGGGAATGGTCACACTGTTGGAATGGGTTAGAGTGCTGCTGGCTCTCCTTCGGTGCTGCTGCTTTTCGAGGGAAAACAGCTGCATGCAGATGTGCACGGGAGAGGATGAACCCTTCTGGGCAGGAGGGTGGCCCCTTTGGATGGGGATTCGGATGGAAAACTCCTCCAGCACCATGAGCATTGCCCCGGGACAGCCTGACCAAGTCCCTAGTGCGGCCGATGGCAGCTGAAAACAGCAATTAGCAGCAGAATAACAAGCCCAGCTGCCTCCCGGGGGCTCATTGCGCCCAAGCGGTTCAATCAGCCCTCGCTTGCATAAAGCAGGGGGATAATGCCACTCTCCCCCTGGCTGCAGCGGTCTTATTCTCATTTCTTACCAGCAGAGCAGCACTGCAGGATCACCACAAAAGGAGGGGATGCAAGAGCTCCAGCAGCTGCCCGCTGGTTCAGAGGTGATTTTCCACTGCGGCTGCTGGGAAACCACGGTTTGTTTTGTGCCCAGGCAGCGTGTGAGTGAAGATATGAGTCGTGATCCCGCAGCCTGTAAAATTGCTTTGGTCTCCCTGTTTTGGACAGCTGTTATTGATTATTTTTAGCTGTAAAAGGGGGCAGGGAGGAATGAGCTGGGACGTGGCTCCCTGCTGCTATTTCAGAGGATTTGTTAGGTTTGCAGCTGACTGTTGAGAGATTAATAGACAAACCCCAACCACTTTGGTATTGTGTGCTCTTTATTTTTAATATAAATCAGTTCTGCAGTGGTTTGCAGGACACAAAGCTGCCTGCAGCCTGGGTTTCCTCCCACCAGCAGCAGTGGCCCGGCTGGGTGTGAGGGCCATTGGCTGGGGCATCCCTGCTGCAGGGTTTTTGTTCTGAATTTTCCTCCTGCTGCAGAAGGTGGCAGCTGTTCCAGGAATGGGGTGAGCCTGCCCGTGCCTGACTGAATGCCAGCCCTCCTGTATCCTCTAGAGTGGGTCCTGCCAGGCGAGCCCCAGCTTTGGAATCTCCTGGTGTTGAAGGGATGGCCATCGCCCCTCTCGCCTGCCACAGTCCCTCAGGTCTGGGGCAGAAGGGCCATGTCTGCCCCTGCCAGGACAGACTAGAGGGTATAAATCCTTGGCTGGGGTGACAGCTGCTCTGTCCCTCTCATCACCAGGCAAACCACCTCACCAAACCCACCTCAGTGAGTTTCATCTTCTTTTTTTGGGTACAAGCAGCTTTTCTTGGCGGCAGCAGTGGCTGCTCTGAGTCCTTATGTTGAAGGAGCAAGAAAAGTCACCCTGCAAGGAGAATAAGAAAAAGCAGGAGATGTTTTTCCTGCCTTGCTAATGAGCCAAAGTGGCATAGCAAGTTGTCAAGGAGATGCTCTCTCTGGCAGCAGGATGCACCTGATGAACTCCCCTCTGCTCTGTGGGATAATCACATGGGGAAAAGAATTCCTGTCAACATCCAAGGACGCCCCCATGGGCTAAACAGCATATTGCAACCTGTTAAACTTGGACTCCTCGGTGGGTTTTATTTTCTTTTGTTTGAGCAATACTGGCTTTCAGCTACATTCCTCCTTGCCAGCTGCAGAAGGATCTGGCTGCGGGTGTTGGTGCAACCAGTTTTGCTTCTCTGGGGAGCAGGAGCATCCTTCAAGGAGAGGTGGGAGGTCAGAAGTGGGTCAGGACCAGCAGCTCTTGTTTGTGGATGCCACAGTGGGTCTAACCTCTCTCACCGAGATTAAATAATAGTGCCTGAGGACACCCAGGTTGGGATAAAGAGGAAATAGGTGCCTTGAAAGCCCAGAGAAAAACCACTACTAGTCTTTTTACAAATCTTGCAGGTGTACAGTCTGTGCTGTCAGTCTATAAAGATCCCACAAAATGCAGAGTTTATATATCAGTTTTATTAGTAGTACTGCAGCCCACCATCAACACTGGGTGAAACACTCACCATGACAAACCAGAGCGTGATGGCATCACTCGTTTAAAACATCCCTGAGCACAGCCCAGAGGATTAGCAGCTGAATCAGTGAAGAGCAACTGGTGATCAAGGAAAGCCAGCTCCCTGCTTAAGGAAAACGTCAGCTCCCAAGAAATCCCTTACCTTTAATTGTATCTGAGAGCCTAATTACATCTTTGGCCCCAACAGACCTAAAATCAATCTGGCTAAGGAGTGACACAAAGAAACAGCGCTTTAATGAGTGACACGAAGAAATGGGACTTGAACTGATGCTTATCTCTGGCCACTGAATACAGGGATCTCGTTCTACATAATGTGCATAAAAATAATAGAGCAGCCCCTGCAAGCAGAGCCCTTGCCAGCTCGCTTGGAAGGATGGAGCTGTTGAGATGAGCACCCTGGATGTATCCCTGGAATTTCAATGTATCCCTGGGCACATTGCTAAGCTCTAAGGAATAACACAGCTTTTGAAACCTATTAAAAAAAAGTTTATCAGTGATGTTACCATTTTTCCTAAAAATATTCTCATCTTTGATAAAAAGATGTTTGTTTTGCAAACAGCTTTTAGCTGTCACCCATCTTTGTTTTGGACCGTAGTTATTTCTATTTAGTGAGGTGATGGGCAAAATCCTTATTTCTCATCCTAGTTTAGCTCTTCCCACTTGCTTTTGGTGCATAAGAGAACTATGAATAAGCAAGTGTTCGGTTACTTTGACTTCCTAAGGAAGAAAGCAAGCAAAAGTCGGTATTACCCAGTGTGATTTTTTGCTTTCTCTTTATTCACAGTGCAATCACTAGAGGGAGGCAGATGGTAAACTTACCTATCCTAAGCTCTCAGACACTCTGTGGTGCCTTATAAATGACAGCAGAACAGTTGTAAGCAGAGCTCCTGGTCTATCATGCTTCTTGGGGGGGAAATTTGAGCACTTGATGAAATCAGCTTAATTGTGTTGACTGTCCACACTGGCAGCCCCCAAGGCAGCTGTGTCAGCTCCTGAAGGTCGTGTTGGTTCCCTCAGCTCATCCTGGGGGAGAATCAATCCCCTCCTGAGAAATCAGGGGTGCAGGAGCTGGTAGAAAGGCTGAGACATTCTTGGCTCAGGCCAGTGTGGATGTGGCCAGCAGCTCTCCGAGAGATGCTCTGGGGCCAGATGACCCCAAAATAAGTAAATCAGCAACTGCTGAATGTGAAGGTTTAGTCAAAAGGGCCAAACATTGTAATGGGTAACTTATATGTTTATGGGGATTGGCTGAAAATAAAGACTTGCTACCAAACAAACAAACCACATAAAGTTTCCTCACTCAAATACTTATGTATCAGCACATAAAAAATAAACTTAGCCCTAAGATTTATTTCACCATCTCTACCACCTCTTAAGCTAAAATGAAGCAAATGCTCCTCTTCTCCTCATGAACCAGAAGATACCTTAGGGATCTCTCTGCTTTGCAGCAGGGTTCCCTTCCAGGATCCTTATCTGCTGCCAGGTTTACATCCCGGTAGCGCAACGCTGTTCAATGTTCAGCAGGGCAAACTTCATGGAGTTTACACCACTTGTACACACGGGAGTCTATGGGGCTGTGGGTGTTGTCTACCTGAACTTTATTAAAGCCTTTGATGCCATTTCCCAGAGCATTCTCTTGAAGGAACTGGCTGCTTATGGTATGAACAGATGTACTCTTCGCTGGGTAAAAAACTGCCTGCACAGCCTGGGCCATAAAAGGGGTGGAGTCACCATAGAATATCCTGAGTTGGAAGGGACTGACAAGGATCATCAAAGTCCATCTTCTGGCCCTGCACAGAACAGCCCCAAGAATCCCACCACGTGCCTGTGAATGTTGTCCAGTCACTTTTTGAACTCTGGCAGGCTTGGTGCTGTGACCAGTGCCCTGGGGAGCCTGTTCAGTGCCCAGCCACCCTCTGGGTGAAAAACCTTTTCCTGATACCCAACCTCAACCTCCCCTGACACAACTCCAGGCCATTCCCTTGGGTCCTGTCACTGTTCACCAGAGAGAAGAGATCAGTGCCTGCCCCTCATCCTCCCCTCACAAGGAAGTTGTAACTGCAATGAGCTCTCCTCTCAGTCTCCTCCAGGCTGAACAGACCAAGTGACCTCAGCTGCTCCTCACATGGCTTCCCCTCCAGACCCTTCACCATGCTTGTGGCCTCCTTTGGATGCTCTCTAACAGAATGTCATAGGTTAGCAAGCATAGTCCCGGAAGGGACGTCCTTGCTAAGGGGTGCTTACAGTTTCCTCTGGGAACTGATAGAACCTATCAGCTGGCCAGTTTGAATATGGACAATTCTCTAAGCCACTTAAAGTTGTGATCACCTCTGTGATCCACATTTAAGAATAGGCAAACTCCCCCTCCAAGCTCTCTCTCGTTTCCGGCGCTGGGACAGGTGGCTGCGGGCCCCGTGTGGGGGCCAGCGGGCTCGGCCAGGCCCTGCCTGGGCCAGGCCGGGCCGGGCCACGGCCATCCTGGAGCCATGGACCTGTTCCAGCCATGGAACCCCCCCCCACTGCCTTGCCGTGGGCAGCCGGAGCGGCTCGGCTCTCCCCCCTCTCCACTGCGATAAGAAAAATTCAACATTCCAGCTGCAAAGCTGCAAGGCCGAGGTGAGATTAACCCTTTTACTGCTGTGAAGAGCTGAAAACCTGAGGGAAGAGAGAGAGGAGATGCTTAAAGCTGAAATTCTCTTGTGAAGCTATGATATATCAGAGTATCCTGTTGTAATTTCATGAAGATATGGGGGGTGGAGTGTTCAACTCGTGAGCAAAAGCACCTGCGCTGAGATAGGCAGATGCTGACGCAGCTGTAATTTCATGAGAAGTTTGAACAGGGAGAGATGAACCAGATGAGGACTTTTGCTCCAAATGGGAAAGGAGAAAACCTCAGTCCCTAGAGATGCTCCCAGAGATAGTCCTAAAGATGAAGATGATGAAGACCCTTTGCTCCCAGGGAAGGAGAAGGGCCTCTGTTTTTGTTTCTGAACGGCTCAACCTTAAAATTGTACCCCAAAAAACTTCAAGAGTGGACCCTCGAAAGCAGTTGCAGGAAAAGCTGCAAGTCGGGGGAAGGGACTCACACGCAGGCAGAGAGACTCCTCTTCCTAAATGGACTGAACAATATTTGGAAGTGGGCGGCTGTCTCGTTGTGATAATGTTTTCATAGCATGAGCAAGAAGAGACTTCTCTTTCTAAATGGACTGAACAAGGTTATTATGGAAGTGGTAACAGACTGAACATCTTAAGGGTTGTCTTTTCACATTGTCAGTGGGAGAAGGGAGGAAGGTGGGGGGAGGAGGAGAGTTCTGAAGGTGGTATAATTTTTCTCCCCTTTTAGGTCTGTTAATAAACTTCTTTATATTCTTTCAAGTTTGGTGCCTGTTTTGCATTTCTCCTAATTCTTATCTCACAGCAGATAAACAGTAATGAGTATTTTGGACCAAACCACTACACAGATTCATGTCTTTTTTATGTTTGTGGTGCCCAAAACTGCCCCCAGCACTCAAGGCAAGGCCACCCCAGGGCAGAGCAGAGCGGGACAATCCCCTCCCTTGCCCAGCTGGCAATGCTGTGCCTGATGCCTCCCAGAACAGGGGTGGCTCTCCTGACTTCCAGGGCACTGCTGACCCATATCCAACTTGCCATGGACCAGGACCCCCAGGTCTCTTTCCATGGCACTGCTCCCCAGCCTCTCATTCCCCAGTCTGTACATCCAGGGCTGCACCATCCCAGGTGCAGAATCTGGCATTTGCCCTTTATAAATTTCATATGGTTGGTGATTGCCCAGTTCTCTCTTCAGGGTCTCCTTGCCTTGGAGGGAGTCAACAGCGCATTCCAATTTTGTGTCATCTACAGACTTGCTCAGTATCCCTCCCAGTCCTGCATCCAAGTCATTTATGGAGATGTTGAAGAGCACAGGGGCGAGAATGGAGCCCTGCAGAGCCCTGCTAGTGACAGGTCCCCAGTCTGATGTCACCCTGCTCACTGTAACCCTTTGTGCCCCACCCATGAGCTCACCCATCAGAGGACGTGTTTGTCCAGCTGGGGGATGGACATTTTGTCCAGAAGGATCTTGTGAGAGACAGTTTCAAAAGCTTTACTGAAATCCAAAAGGGTGACATCAACTGGCTTCCCTTGATAGCTGGGTGGGCTACCCCGTCATAAAATGAAATCAGGTTTGATAAGCAGGACGTTCCTGTCATGAAGCTCTGCTGGCTGTGACCAAGGAGTGAATTGTCCTTCAGGTGTTCTTCAGTTTCCCCCTCAATAATCAAAAATCAAAATAGTTTGCCAGGCAGTGAAGTGAGACTGACAGGCCTGCAGGTTCCAGGGTCATCCTTCTTGCCCTTCTTGAAAACTGGGACAATGTTTAATGTTTGCCAGCTTCTGGTCAGCTGTGACCTCTCCAGATTCCCAAGACAATTCAAAAATCATGGAGACAGGCCTCACAATGACATTAGGCAGCTCTTTTAGTATTCTCAGATGAATCCCATCAGGCCCTGTAGGCTCACAGGGTTCCAGCTGGAGCACTGGAATGGTCCTCAGGGCCCCGTTCAGGTCACTGGGACCCCCTTACCCCATCGCTGGTGTTGATGACAAAGAGCATTAAACATCTTTGCTTTATGGCCCTGTTTGTGAGGTGACCATCCTCATCCTGTAACAGGCTGATGTTATTTCTGCACTGTTTTTTGATATTAATGTATTTAAAAATCCCTGTTTTTATGGTCTCCCACAGTTCTGGGCAGCTTCAGCTCCAGCTGAGCTTTGGCCGCAGGAATTTTCTCCCTACAGTGGTGAACAGCATCTCTGTATTCCTGTCATGTCACCCGACCTGGCTTCCATTGGGCATACACCTTCCTTTTTTTGCCATAGTTCCAGAAGAAGATCCCTGCTCAGCCAAGCCAGCTTTTTATCTTTTCTGCTTGACTTCTGACATTTGGGAATTGCCTGTTCCTGTGCCCTTAGGAGGTGTTGCATAAAAAGTGACCAGCACTGATGGACACCAGCACCTGCAAAAATGTTTTCCCAGGGGACCTTACCCTCTACTTCCCTGAGCAGCCTGAAGTCATGTCCAGGGTTGAAGTTTTGCTGGCACTTTTCCTCACTGTCAGCAGAGATTTTTAAACTCAATGGTTTTGTGATCACTGTGGCCAAGACAGCCACCAATGACCCTTTCACTCATGAGACCCTCTCTGTGAGCAAGCAACAAATCAAGGAGGGCATCTTCCCAGCTGGCTCTCTTAGTTCCTGTACCATGAAATCATCCTCCAGGTGTTTTAGGAATCTTCTGAACCTGTTAGTGCCAGCTGTGTGGTGTTCCCAGTTAACATCTGGCAAGTTCAAGTTTCCGTAAGGACAAAGACTCCTTACCTGGAGGGATTTAAGTCATGCAGATGTGGTGCTCAGGGGCATGGTTTAGTGGTGGGCCTGGCAGTGTTTGGTTGATGGTGGGACTCCATGCTCTCAGAGTGCTTTTCCCAGATTCTCTGTTTCTATGGTAAGTGGGAAAGGGGTTTTGCAGGTCTGTCCACACCTGGACAGCAGGAGAGGGTTTGGGGTCACTTTGAACGTGTGTAGTCACGGACAGATGGCTGTGGGAAGGAAAAGTTTGTCCTGCTGCAAGAATCACAGGCTCTCACTGGCCCTTTGGTCATGGGGACTGCACTGGGGTGGGTGGAAAAGCTTAAAAACTGGGAGCTGGGATGCAGCTACTTGTTCCAATACTGCTGAAAACCCAGGCAACTTGGACAGTCTGATTCACTGCTTGATTTGACCCCCAAAAAACCCACAGGGATGTTTGTCCCTGAACATCCATCATCCTGTCAGGCTGCGATGAGCTGGAAGAAAAAAAAAGATTTTTAATTTTATTTTGCTCAATGATGACTGACATTTTAAAAGCAATATTGTCAAAGCTGCATGTCAAACAGGCTAATTGCCTAATCTGTGTGGCTCCTAATGACAAGTTAGACTATTACAGCTGAAAGAATTTTAAGCATCTAATAATTTATACATCATCACCTGGACTATTTGCTTTCCACACTTCAGTAAGTGTAGATGAGGAGAGGAGCTGCTTGTGTTTCAAGGTAATTTCACCTGTTTCACTCAGTCCTGTCTCAGAATGGTGCAGCCCTGGGGGGAATCACAGCCTTCAGCAGAAGCTGGTTAAAGTGTTGTGATGAGAACACTCACTTCTACATTAGGAATTTTATTTTCTCCCCTCCAGTAATTGAATATTTTTTTCTTTTATAAGACAACAAGCATCTTGGGCTCTGCTGCTGTGTCACGTTGGGGTAGCAGCACCACTTTAATTCCAGGTTATAACATTATGTGTGATAAATGGAGAAATGCCTTCTCACCCCAACACCCAGCACAGAAACAGTACTTGGGCAGCAAATTGAGAGGGCAAGCCTGTCCTAACAAGCTATAGCCGGCCTCATTTCATTGATTAGCTAATTGCTATTAGCTAATTGCTGTCACTGGTGAAGCAGGGCCCTATATGAGTGAGTGGGCTGCCAGGCTAGCCCCTTTGCTGCAGGGATGTGCTTTGGAGAGGGTCTAGGAAAGGTGGTGATCCCACATTTGCTCTACCTGGGGGATTATTTTGGGGGGAGAGAGAGGGAGTTTTTTTTTCTTTCTTTTTTTCTTTTTGTTTTGTTTTAATGTTGTGCCTCTGGTAAACCTCTACCATGAAGCCTTTGCCCTCCCCATTTATTCTGGCCCTGCTCCTGATGCTTTGGGTGCTGGGGCCAGCTCCTGCTGAGCAGGGTCCTGGGGTGATGCGGAGGCCCTGCTGTGATGCTGCTGATACTGCTCCAGGGGTGAGTGATGGGAAGTGGGGACTCAGTTCCCTGTAGGAAACTCCCTTCTTGGGTGCAGTGTCCTGCCTGCTTACAAATCCATCTCTCTTCTGCATGGGTCCTAGGGATTAAAGCCCAGCTGGGCTTTGCTTGCTGTGTTTTGGGGGTGGTTTTGTATTGGTTGTGGTCTGACAGCATAAATCAGGCAGTACTTCTGGATGTAGGGAGGGGAGAAGATTTATAATCATGTGGAATAAATGATGTGACTTTGGGGCTTGGTCCTGGTGCAGGCAAAACCCCAATCCACCAGGCTGGATTTGGTGCTCCCTTCCTACTGGGCTGGTTTTGGCATTTCTCTGAGCAGTGTTAAAAGCACTGAGAATTGGTATTTGGGCCTGCAATTGGACTTCTTTTTTTTTTTTTTTTATAGGCAAGGGGATCCTCTCAGGAATATTGGAAGGTTAAGCCAGGTAAGAGTGAGTTCTGAGATTAGCCTCCTTTTTTTTACCCAGAATTTGTTGGGTACTTCAAGCCACCAGTAAGTGGTGTGGAAAATCAGGAGCAACAACCTGGCCCTGGGGTGGTGTGGAGATGGAGGTGGATGTGGCTGATCAGTACTGAGTGCTGGAGTAGGGAAAAATCAGTGCTGGTGTGGGAGATAACCTGTGCCACTGTCCTGTGGCTGCCAAATCCCTGCCACAGAGCAGGTCCTGCAGGCAGGAGCAAAGCAGTGCAGCAATTAAAACAAGTGGCAAAAGTTCAACCCAAACTTTAATTGTGCTCCTGTAGGGTAAGCCTGTCATGAACTTGCCACTCTTCTAGCTTTGAGGAAGTGGTTTTGGAGAACACTGCTTTTCCCTGCTTAAGGGAAGCTGCTTCCCAATTTGAGGGCTACGGGGAGAAACTAATGTTGGGGCTCTAATGGCTTCTGGCTTGGCTGAGCCCTTTAAACCAAAGAGATTGAAAATGCCTTCAGGAGAGCTGTGTTATACCCAGCTCTGCAGGTGTATAAACAACAAGCATCACCCACAGGTCAAACCCAAATGTAGCAGTGCACTCTTGGCCTTTGTAACTTGCCCAGGTGTGGCAATTCCTTGAGCCTTTAGCCTCAATCCCTAAAAAGCAGGGGAGGAACTGCCTCCTTGGGACAAGTGACACCCACTATGTGGCCATCCTGGGACCTGTGTGCTCCTGCATGGCCATGGTGGGGCTTAAAGCATGAGTGTGCCCTGCTCTGGGGCAGTAGCAGTGGGGGCACAGCCTGGCTCTCCGTGGAGCGTGCAGTGGTGGTGGCCAGGGCTCCTCCAGATTTCCAAGAGGTTGCTCTCATGTTCTCCCACTGATGGGTTTCCAGATTGGTTGGCAAATGGGAGCAGGAGGCACCAAAATGGAGAGAAGAGGGACCTTGAAAATAATTTCTGGAAATAAAGACTGTAACTATTTCTTTGGAAGTGGAAATGGGGGAAAACTTGGTTGTTGCTTCTTGTCTTCCAGAGCTGGAGTCTCCTTGGGTAACAGCTTATGTGCCTATAAGAAGCTGCCACAGAGTGCTGAAGGACAAATATGGGGAGTTTTCTCCTCCAGCATTCCATGCTGATTTCCCCATAACCTTTTGGTGCAACTGGACAATCTGGGCAGGCTCCAGGAAGCACATCATAATTTATATCCAGGGATTTATCACTAAGGAGGCTTGCAACAAAAATGAGGACAAAATTCTGTTTGAAGGTGTCTCCTCCCTGGCGGAAAGCAGCGTTGTTTATGCCTGCTGGAAAAAGGAGATGCACGTTTTTGCCACCTTTGCTCAGGCTGTCCATGTTGTGCTGCTGAAGAGGTACTTGCCAAACCACAGACATGCACGATTTAAAGGGAAGTACTACATCTTCCAAGACCAGGAAGGGGAATCTTCCTCCAAAGATGATGCGATTTCTGCAACTCCTGCTTCAAAACTGCCAAAGCAAGGTGGTATTCTTCAGTCTGGCTGGGTTGGAAACCTTAGAGATGTGCTGGGCTTTGCAACCACACGTACTGCCACAGTGCCAAGCAGTGAGCTGATGCAGGGGAGAGGGATCACTCTGGACACCATGGCTGTGGGAAGTCCTACAGCCCTTATCCCATGTGAACGTGCAAGGATGCAGGCTCTGGAAACAGCAGCTCCTTGTGGGCTGGGGTCTGAGCTGGCAGGGGTTCAGGAAGCTCAAGACATAGGAACACCTGAGGGAATAATCCCCACTGCAGCACAGGACACCTGGGGGCAGAATCCCTCCATGAGTGAGGACAGTGCTGTGAGTTTTGGTCCTATGCACAGTGTACTTTTGGAAACTCCTTTGCTTGGTGCCTTCCAGGGAGCAGAACCTTTTTGGCAGCCAAGAGGTGTGAGTCTGGAGAGCAGCCAGCCTGTCCTGAACCCCACCCTGAGGCCAAAAGGTCTGGGCCACCTGCAGTTTACCATTAAACCAACAGGCATGGGTCACTTGGGCTTGGCTGCACACTCTGAGTCTCTGTCCCCTGGCACAGGACAAAGCCAGGAGGGCACAGCCAGCCTGGAGAAGGATGGCAGCTGTGCCCAGCTGAGTGTCCCAGCTGCTGGCCTCACCCAGGGCCTGATGCCCAGCCTGAGGAGCCCCTATGATGTAGGCACCAGGGACCACTTGCATCTGCTACCCGAGAGAAGCCAAAGCAGTTTGGGGCATCTGTCCATGCCTAAATCTGAGCTAGGCACAGCTGGCCTCCAACATACAAAGCTCATGGATATTTTCCCACTGGGAAGTTTTAGGGAAGCTGTCAGGGGGAGAAGAGTGCTGCACACTCCCACGGCACCAGGGCTGGCTGTTCATGCTTTGCCAACAGGGCTGGAGCATCCTCTCACACCTGTGCCTGTCCTAGGGACAGAGACCATCCCTGTGCTGGTGACCTCCACTACAGTACCTGTTCCTGCAGACTCTGGCTCTTTGGATTTAATCCCTGAAGCACCTCTTCCTCCACAAGTGGAGTCTGTGTCCGTGGTGGCCTCTCTACCAGCTGCTCTGGATTGGGATCCTGTCAGTCTCAGGCAGAGGGACATCTTGCCAGCTAGCCCAGGAGGACAGGAGATGATGGTCTCCCCTTCACCACCTTGCCACCCATCAGTAGCCTCTGAACTGGGCACGGATGGGTCCTCCAGGTGCCTTGGCCCTGGGATGCAAAAGTTGCTGCTGGGGGAGGCAGGTGGCCAGGGGGGAGAAACCACAACCTCTGGGGGCTTGATGGCCAGGAGTCCCTTCCCAGTCTTTGTCACTGTCCCAGAGCCTGGTGTGAGGCTTACTCAGCCTGAGGGCAGAGTCAGCAGTGGCTCTGGGATGACACCAGCTTCCCTGTCTGACATCAGAGAGGAGCACATGGTGCCTGTGCAGCACCAGGACAGTGCTGCTAGTGACAAACCGGCTTCTGCCTCCAACTTTGGGGGATTTAAAATGCAGAGAGCCACAGAAACTCTGCAAGAGGGTGCAGGACAGAGGACAACTGCCTCCTTCAGCACCACTCCTGCACACCCTGATCTGCCTGCAGCTCCATGGGGAGAAACACTGCCAAGAGACCAAAAGCCTTGGGAGCCCTCTGATGTACCCAGGAAGACCCAGATGGCAGAAGGACAGCAAGGGGAACATGCTGGTAGGTGTCCCAGCACTTTGTGTCTCGGCTTAGGTCATCTTTAGAAGTCAAAATTACTTGGTGGGGACAAGGACAAAGCTGTGCCTTTACCTGCAGCCTCCACCTGGCAATCAGAACCTGCTCTCTGGGGAGAACTGCAGTGGGGTGACCCTGGCTGGACACCAGGTGCCCTCCAAAGCTGCTCTCAGTCCCTTGCTCAGCAGGACAGGGAGAGAAAATGTGATTAAAGGCTTGCAAGGTGAGATAAGCACAGGGAGAGATTACTGACTGCCTACCATCATGGGCAAAACAGACTTGACTTGGGGAAATCAGTTTAATTTGTTAGGGTAGGATAATGGGAAATTGACCCAAATCCTTAAAAACACCTTCCCCCCACCCCTCCATTCTTCCCAGGCTCAACTTCACTCCTGGTTTCTCTGCCTCCTGCCCTGCCTCTGGAGGTGCAGGGGGATGGGGAATGGGGTCTGCAGTCAGTTCATCACACCTTGTCTCTGCCACTCCTTTCTTCTCAGGGGAGGACTCCTCACTGGCCTGGCCGGTGCTGGGTCCATCTTGGAGCTGGCTGGCATTGGCTCTGCTTCATGCAGCCTCTCACAGAGGCTCAGCTCCAGCTGTAGTGTGGACATGTGGCTCCAGGAGCTGAAACTACAGAAATCTTGTAGCAGGAGAGGGTCTGAAATGTCACCTCTCCCATGGCAATTTGCAGTGCTCTTAGAAGTCTGATGTATAATATAATATAAAATGTAATATATGATACAATAACCTTTGATTACATGTTTCTTTTCTATGTTCCTGATGTGCCAGAGCTGGGGCCTCCCTGGGTAACAGAGTACTTTCCCATCAGGAGCTGCCACCTCATCTTCCGGGATGGGTCTGGCATGTTTTACCTCCCGCTGCATGTTGACATCAAACCCAACATCTGGTGCAACTGGACCATCTGGGCAGGCCCCCAGAAGCACGTTGTCATCTATGTCCAAGGGTTCCAGGGGAGCAATGGCTGTGGCAACAACCAGGACAAGATCATCTTCCAGGGGGTCTCGTCAAGTGTGGAAACCAAGGTGGCGTTTGCCTGCCACAACAGAGGCACTCTGATCTTTGCTGCACAAGCCACTGAGGTGCAGGTGTTGTTTCTGTCAGGGAGTGGTTCCAGAAGCCATGAATACCAACATTTTAAAGGACAGTATTATGTATTTGGAGACTCTGAAACTGTGGGCTCTTCAAGTGATACCACAGCAGCTCCCCAGGAGCCTGTCCAGGAGACCTCTAAAAAAGAGAGCTGGAGGACAGTGGTGACCGAAAGTTTATTGTCCATGCTGACAACTCCTCCAGGCCCACCAGCTGTGCCTGCAGATGGCATGATCCAACCTGACATTGTGAGACCAGATGAAGAGGCCCAACATCCTCCTAATCTCATGGAAGATGCTCAGTCTGGTGCTGACCCAAGCAGTCTTGACCCAAGTGAGCATGGTCAGGATGAAACCAAGCTGGAAAAGAACCTTGAGGATGGTGGCAGCAAGAGCAGAGGAACTGAAGATGACATATTAGTGAAGCCAGCTCCAGCTGGACAAGACACTGGGTGTAAAGCTGAGCCACCTGCCTTGGAACTGACTGAGGGGGACACAGAGCCAGGGACTGCTCTGGTCACCATGGTCCCATGTCACCCAGCTGGTTCCCCTTGCTCAGAGATGCCCAGCAGCAGTGTAGGTGTCTCTGACACATCACCTACCCTGGGTCAGGCCAGTGACAGCCCCTCAGAAGTGGCAGCTGCTGCACATCACACACAGACACCAGTGCTGGCAGAGCCACCACTAAACACCAGCACGAAACCACCTCCCTACCCCTCTCCTGGTGTGACTGCTGCTGATGTGGTGTCTCCGGGAGGAAGGACTGAAGATCTCTTTGGTAAGGTGATTTTTGGGTTATTAGTGGCTGAACTGGTGCCTGACAATGTGCAATATCCACCTCCAGTGATGCAGCACTCTCTTAAGAGGTTTTATTTGTAGACATGCCTGTTACCTTCAGTTGGGCGTGTGGTCCCACTCTTGACTCCTGTATCCAAGGAGGGAGGTACTTGAGAAGACAGTGGATTATCTGTTGTAATGTGGGCATCTGTGGGATTATATTACTCATAATAGGGACAGGCTGGTTTCTAATCCAAGTGTTTTGAGCTATCCATGGAGGAGCCAGCCTCTCAGCTGTGACTTCACCCCCGAAGCAGGCTGGGAATGCTCATCTTGGTTTTAAACAGCCCTGTCTTGCATTGATTCCTCTGTAGCCTGTCACAGTGCTCCCAGACATGATCACTGAGTTTGAGCTCCAGAAGCTGGAGAAGGGTTTAAAAAGTCCTTTTCATCTTAAGAAGGTTTAGGAGCTGATGGTAGACCACGTACACAGCAATATTTAGCTACTGATATGTTTTAATTTCTGCCTGAAAGGAGAAGATGTTTTTAATTGGTGTTTCCCTGCCTCCAAACTGTTCTTGCCCCACCATTGTAGATTTACTCAGATTTTTTGCATTTGCTGGCATGTAGTGCACAAAGCTGTTTTGCTCCACTGGGATCCAAGGCAGCTCTGGTACAAGCCACATTCACAGGGAGAACACTTTGTCTGCATCCAGAAATGGAAATGGGGTTTATTGGGGTGATTCCTTCCTAAAGAACACTTTCCACTGTAGAGGAGAAGAGATTGCATTCAGAGCCTGATATTTAATTTCAGTATGAAGAACAGAGGAAGGACCTGGCACATGGCACTCTTCTTGCAAAGTGACACAGACCTAATGTACTTTCCCTCCCCCGTTACTGCTACATCGATGATAGCAGCCTGATGCTTTCCCTTGCTCTGGCAGATCTAATGTCATCTGTGGAGAATGACACAGGACTTCAATCCCAGCACCATCCTGGAGGTGAGCTATGCAGAGATAAACTGGTCTTAAAACTGCCCTAATCTCAGGGAGCTGCCTGAGGCTGTGCTGGACATCACCTGCTCATTACACTTAGAAAGCAGTGAGAGTTGTTTCTGAGTAGTAACCACTTTGAAGATCTTATTTTTAAAGAAATCACTGCAATCCCACTTGTTGTGCTTTGGTCACTTTGTATCTCCCCTGGAGGAACCTGAGTTCAGGTGCTAACCCTGACATAAATGCTGGCTTGTTTGAGTCCAAGCACTACTTGTTGGCTATTTAAATAAGGTTTTTCAAAGATGAATGAGGGTCAATGAACCCCAGTTCCTCCAATATATTCCAATGGATGTCCTGTGACTACCAGGATCAGAAATCTGCTTGAAATCCTGTTCCTCAGACCAGGGAGAGAAGCAAAACCCTCTTATGTGGGAGCATGAACAACTAAACAATATAAATGCAGGGCTTGTATGGCCCAGCAAGCCACAGAAACAGCTTGCAAAAAGGAGTCAATACAGAAGGAGCCTGAGCTCTGAACAGGGGAAATATTGATGAACGAATAGGTTTTAAACAGCAGACTGGCATATCTGTGCCAGCCTGGATTCCAAGAGAAATGGGCTGCTAGGCTCCATCACTAATTATGACAATCCCTTTGGGAAACAGAACAGCTAAAGGCATGTAAATGTGGTTGGATATGTATTGTTTCTTTGTGTAAGTTTGTCACTGAAAAATCAATTCTAGTATTCATCAACAAGCATTAAGGTTTGTTTTCACCTGTTACTGAACAACTTGTTCTACCTGATGCACAGTCCCTGGAAATACCCACGTGGCACTGACCTGCCCAAGCATGTGGCTGTTCTAGTGCTGATGTTTCAGCACTAACTCATTTAAGGAGCCTGTTTGTATTATGGGCATTTGAACATGCCAGGATCTTGTGTCTTCTGGTAGATGTGCTGTTTGAAGTCACTGTTGAAATCAAACCCAAGGCCTGGATTCCTCACAGTCGAAGTGAGTTCCAAAAGGGTCTCCTTGAATCTCTGAAGAACCACGTAAGTGTGGGCATGGGGAGGTGGAGAAAAACAGCTGGGATGTCCTAAATCTTCACGTAGAAGAGACCATGCTGTGCTTTTGTGTTTGGGGGAGCTGACCTGGAGCTAAGCAGATGGGCACAAGTAGTATTCTTCTACAGAAAGGGGTTATAGCAGTGGGATATGGGACATCTTCTTCATCCCAGGTGTTTTGTGGAGGGGGAGAGCAAGATGGGGAGGCAGGGTGAGAAAAGAAGCTATTTGCTGTCATACTCCTACTTGTCGAACGTCAAATGAGCGCTGGTCACTGTTCCTTTGCAGATCCAGAAGAACCTGAATCTTTCTGCCAATAGAGTCAGCGAAATAAAGTTAAAGGATGTCAAAAGGTAGGGTTAATGCTGTGCTGCTGGCTTGGCAGGTGATGGCTATAACCTGTAATATTTCTTGGATTAGCAGTCTCTTGGCTTCTCATTGTCCCTCCCCAGGAAGAGATGTGTGTTCTCCTCTTCTTTGATCTGTAACTTGTCCTGAAAGTAGGAAAAAAAATTGTTTTCTAGAGGAAAGATGATGAAAATTGATGTTTAGTGTTACCCAGGGCCTATATAGGTCTAAGATGGATTTAAACTCTTGAGGAAAATGAGGATACCCTCACCTGCCACAGTGCCTGCTGGAGAAAGCTGGGAGCTGTCAGCAAGGTCCCTGCTCACCTGGCAGAGGCTGATCTGGGGCTGCAGATCGCCACTACAATTCACTGTACACAAATATCTGGTCATTTCAGCCTAGCTCCAGATGAGGAGCCATTCCTGGGCTTTCCTTTTCCCCTGGTTCAAGTGCAAAGCTGCCTCTTGGCACAGATAATCTTTCCAAGAGCTTGCAGCACCACGATCCCATGCCAAGGGTAGAAGGTCTAAGTGGGCTGTCAGAGCTGGGCCTGCAGAGATGTTCTCCTCCTGCCTCACCCTGGGCTCTCCCTGCCTGCAGGACGAGTGATGCCAACCTGCTGCTCACCTTCTGGCTGCACCTGGAGCCTGAGGAGAGGAACATGTCTCTGCTCCTGCGCTCCCACCTGGAGGAGCTGCTTGGCACCTCGGTGGGCATGGAGAAGCTGCAGCTTGTTTCACTGTTTGTTGAAGGTGGGTGCTTCACTTTGCCTTTTTTTTCTGGGGTAAACCCTTTTATGCCAAGCCTGCCTTGACTTAGGGCATCTATTCCCCGGTGCAGACGTGAACGAGTGCCAGGCTGGGGTTGGCCTCTGCGGGGAGGAGGCAGAGTGCTTCAACGGCGTGGGCACCTACGTGTGCCGCTGCAAGAAGGACTACGAGGATCATTCTCCCACCAAGTCCGGCACCCTCTGCATCCGCACTCCCCGACCAGGTAGAGGATGGAACTGCAGTTCTGCTCTCTCTCGCTCTCTGGTGTTCTCCTGGTGTGCGTGTGGGCCAGTCATTTGTGCAGCGGTGCTGGTGCCAGCGCACCCCGGAGGGAGCACACCAGGCCAAGAGGCTCTCTCCTAGCCCGGGGTCCTGCACCTCTGCTGATGTGGGATGTTGCTGGAGTGGCGGCTTTGTGTCCCTGCTTGGTGTGGTGAGGATGTATCGTGTCTTTGCAAGGCAGTTCTCAGCTGGGAATACAACCTCTCCATGAGTCTTAGCCTCCCTTCCCCCAGTCTGCTGCTTTCTCTGCATCAGGGTTGCAACTTGGCACGCGTGAGCCTTAAGTTATAAGCAAAGTGTGGTCAAGGGTGATTTATGAGCTACCTCTGGTGGCTCCTGGGAGTGCCCTGTGTTCTCCTGTCACTCTGTGTAGATTATGGTGAGAAGGACACTGATGTTCCTGGTGTTTACCCCAGAGCTCCCCTGGTGTATTTGACACAAGGCTGAGCAGATGGCATGTGGTGCTTGACTATAATCAGAGGTGGCTAATCCAATCCTGCAGAGTAATGGGGCCTCACAGGCTGGAAAACAGCAATATTTTGCAATATGTGCTCCAAACACTGCTGCTGCTCTCCCATAACTACTTCAACATCCCTGCAGTGGCTTAAACCTTAATGTGAGCTCATAGCCAAGTATAATTTCTCACCCATCCTACCAACTCCAAGTCAATTAATTAGCCAGTTGTGCAGTCTGAGCCTATACAGATCAGCTGGTTGTTGTTATCTTCTGATACAGATAATTTTATAAATCCATCTTTATCCATTGGGCCATGGAGAGGGTCCCTCCAGGCCTGGATGGGAACAGCAGCAGATCTTTTAGTCTCTGTGTAGCTGCACATGGGTTTGGCAATGGCTTTGCTCTATCAGGGTTCTTCTTGGGTGGTACCATCCCTGTGCTGCTCCTGCAGGCTGGCTCTTGGTCGAAATATTTCTCTGGGATGGAGCCAGGTGTGAGGGTGAGGGTTTCTGGAGGGTGGCAGGGGCAGTGCTGAACTTCCTGGAGGAGCACCCTGGGAGCACCTGGAGGAGATGTGGGGCACTCTGTGAGCACAGTGGGGTTCCCTGGGGCAGTGGCCACTGGGATGAGGCCATGACCCTTCTCTTGCAGGGATCAGCACCTTCCTGCGCCACGCTGACATGCTGGTGGGCGCAGCCCTCGTGGCTGGCCTGGTGATGGCGGTGGCCTTTGGTGCCCTCTGTGTCATGGCCGTGTGGGGACAGCCCCCCAGGAGGAGCCCCAGGCCTGAGGAGCCACCGGGGAGGGCTGTGGAGGAGCCAGCCATGGAGCTGCACAACCTGGGCGAGTGCCTGCGCCTCGACCCCTTCCAGCTGAAGCTGCGGGCCAGGCCCCCCGAGTGGCTCTGGAGTGTCCGTGCCCACCCTGGGCAGGCAGGAAGTGCCTTCCCAGAGCAGCCTCCCCCAGACCGTGTGACCTCAGTGACCTGTGCCCTCACTCCTGCGTTTCCCAGCGTTTCTGACACAACCACTGGCTGTGCCAACCCTTCTGCTGTGTTTTATGGACCATGAATATCCCAAGATCTGTGTTCCTTATGTTGTAATTTAGTTTTTTTAATGATTGCCCAGCTTGGGGAACAAAAGGTTTGCTCCACACCGTTGTACAGCTGCTGATTTACCCTGCTCAAGATCTGCACATGAAAATTAAACACCTTTTTTTTGTTTGTTTTTTAAGAAAAAAGGAAATAGGATGTTTTGGTACTTAATATGAAATTAAAAATTATTCTGCATCCTGCTCAGTGCTGCCTGCTTTCTCCTGCCCCTAAGGCAGAGCTCTATGGGAAGCCCTGGCACAACCTGGGGATTTTGAGGATCCTGCGGGATGTTTCTATCAGCCTGGCTGAGAAACATCTCCAGAACTTGACTTAAAAGTTTGGTGAGAAACCTGGTCAGGTTATGGCAGGTGGGGCCCCACTCACTGAACGATGGGGACAGCATTTTTGGTGCTTGCATGGATGCTGGCAGCAAAAAGCACCGCCACCACCCCATCGTCCTGGCTGGATGTAAAGCACAGCTGCCTTCCCAGGCTGTGCTACAGCTGGAGCCTGGTAACTTCTCTATTTGTCTTTTCGAGGGGGGGGTTTCAATGGGGATTCCCCCTTTCCTCGGGAAGAAGCGTGCATGGTGTGGTGGCAGATGCCCCACTGGAGGGAGCTGTCTGCCTCCAAAAGCCCTGGAAGGGCGCTGGCTGCAGCTGCCGGGGAGATGCTCCCAGAGGTGGGGCACGGCCGGGGCTGGGCGTCCCTGGCTAAAACAGGACCAGCCGGTGCAGCTCGGGAGTGCTCTCCCTGCGCGTGTTGAGCAGCTTTGGGCGAGATGTGCCGTGCAGGTGTGTGCTGAATGGAGCGGATTACACATGGATGTGCCCAGCTCAGGGTTTGCTCTCCAGGGTCAGCTTCGAAGGGGCTGGAAATGGCCCTGCTGTGTTTCTCTGCAGGTGAGGATATGCTGGTGAAGAAGTCAAAAGGAGACCTGGTATCTTTCCCTGGGATAAGTATTTTCCATCCTACTCTCCCCCCTCCCTCCCCCCCCCCCCCCAAAAAAAGGGGGTGGGGGCAGTTCCTTTATCTCAGCTGTTGTATTGGTGAAGAAGCAACATTAGTACTGTGTTGGGGGATTCAGCACAGATTGGGGCACTATAAATGCCAGTGTTGTGAGAACCAGGTGAGAGCATGTTCTTTGCACTGAGGTGATAAAGAAACAAACATCCTCCGTGCTTGGATGGCAGCTGCCGTGCCCCTCTGGGGCTTGTGCTGCTCTCCAATAACAGGCTCGTCCAAATTGGCTGATGCTGATGGGGCCCTCCTGCCTGCAGAGATATGTGAGGCAGAGCTGACACCTCCCTGCCCGCACTCCCCCAGCAGCAGCTCACTTCAGCACTGATTAGTGCCATCCAGCTTTGGGTACTGAAACAGAAGAATGGATCGCCCGAAGACATCCTGATCGTTGCTTCCTTTGACGTACAGGGAGCAATCAGCTCTTACCAACCATTTTCTATGCATGGTTTTCAAAGTATTTTGTAAATAGCAGAGAATTAAATGCAAACATCTCCCTAGGAGGCAGATAAGTGGGTGTAATTTTCCATTGCAAAGAGAAGGAAACCATTAATATGTTTGCACAGAGTGTGCTTGTTTCCTTGCTGAGATCAAAGAAAAGCAGCAGGGGCTAAAATAATACTGTCATTGTCTTGGCCTTGGATTTGGTCGGTCACCATCTCCCCTTTCCCCTCCTTGGATCCACAAAGAGGGCTTGGGAGCTCTTCAGGTTGCTAACTCTGCTCTCTCTCAGTTAGGTAGAGTTTGGATCCCAAAGAGAAGCAACTGATGAGATGAATGCTTCTGCTTTCTTTCCAGCTTTTCCAGGAGCAAGGTGAGCCTCATGCTGTGCTCCTCTGTTGGAAGCCAGCTCCTTTACTACAGCTGTAGCCTGCTCTGTAGCCCAGGCATGAGGCTCCCATTGGATCATCTTTCCCTGGAGCTTTTCATCCAGACAGAATGTCCTGCTGATGCTCCTGCACAGAGGAAAGCCTGGAGCGATGTGCCTGGGAAGGGCTTTCTGCAGCCAAACCCACAACAGCAACAGGTCCATCTGGGCTCTGGGTGGATGTAGGAGGTAGAGATGGGAGTGTTGCCTCCCTCCTTATCTGGTGTGAAGTGACAGCACCTGCCCTTCATGGCTGTGCCTGGGAGAGATGTCAGGCTTTTATTGGAAGCATCTGAGGTGTGTGTGATCTGTGTGCGAAACAGCAGGACAGAGCCAGACACCAAGCCCATCATGAGAAGTAGGCATTAGGGCTTTCCGTGTTACAAAAATCCACCATTTCTGTCCCAAATAGTGTTGCTTTTTATTTTCCACTATGTCCAAAGGAGCTGCATGCAACCCTGTTTTGCCTTGTGAACTCTAGGCTGGCTTTAGGAACAGCCCATCCCTCCTTTCCTGCTCTCCCAGTTGAATTGAGAGGGGCTGACTTCCCAGAATCCCAGGGTGGGTCAGGTTGGAAGAGACCACTGTGGGTCACCTGGTCCAACCTCCCTGCTCAAGCAGAGTCATCGCAGAGCACATGGCACAGGATGGTGTCCAAATGGCTCTTGAATACCCCCAGTGAGGGAGGCTCCACAGCCTCTCTGGGCAATCTGTCCCAGTGCTCGGGCACTGCTCAGTGAGGAACCTCTTCCTCATGGTCAGGTGGAACTTCCCGTGCCTCAGTTCCTGCCCGCTGCCTCTTGTCCCATTGCCCGGCACCGCCGAGCAGAGCCTGGTCCATCCTCTGAGCCCTCCCTGCAGACACTGACACACACGGATGAGGTTCCCTCTCAGTGTCTCTTCTCCAGCCTGAACAGGCCCAGCTCCCTCAGCCTTTCCTCAGAAGGGAGGGGCTCCAGTCCCTTCATCGTTTGCCACCCTCTGCTGGACCCTCTCCAGGAGCTCCTTGTCTCTCTTGTCCTGAGGAGCCCAGAACTGGACACAGCACTCCAGATGTGCCTCACCAGGGCTGGGTAGAGGGGCAGGATCACCTCCCTGACCAGCTGGCAATGCTCTTCCTAATGCAGCCCAGGATGCCATTGGGACTGGGCCACAAGGGCACTGCTGGCCCATGGACAGCTTGTTGTGCACCAGCACCCCCAGGTCCTCCTTCCCAGAGCTGCTTCCCAGCAGGTCACCCCCAGCCTGTGCCGGTGCCTGGGGCTGTTCCTCCCCAGGTGCAGGACCCTGCACTTGCCCTTGCTGAACTTCAGGAGGTTCTTCCTGCCCATCTCTCCAGCCTGTCGAGGTCCCTCTGAAGGGCTCACAGCACCCTGGGGTATTGGCCACTGCTCCCAGCTTTGTGTCACCAGTGAACTTGCTGAGCAGGCACTCTGTCCCAAACTTCCCTCTGCTGCAGGTCAGGATATTGATATCTGCTCTTCTCTCTCATCTGCAGTGGAATGAATTAATAGACAATAAACCAAGACAAATCTGCTGGATCTGTAAATCTGAATTTGGTCAGTCCAGAGATTGACTGGAAGCTGTGCTGCTTCTGATATCCAAAATGAATTTGTCACCTCACTGTGCAGCGCTCTGCTTGCTCACAGCCCTTGGCCATATGAAATGACACACTCTGATGATTTATGGGCCACCACAAATAATTTTTTTCTTTTCAGTAGGAACTATTCTCTCATGCATTATTGCTGTGTGACTGAGGAGTGTGCAGAGGTTTCAGAGGGTCCAGGATTTACTGGAGATTGGGACATGCCCTAGGAACGGCAGTGGAGGAACAGTATTTGAACATCAGTTGATTTTTTTTTTTTTAAAAGACATTTACTAAGCCTGGTTGAACACATTCTTCCCAAATCCTTCAAGTTCATCTGACTGGTTTTTTTCCTGGGTTTTGAAGCAGGCAGGGCAAGCCTCATCTGGCCACAGAGCACTGTCCAGAGCACTTGGACATGAACCAGCAAGCTAGGGCAGAAGATGTGGAGGCAGTTCCTTGTGGGACACCCCTCATTCTATTTGCACCTACTTCATCAGAAAAGCCATGAAAAACATGAAAAAGACATTCCACATGTGGTGGCCATGGCTGGTACCTTAACCTGAGTAGTGAAAGCTACAGGTAATGCATGGGGAGAATCGCTGTGAAGGGAGACACCGGACATGAGTTTGGTTTTATTTCCCACAGCCAGGAAAGAGCTGGGAAAGGGATGTGGGTGCTCACAGCCCACTGGGACACCACCCGTGTGTCTTTGCTGCCCATGAATGTCTGCCAGTTGGTAGAGGCTGGGGTATTGCTGAGGTCATTGTCATGCTGAGGGACACCTCCAGAGGCTCAGATGTGCTTGTGTGAAGTGGTGGATTTAGGAGGACACCCCAGCCAAGCGCTGGCACAGGCTACTAGAGTGAAAATGTGGGAGCATGGCTTCATGCTGTGGTTTGAATGGCACTAGACTGTAATATAACCACAAAGCAGGGACAATCACCCCTGGAGAAAGTGGGTTTTGCCTTATCAGCTCAAGTGCAGAAAATTTTGGTGGTATTTTGCTGACTGGCTGAGTGATACTCCCTCAAGTGAGTGACTGTGATTAAGTGCAGATATATATCTGTGACAGCTTCAAATTAATGAGGCAGAGGAGAGAAATGAGGCCTGGAAAAGGCATTTTTCTTCTAGCCTGGCCTAAAAGCCTCTTCTCTGTCCCAGAGGATGCAGCTGCAGCCCCCTACCTACCCTGTGGGTTCACCTGAGAGTTTGATTTCTCTGCTGGAGCTGCTGCCACGCACATAGTGATCACCTGCAGATATGTGTGCATGCAAGCAGGGACTTTGCAGGGCTGGAGGCTTTTGGGGATGAGGAGCATTGTCTAAACAGTCATATTTCCTGGAGGGAGGCAGCACAGACTGTGAATTGGGTCTGTTCCGAGAGCATCTTAACTCATGAGTGATTAGCTCTTAATTAGTATGCAATAAGTTACTTAATAAATGAGTATTCTTCACAGCGCCTATTGTACCACGTGACATCAGCTAAACTGTGTGAAATACATGTAATTACTGTCACAGAAATGCAACCATAGCTCTTCCCCACCCTCAAATTCTTGTGTGTCCATAAATCATGGCATGGGCACTTGGACCAGGGTGATGCTCAGCAGTGTCACCATGCACCACCAGCCACTTTGTCCTCACTTCCAAGCCTGCTTTCAGTTTTCCAGTGAAAGTCAGGATTCATCATACAGGAGGCAAAAAAAATCCCTCCTCACTTGTGCATCACCTGTGTCTCAGTCTCAGGCTTAAAAGCACCCTGAGGATAACGTTAAGCTCTCATAGTTTGCCTTAAAGAGAATATAAAACAAATCCTACTACACACACTGATTTCATCCCAGTTTTGTTTAGAAGAGTTTCTGCTTTATAAGGCTTTAACAGTTAAAACCCCAAGGAAGGGTGCATTCTCCTGCTGGAGTACTTCAGTCCAAAATGTTTTTGCAGTGACCTAACTTTGTTTGTGGCCCTGAAGAGGGAGAGAGGTGGAGTCTCTTAACTGAGATCATCAAAATATTTGTGCTGGTATGTGCATTTTAGATCTGCCCTTAAAATTATTCAACTTAGCTGTGCTTTAATTTGTTTGGGGCTTTTGAACTTTAATTTTTTCCCCTAGTTCTTGTTGGTGTGACATGTGCCAGTGGCTTTGAGGGTATGTAATTGCAGATTTGGGTGTTTTCAGCTGCTTTTTGGGAAATGCAGTGGTCTGGGCTTGCTCAGAGGCGGAAGGAGAAATAGGGATGGAGAAAAATATCTGCACGTGGCTGAATAAGTGCAACAGTTTGAACTTAATCAGCCAAAATGGCTCTCTTAGGAGTGGGCTGCACATGTGAAAGATGTATTGCAGTAAAGACGTGCTTTATTATGCCAACAAAAGTGGGATAGCAGGAAGCTATCAAGAAGGATAACAAGCACTAGATATTACAATGGGGATTTCTCACATTGCTAGCAAGAGGAAAAGCTGCCCTGCCCCTCTGCTGGCTGAAAACACCACAGAAGATATTTTCCAAATTTTTTTTTCCCCCTAAAGGGATCCAGGCAACAGCATCCATGTGCATGCTGCTGTCAGCAAAGCTGGTGCCTCCATTTTTCTCAGTTTCTAGCTCCTGCTGCTGCAGTAGCAGACAAACCAAACTGCAAGCAGTCCCTGAACACAGCCCCAGAAAGCACCATTTATGTGTCTAACCCATCAAAGCCACACAGAAGGGAGAGCAGGAACAAGCTGTGTGTCAGAAAGCCTGCAGAGTGTTAATGATGTACAGTAAATGGGTGGTAAATAACAGGGCTGTCACTGCAAGGCTGCTGCGTGTGCCTGTTCTGCATGCAAACAGCACTGGGATTTCTGCAGGGTTGAGCCACACGTGCTTGGTTCCCATAAAGTATGGGAAGATCTGTGTTCTGGATGTCCTTCCTACAGGGTGGTGATCTGATGGCACGGCATGGGCAGCACCATATTATGTATGCAGCAAGCAGGACTGCCTAAAATCTTTCAGCTTTGGGGGAGAAGGGTCCCTCAGCCTTCAGGCCCAGGGCTGGCTGATTTCAACAGTACTAAAAACAGAGGAGGAAAATGGCTTAAAGCACTGCAAAACTTCTCTGAACATCCTGACCCCCCCGAGTTGAAGAAGAGTAAGAAATTATTATTTTACTTTTACAAGCCCAAACATTTTATTCAGGAGGACAATGGGCAGAGCTCTTGCCTGAAAGAGGTGGGGGTCAGTCCCTTTTCCCAGGTAACAAGTGCCTTGTCCTCTAGACAAGAGGAAACAGCCTCAAGTTATACCAGGGGAGGTTCAGATTGGATATTAGGGCAAATCTCTTCACTGAAAGGGTGGCCAGGCAGTGGAACAGGCTGCCCAAGACAGTGGTGGCGTCACTGTCCCTGGGAGTGTTCAAAACCAGTTTAGATGTGGTGCCTAGGGACACAGGTTAGTGCTGGGTTATCAGCTGGACTCGATGATCTCAGAGGTCTTTTCCAATGATTTCTCAATAGTTCTATGACTCTGTAATTGAAAGCTGTGCTGAGAAATGCAAGCACAGGCAAATGTGTCCCGCCCTACTCACACGTGTTGGGTTGCTTTGTTGCAGGTGATGTTTAGAAACAAATTACTCTTTCACAGTGCATCCTCCTCAGAGAATTTTCCTTGGTTGGGTTTTTATTCTTATTATCCAATCTCTGTTATCACTGTAATATTTCATGCTTCTGTAAAAAAAAAAAAAAAAAAAAAAAAAAAAAAAAAAAAAAAATACACAAGAACAAAACAACCCGCAGCTTTTCTTCATTTCAGTCTTTTGTGTCCAAAGGGCTGTCCTGAACTCAATAACTGAGCTTTTATTGTGTCACATTTCACTGTCCCTGACTGCAGCCAGCTTGACTAATCCTTTTGCTGCTGCCTTATCAGTATTTCCCTAAAAAAAGACATTGTCCTTCTATTATCACCTTGACACCCACTCCTGAGTGCCTGGCGGGCTTTGAGAATTAAAAATTTTTTTTTTTTGGTGCAGTTTTACTTAAGAAAAAGAAGCAGCTTCAAAATATTTCCCCATCCCATGTTTTTATACATGATTTTTTTATCATGATGAATAATCTGGAAATTAAAAAAAAAAAAAAAGAAAAGAAAAAAGGAGTGAGATTCAGGTTTCTCCAGGATTTTCAAAATGAAAGTGTTCAAAGACTTGCTGTTCACCTACTCCCCGCTGCTTTATAAAAGGAAGATCTGTTGCATTTCTGGTTGTGGTAAGAATTTGCTTCAAATCGAGGTGTTTTAAAAGCAAACGACAACAAAAGAAATCAAATACAGAGTGCTTTAGCTACGTATTTTAATTATTGACTTTTACATTAATATCCTACAGAAGATAGTCACAGATCTTACTCTTGCAAGTCTTAATCCTGTGATAAATTTTATGTTTCCTGTGCAAGGCTACAGAGTCAAAGGCAAAACAAAGAGAGGAGAGATGTCCATGCTAAAATCCTTTCTGTGATTCAAACAGGAGCTCAGGCACATTGACTGGTCAGAGTCACTCCGGACTGGCACAGGCAGTAGCTGCATGGGTTGAGAGGCTCTGTTCAAAGCTCCAGCAGTGCAAGTGATTAGGAACAGCTATGTCTGATATTCTTCTCACCTTCATGAATTCAGCTGGTGGTGTGTTTTCAATACATTGAGAGTGTGGTAACTAAAGAGTGCTCGGGCACTTTTTCTCCATTATTTTACCTGGGAACAGCATGGGCCCACCAGTGTGAATATAGAAGGGTCTCCTCTATGCCTTAAAGAACAGCAGTGCCCTATTTCACAGACTGCAGGAAATCCTGCCCTAATACTGGATGTTCAAGGCAGCTCTCAAGGCAGTCGTCAATACTTCCCAAATTCACCAGGGAAGCCACAGGCCTTGGCATGGCTGTGCTTGCAGCTGCCTGCCAGATTTGTTCCTTTCTGTCTACAGTTTCTCTGTTGTGCTCATGTCTCTTGGCCAGGAAATGCTCCCCAGGGACTATGTTACTTTCAAACCTTGGACCGTCTGAAGAAGAAAAAGTGCTTTTTTTTTTTCCATAAGAAACTGCAAAAGTTGCATGTATTTAATGAATGTGGAACTGTGTGCTTTAGGCTGCTGCTTAGCTGGGGGAATAACATTTCTGCTGAATCCCTGAAGGTTTCCAGCTAGTAAATTTCCACATTTATTTTCTTTTAATAAATTCTCTCCTTCATGTACCCAGCGGCAACTTTGGTGGCACCAATCATCAACATACACATTTTCTCTCAGTGTTACACTTCTTGAACCTATTTATTCTGTTATAGTTTAAATTCTTCTTGCTCTTATCAGCTGACCCTTACATATGGCTTTGCCTGCCTCCTACAGCAAACCTCTTTATTATCTTTATTTGAAGCACTGAACAAAGTTCTTTCTAATTGTTGCTATCTGACCTTTTACCTCGAGAAACAAAATTTGTTTTTCAAAATGAATGATCTCTGCAGCCTTTCCCAGCTATTGGCCATCTTATCAGACCATGTAATGATGCCAATTCTACCTGCTTCATCAACTATTTAAAGATTCACACAGTCTAGTCCAGTTTATAAGAGACAAAGGCAAGAGTGAAATGTATGATCTCATTCCTCTGGGTGCAATTCTTGCAGAAATTGTAAAGAGTGAGCTGTTGATATGGAAAGGTTAATGCTGTACCCTCTTTTTTATCAATTGTGTGTTTTCTATCAAATCTATGTCTTATCTCATGTCTGCTTTATCAGATCTGCTTAAGTAAGGTACACATTTGAAGCCTCTTCTAAATTTAATTTCTCCTTCTTGAAAGTCCTGCAACTATTAAAGAAAGAGAAATCCTTTTACAAAGTCTATTTTAGACAAGGGACACAGGCCAAGTTCAGGTATTAACCATTTGCCAACTACGCCCTTGATCACAAAATACTCCTCTCATCTTCAAATTGATCAGTAACCTAAAATAGAGCATTTTAAGATAATGTGCCCATTCCTAATTTCTTTTATTCAGTTAAAGGAAATAAGTTGGTACAAATTTCCCTTAAAATTGGCTGTTGACCTTTCCTGACAGTAAACTTCATGAAATAAAATAACTGGTTTCTGTTCCTAGGCTTTAGCCACTCAAAGATCTTGATTGTGAAGGGGGAGCTGCTGGTAACTATCTAGAGCATCAAAAAATAAATTTTGGGGGTTTCTTGGCACAAACTGCAGTGTGGTGGAAAGCCACTGTTGTACAGCTTGTGTTCAGAACCATCTGGATGCTGCCCAGTGAACTCCCACGTGTTTCCAGTGGTTTTGAGATCCTTCCTTTCACTTTGGTTTCCATCTATTCTGTAGAGGTGAGGAAAACCATCAAACCCCCTCACTGCCCAAATACTTGCTCTGCTGAATCTTAAATTCTCATGTCCAGCTTGTGTATTTTTTTCCTGCTTGCTTGATGTCTCACCAGTTCTTGTGAAATTTGGAAACTTTTGGTGTAATTCCCCATCGATTGTTGTTCTCCTGAGCACTACTGTAATTTTATTCTCTTGTCTCTGGGTGCACGAGGAGCAGGAAGCTCATGGCAAAGCTGCAGCTGTAGACAGCATGCATTTTAGGTGCTTGCAAGCTTTCTCCACTGGAAGTAATGATGGTAATGGTGAAATTAAAACTGGTAATTATGAAATTAAAAATGGACTAGCAGATCTGTTAGGAAGCCTGAGCAGAGAGAATGCAGAGATCTTGTGTTTATCAAATATGTTGCTGAAGATCTACCTCACAGGCTGGTTTCTATGTTTAGCATTTCCAGGCAACTCTACTTCTAACAGTGTTTTTCTTAATTCTATTTCCCCCTCCTCCTCCCCATCCCCAATGAGCTATGTGTCCTTGTGTCTTTGGCCCCAGTTGTTTTGCATGGCAATTTGATCTTCCAAATGCATCATTTCCTTATGACTAAAAGCAAGGATTTCGAGTTACATCTCATGGCCTTGGCCTGGAGGCCAGTTCCTTGTTGGTGTACGGTCGACTTTTTCAGCTTCATGTTGTATTTCATGTACTCAGTGTTAAAAACCTTCCTCCAGCCCTGTTTTTTAGCACTCTCCAATAGTGTAACTGTGGCTGACATTAAAAATACGTCCAATGTTCCCCCTACACCAGTTAAGAATGTTTTGACAAGGATTTTCTAGTGCTGGAAAAGTATTTTTGAAATGATGTAACTTCTGCTTAAACCTCACTGTCTCCCTCTCAGGCTCTGATTACAGGGCTCTAAACGCTTTGTATTAACTGTTAAAAGCCACTCTTAGAGACTCTTAGAGACAAATCCTCTCTTTCTGCACACAAGGCAATCCAAGATGGTAGTTTGCTTAAAAACAAAGGGGTATATGCTCTGATAACACATGCTTTTACGATAATGAAATGAGGAAGGAAACTTAGTGTAATTAATTGTCCCATTCACTCATGGATTGATTGAAAGGAAAATGTTGGTAAAAGCATTTTTACCATTTTGGTAAAAACAAAAGCTAGTGCCTTTTCAAACTTGGGTTCTATAAGCTTTAAATATTCAACAACTTTAAGCATAATGTGCCTTTTTCATGTTAGACTCATCTTACTTCCAATCCTCTGAGCAGTTTGGATGCCAGCTCTCAAAACTGACAATTCTTGCCCTGCTTAAAGGACTCAAAGGATTTAGATGAAAAATTTATTTAAATGTTTAATCTCTATCACCCCTTGGCAGAAAAAGTGAACTTTCAGCCATTACCAGAACTGCAGAAGATAGTCTAGAATTTAATACACATAACAGGAATGAGAGAATCTTGGTATATGCCTTGACCTGGGAAAAACAGGTTCTGCCTTTCAGTGACATAAAACCTTTTTTTTAAATGGCTAAAATTTTGTTACTATCTGGGAAAATTGCACCACTCTGAATTGATAGTTAAAACTGTAACTAAGCCAAAGGAGATGACTGTAAGAGTTTTGTGGAACAAATACCTTTGAAATTACATCCCTAGTATAGTAGTAAGGAATTTCTAAGTGCTGGAATTACCTGGAAGACCATCTCTGAAAGTGTAATCTTTGTTCACTAACTTCTTTTTGAGCCTCAAGATCTCTTGGGGTTTTTGTTTTGAGTTTGATTTTGGGTTGGGTTTGTTTTTTCCTTAACTGAGGTATCAGACATTAAATATGTGCAACACATCTGGAATACAGGCAAAACTGGTACCAACACAAAAAAGCGTAGAAAAGATTTATTGTAAACAAAAGAATTTCCTGCAAACAGTAAGGAAAAAGGCTTCTGGTTTTTTAAAAATGCCACAACTTTGAATTACATAAAAGTCTCCAAACCTACTCAGTAACAGTCCACAAATAGTCCACTCAAGTCAGTCATGGAATTGGCTTTGATTTTCCTTGCAGAGAGGAGCTCCAACCTCTGAGGTTTAATGTCGGCTCTTGAGCAAGATCTGTTTTTTTAATACCTCTGAGGCAAGAAGGCAAAGAATGACCCAACAAAACGGAAACAGAACTGCGGCAACATTGGGCCGGGCTCTGTCACCTTGTCAGGCCCTCGGGGCGCGATCTGCACCGGCACGGGGCCCCTACCAGCCCCGGGAGCTGCTCCCTGCGGCCGGGCCGGCAGCGCTGGGCCCGGGGCGCTGCTCCTCCAGGCGGTGGAACTCGGTGCGGCGGAAGCGAGCGGCCAGCGTGTTCACCATCCTTCTCAGCGTGAAAAAGGCCGCGACCACTTGGAAGGAGAGGAAGGCGGCAAAGATGATGTGGACGGCTCGCTCCAGAGAGTGGATTTTCAGGCCTTCATTGAACAGCAAGAAGAGAATTATAGGCAACTGCGGGAGGAGAGTCAGGAGCCAAAACCCAGCCAGCTCAGGCACCTGTAACAGGGAGACATCACCAATTAAAAACCCGACGGCTGGGATGAAAAATCCAAAATCTTGTGAAGGAAAGCCACTTTGTTTTAAATTCTCAAAAGCCAGCACATAATGTGGGAAGGCAAAGTGAGGTGGCTTCATATTTTCATATCCAGTGTTTTTAAGCATACTTGTATTTTCTGACAAAACAGTTTGAGGGAGTGAAGGCTCTCTTCTGAGGGAAAACTACTTGGAATTCAGAGAATTAAGTGGAAGCTGATGCCAAGGGAATAGAAGATGAAGAGAAATAACCACCTCCCCAGCTTAAATCTCTTAAATAAAATGTCTGCCAGCTAAACTCCCAAAAGCAGAAATTCTTGCAGAAATTATGTACATCTGGTAACGTACTTTCTCCAGGAGATTGCCCACGTATCCCAGGTAGAGTCGAATGAGCTCTGTCAGAGAGACCAGGATCATGATGGTGACCAGGATGAACTTGTAATAATCTGATAAGACTGGATACTGGAGGGGAAGAAGAGAGTAGAAGTTTCTGCCATGCAGTCTGTGATTAATTGAAGATACTCTTGTGCTATTGTCAGCTGACAGTAGTGGCATTCAAATACCCCTAAACCTCCAGTTCCCAGGAATTCCCAAATCAATTTAACAACCTCTAACTCCAGTGAGCTGTGCCCCATACTAGGTGTTTGATGTAATATACATTTACAAACCAGCACTTTCCTTCATTCTCACCTTCAGGTAGAGGATGGCAACTGTGATGAGCCACCAAAACGGGAAGAAATAAACGTTGAAATAGAGGGACATCTGCAGTGGCAAACTGGAAAGGATTTCACAATCTGTAGAAAGAAGATTTCATCACTCCTGCTGTAAATATGACAGAAGGATACTGCTCCATCTTAGCTTCATGCAGGGCAATAACACTCTTCCCACTCAAATTAAATGTTAAGAAAAATATTTTTATTTCCACACCCTATCTGGAGTTACATCATTTCCTGGAATCTAAGGCACCTTTTGGTTCCTGGGACAGAACATTTTTATCACTTAGTCATATATTCAACTTGAGTGTCCAATTGTTGATTACCTTGGTGGCTTTTAGCTTATTCCACCACCTCTGAGGCTTAGCTCAAGAGAGCTGCTAGAGAGCAGGCTTGCATGGACCACTCTTCATTTTCAACCTTTTACTTAAACAGAAACTTGGATGGAAACCAGTAATTTGTCAGATTCTTAAGAGATCATTTCAAATATGTGTCAAACTAACGCTCAGCCTTTTAAGTCTGTAGAGAACAAAATGCATTCACTCAATGCAACGCAGAGAACAGCAAGTCTCAAACTCCAACGTGGGCAGTAAATTCTATATTTACAAATTTAAAATAGACCAACAAGGTCAGACTTAGAAAAAATTTAAAAGGGAATCATTCATTTTTATATGCCATATTCTAGTAAACTGATATTGCATCCATTTTGGTTTGTGTCTCTAGGCACATCTTCACTCAGTTACTACCTGAGCAAGTTTAGAAAGCACTCACTGTCATCTGCTGGTTTGCATTCAAGTCCTGTGCCTCTGCCTGTCACGTTGGTGGTGTCTGACTGGAAGCTCCTCTAAACAGTCACACTGCCTCACCTCCAGCCTCAGAACCACCTCTCTTCTGACACTGCCTTCTCTTTTGAGATCCTTCAACCACTCTCACACCTCTGTTCCACCTCGGTCTGGCATTCCACGCAGCCTGGTACAGTCTGTTTCACACGTCTTTATGCCAGGTGCCGAGGGAGCCATGGTAACCACTAGAAGTAAGTGGGAAGGGGGGAGGATTTGGGAACAGAACTGGGACACACCTGGGTGTTGTGAGGGGGAGAGATTTGCTATACTGAAATAGAAGGTGCAAGACTATCTATCTATCTATCTAGTAATCCCATTTTTAAGCATCGACACTTTCTTACATCTGCAAAGGAATTAAAATCTATAGGTACCTCAAAAGCAGTTTCACCATCTACCTAAAAGTGTCCCAGCTGTCTAACGCAGGAATCTCTTCAACACCAAGACAACTTGAGCAGTCACCAAGATAAAATTCCAAAACACTGCTTTCTTTCAAAAAAACCCACAACCATCCAGTTATAAGTAACTACATTTCTGTCCCATATGTATTGGATAAAAATGTAAAGGTTCATGGCCATGTTACGTAAAAACAGAGAAGCCAAGAATTCTAATTTCAATTGTGATAACAATGTTTAGGTATGTTAGAGGTTTCCTTGACATGGCATTGCTATTTATAAATTCTGTGCAAGTTCTAAGACTGTGTTTGGATGAATGTTTAAGCAATATAAGCCAATTCTAATTCATTTTTCTATCCCTGAATTAAATTAATGCTTATTTTCTGTGACTGCTAAAATTAATGGAAAAGCCAGACAGTATTGCAATGGCCAGTTGCTACAGCAACTCACCAAGATATATATGTGTAAAACTTAATTTTTGAAATCCCGATGTCCAATAATTTGCAATTGGTTTCAGTGGATTGGATATTAACATAGGGGTATTCTCTGAAGAGAAAGTGGAAGGAAAAAAGCTTAAAGAGAGAAGCTATTTGTGAAATGTTTGATAATTGAAATGAAGAACTAGTGTCAGCAGCGTTACTACACAAAGAAAGAGGGTACTCCTGTCTTGAAATAAGAACGGCTTTTTGATTAATTTGATCGGCTTAGAACGGATTTATCGGTTTAAATGAGCCCAGCCTTTCTGCGTAGCAGAATGCACAGTTGTGCATTTCCATGGCTACTCTGGCGCCGGGGGTTTGAAAAGGGCGCGTGTTGGCCCGCGAGTTCCACTGGCGATGCGATGGGCGCAGCTATCGGTCACCACGACAGGCAGGGTCAATAAAGAGGAAGCCGACAGCGAAAGCAGCTCCTGCGAGCGGCGGGTCCCGGCTCACAGGGGGGCTCCGGGCCCAGCCCCGCCGCCTGCCCGGCCCGAGGCCGCGGCCCGCGCGGTACCTGCGCGGTAGCCCGGGAACCCCGGCGGGGCGCGGGGCACGTCGCCGAGCGCGGAGTGGCGGCTGTCGCTGAACACGGAGCTGCTGAAGGAGACGAGCCGCCGCCGCAGGGGCTCGGGCAGCGTCGCGGGTCCCTCGGGCCGCGCCATCGCGCCCGGGCCGCGGCAGGGCCGCGCACGCGCCGTGGGGCCCGGCTCGGGAGAGCGGCTGGAGCGGAGCGGGAGCGAGCTCGGCTTTGGGGCGGGAGCGATCCCGGGTTTGGGGCGGGGGGAGCGGAGCCTCCGCCCCGGGGATGGACCCCGAGCCCACCCGGGCGCGGCACTGGGGGAATGCAGCCCGCTCGGCAGCGAGCCCGGCCCCGCCCGTGAGCGCTGCCCGCGGCAGCGGCCTGGGGCTCGGGGTGCGGGTGCCAGCGTCTCCCCTCAGGTCGGGCATCGCTTTGCTGCTTTGCGGATCAGTCAGAGGGGATCTTTTTTTCTTCTGCTCTGCGAGGGCAGGGTGTGGGTTTTCTGAGACGGTAACCGGAATGTTGGCCCGAGGAAAGCTGCTGTAGAACCGCTCTGCTTCCCTCTGGATAAATCCGGGGAAATGCTCGTCCTCGATGACGGCGGGAGAGAGAGGGGGGAGTGAAGGAAGGGTGAACATTCTGTGTCGCGACTTAAAGTGGATGTGAATGACTCGTTTCACGAGAGCTGCAGGTGTAACTGAGCCAGAAGATACCTTTTCCTCAAGGAAACCTGTGTGTGGTACTCTGAAGTTAAAAGCTGTCATGAGACCAACACGGCCATTCTAGCCAAGTCAGCTTTGTCCCTTATTAGAGGTCTCATGGAATCACAATAAGTTGATAATGTAAACCCAACTTCTTCTTGTGCTTCTTTTATTTGGAAAATGTAGGCCCCCTAGAAATGAGGTGGCTTGCTCACTAGGCTTTTCAGTCCCCTTAGGGCCTGATTCCTTCCGAGAAAGAAAAAAAAGATGCCGTTCTTAGGCATGCGGGAAATTATTTCCTGCACAACCAGGTTGAAAGAGAGCAGCTTGCGCATTTTACTGTGAGAAATTTTCTGTTCCTAATGTGACATAGAATTTTAGAATGGTTTGGGTGGGAAGGGAACTTAAAGACCACAGTGTTCCAAACCCCCTGCCATGGGCAGGGACGCCTTCACTCGGCCAGGCATGCCAGCTCACTTCTTCTGCTCCCCCACCTCAAATCATGTTCAGCTGCTTCCCAGGGTGATCGTGCTCCAGTACGACTTCCCAAACTCAATTATCTCCAACTAAATAATTTAAATCCTAGTTTAAATTTAATTTCATTCTATCCCACTGGGAGGACTACAGAGAAAGATGGCTAAACAAGCAGGAGTTATGAGAAATCCATTTGGCTTTTGAGCTGATGAATGGTGTAGTATTGACAACGGATACTTTCCTAAGGACTTCTCCAAATGTGGGTATGCCAGCAGGAATCTGCATTAAAAAATAACTGAAATTATACAAGAGTTTAAGGATCATTCTTATATTTGAGGAAACCGTATGAAAACCAGCATTAATGTTGGATGGGTTTCTGAACTTTAAGAAGTGCAGTCTGTACCTGTTATTTTGCCAGTTGCCAGTAGGTGCTGGAAATTATTTCCTTTCGGGCTCAACAACTGTAATGGTGACTTTTGCACTGTTTAGCCAGTATCATCATAAAGTTCTCTGCTATAGACAGAGGCAAGGTGAGGAATCTGTGCAAGATTTTCAATGAGATGGCCAGAAGTATTGTTTTACTATTGTTGCCTTGGTCCTGACCTGGTTAACCACTCTTCAAGTTACAGAAACTCTCATCCTATACTCTCAACTACTTAGACACAAGAAACAGGTTTATATGAATTAAAAGTATGGCAGAGTTTTGATTAAGTCAGATATTCGTGGAAATTTCAAGGTTTTTTTCATGGTATAAGTTGGTGGCCTGTAAAAGTTCAGCCTTAAAGGATTTTTCCTTTTGATTACTTTTTCTGAATGAAAGATGGAAGAATTTTTCCTGAACTACATGTTATGCCTTTTCCTGATGCCAGTGGCTTTGAGTGGGGACCCCAATCTTCCAAGCACTGCTTGTCTAACGTTCCCCAATTCTGAAAACCTTCAAGCATAAAGCCAGGTGTCCTGCCAGCAGCTCTGCAGCAGCCAATGCTGTTTTGCAGAATTGGGCTCTGCCCTTGTAAAAACTGAAGCAGTCCAGCTTAGCAGCCAGCAAAGTGTAAAACTAAAAGGTAAAGGAAAGGCTGATGGCATGCAGACACCACAAGAAATGTATGGATTTGCCACGTAGGCTCAGCTTCCAGACTCAAGGTGTGACTCTGTGATATTTGGCAGCCTTCCATTTTCAGCAGATGGCCGAGCATCCTGCATGTCCCCACAAAACAAAGTTGTGCACACTTTTGTTTAATATTTTTGTCTGCGCCTTAAAATATTCCCTGAAGAGAAACTCTTTGTTTTTACTAATTCTGTTTGATTTTTGTTAGACTGCAGCCTCCTATTTTTAAATTTTTATCTTTTAGCAATTTAATGATCAGAATTATTTTGATTTTCTCTAGGGAGGGATGGAGAGCATCCCTTCAAGTGGAAGAAAACCTTAAAACTTGAAGGATCAGAATACCTGGGGCATCTCCATTGACACGTCAGAGCTTTCTGTAACAGAAGGACAAGAATCTGTGCCATAAGGAGTGGGAGAAGGAAAAGCACTTAACTGTTACATGGCTGTAACAGAGACAGTGACCATCTGTATAAATAGTGTCACGTTTCCAGCTTTGGTGACAAAACTCTATCTGGCCTTTTCCTTTCTTAATGGAGAGGCCTTCCCTTGCTGAATCTCTGTCTAATTCACAAATGGATGTTTACGTAGAAATAACCAGACTTCCAGTTCTCTGTGCTTCAAAATAAGGTACTGAAATATGAAACTGGAAGAAATAGGCTCATAGTGGCCCAGCATTTTAAATGACTGCTTTATTTCTCTCCACACATGCTAGCTATAAATAAAACAAAAGTCTCTGAAAAATCTGCCTGCAAGCTTTAAATCAGAGAAATATTGGATCTTTATGTATCCACAGCAGTCCAACTAACTTGGTAGACACTGGCCTGGCTCCCAGACCAAAGCTCCTGGGGCTCTCTGGCAACAACACAAAGCCATAAACACCAGATGCAGTATATCTGTGGAAATGAAATATCAGCAGTTTTGCACAATTGGCATTTCAGAAATGCAGAGTTCATTTAAATGGTTCCAGTGGTTTACCTTTGCACCTGAAGCACAATTGCTGTATTTCTGGAAGTGTTGGTGTGGAATGTCACAAAAGCTATTTTCTCTGGCATGCCTGTGCTGCTGTCCCCTTATGTGAGCAACAGAAATGACTCCCTTCCTTGCTTGCTCCTTGATACCTGCCTGGTGTTCTAGCAGGAATGCTGGAAAACATGTGAAAAGTGCTGCTGAGCCAAGGTATGTGCAGGCAGGCAGAGTACAGGCTTGCTTCCTCCCCATGTCCTCAGAATGAAGGGGCAGATTGGGAGTTTTAACAAATTACAGATGCCACGAAGACTCTAATGTGTGTGATTGAAAGCTGTGTCAGTGTCTGCCAGAGTAATTTCACAGCTGTGCTTCTGCCTTGTGATCCCCCAGGACAATCTTTTCTGTGTGTCACTTGTACAGGTTTTAATTTCACACCTCTGGGATATTTGTGTCTGGTAAACAATTATTGTTGCTGATGAGACTTAGCCCAGGCCCTTGTGTCAAGTATTCTCAAGTACATATCACTGCAGGGATTCCCTGCATTAAATATATCTTGGCTATTTTAGTCTTAAGCATAAAGACAGCAGGAAAAAAAAAATAAAAAGAAAGAAGAAGAAGAAGAAGGAGAAGAAAGGGCTGTTACTTGCTCCTGCAGATTGAATTTCTTCTTGCTGTAATTGGCATTTAGTTAGAGCCACTCCCTGGCTTGTTTTATTTTGTTGATTCGTAGTTTTGTCAAGCATGCTGGGAAAGTCTGAAAGCTGGCATGGCTATTAAACAAGTTTTACTGTTTGTGTTGCAAAAGTATTCAAGATTTTTGTGGTACATGAGAAGGTTACTGAGAGTGAATGGACTTTGAGCCAGTTTCTTACTAAAGATCCTTGATGGGGCTTCAGCCTTGGTCTCATCTTTGCATAGATAGGCAAGCTGATCTTTCATGCATAATTTTAACTGTCTAAATATTATTTGTACAATCCAAACTAATTAAAGAGGCTTCACCTCTTCTCTCCTGGTAGGCTCCCCCAGAAGGCTGTTTGTGGGAAGGAGCAATGTGCTTGCTGAATGTGTCTGTCGTTCTCTACTGATTACTGATCGAGTCTTGTTGTTTTGCTAAATCAAGGTGTATGGAAGTTTTAAAATGTGACTCTTTACTTTTATAGAGATCTAAGCTCTCCCAGATGATGTTTTGTGGGTCTGAGCTTCTCCAGATGGTAAGGCTGTTTGTGTTCCCTGGGTAGCATGCCAGATGCTTCACCTGCAGTCTGTGTAACTCTTGCAAAGATTTCCTGGGACGTGGACCCTGGCAGTTCCAGTGCTTTCTCTTTTTATTGCAGAATCCCAAGATGGCACAGTATTTAAAAATGTACCTCCAAGGTGGCATGCATCAGCTGTGCAAAGGCAGGATTGATTCTGCTGTTGCACACTGCTGACAGGTCCCTGTGACAGCTGCCTTGTACATCCTTTGCAATTAGCCCGAGCCCAAACCCTGAGTGAGTGATAGAGGATAACACCCATAATTTGATCATTTAGGAAAAAAGAAACCACAAGGCAGAGAGGACTGTTGTTTAGTTAACAGACTGATCTCAGGGTTAAGGTTTTTATTTTTAGTCTTTAAATTCCTATTTGGACAGTTACATAAATGCCTAACAGTGTGAGTATGCCACAGCTTCTGCAGAATTTAAATGGGAGTGGCAGCAGCACCCAAAATTGAGGTTAGATATTTGGATTCTTTAATATGCATTTGGATGTCTGAATTTGGATTTCTAAACAAGAACAATCTCTCTCTCTGCTTTGAAGCTTTGCTGAGTGCAAAGGTAAATATGAATGTGAGGGTGTTGTGTTCTCAGGTCAGCACCACTGTGTTTCCTTTGTCTGTTCTTCTCACCCAGGCCAACGCCTCATCCTTGTGAGAGACAGAGATTGTGAGAATGACTGGGAATCCCACAGGTCTCACTGCCTAAGAACCACCAGAGTTCTGGTCTTTAGCTTCCAACAATGTGGGTTATGCTTTTGGGGATGTTGGTGCAACACTACTGCAACCTACAATATGGCCCTGTTGTGGTGTGGGTTTGGCTCCCTATTTACTTTTATTCCATAATCTCTTGGCTTTAGGCTCTTTGCTGTGTTGCCAGACAAAACTAACTTGGCTCAAGTTCTCATCAAGTAGTAAGCAGAAAGAGTGTGGTGACTCTCAGAAGCTCCAAAGAGTGCTTAATTCTTTTTTTCATTACATTTTCAATTGTTTAAGGCAGGGCCTTCTTATTTGTGGGTACATGCTGGCTACTTGTGCCATTGCACCTTAGTCTCAGCTGTTATAGTTACTGTCATCGTACAAATGATAATTTTGAGCTCCCCAGCCTGCTGTCTTTGAAATGTAAAATTTCTATTTGTCTTCTGAAATGGGATTCCTCGTGCAACCAGAGTCTATAAGGTGGTGCTTAAGACTGGAGAAAGTCTAGAGGAATTCTTACTATAAAGATGTTGCTTAAAATCAAGGAATTCCTTTCCTGCATGCTGAATTGTTCCCATTCATAGTGGAGGACAGGACTGAAGGATCAAATCCAGATTGCACCCTTGTCCTCTTTCTCCCTGAAATGCCTTATTACAGAACTCAATTAAGAGGAAATTTCCCCCTCAAACTCTGCCTTTATGAAATATTGAATCTGCAGCTGCAGGATTTATTACAACAGTATTTTAAAACACATGAAGCTGGTGCAGCAGCTCTAATTAGAAATGCGCTGAGCTCACTGTGCAGGCAAAGTGTTGTTTCTAAACTGTAGCATCCACATCAAGAGGCAGGTTTATACATGTTGGAAGGACAACCAGAGATACCTGTGGGAAAAACTGGAGTCTGCCGAGAAGTCCTACTGTGCTGTGATTTCTTACTTCTTTAGTTTGAATTAGCTCAGTTTGAGCCCGATTTTTGCCTCGGTGGCATTACTGAGTTGCAGCAGTTTAGTGGAGAGGGAAGACGAGGGCTAAAACCTTCAGTTGCAGCTTTGTGTTACAGTGTGACCAATTACATACTTTGCCACCATAGCCAGTAAGAAGTAATTAAAATGGAAGGTGGACCAATGCTGGATGTTTATGACAGTAAGGCTCCCCTGCGTTCCTTGAGAGGAAATCTAGCAGGCAGACACAGGAAAAGATTCAGGAGATGAATACACCAGGAGAGTTCTGTTGTACACTACAAATTGCCCACCGCGGTACCAGGCAGCCTGTGTTGATCACACCTAAAGAACATCTCCTTTCCTTGAATATGAAACATGGCAACCCACTGTAGGAAGGCTCAGGATTGACACTGCTGTCCTGCAGGGATAATTAGGAATTTACCAAAGCAGAGCAACAGATGCCTTGAGAGACGCGAGTCTGATTAACTCCATAAATACGTATTATGAAATCATGGGCAGTGTTCTAACTGTAATGAATTTCCCCTGAGGGAAAATATGCCTGAGTAAAGAAATCAGAAAGAACCTGATGCCAAATGCAGAATGGGAGGGAATTGCTATAAAGCTGGAGTCTATCCACATTTTAGTCTTTTCCTTTGAAGACTCAGATGAGGAGTTATTTCTCTTCATTTTATTATCCTCTAATCTCCAAAATCTGTATCACTTTCCTAAAACGCACTAGCATGTGTCACGTGCATATATAGCATTCCCCGGGAGCCTTGTTACTGCTTTATAGTCACTGCAGGTGAATTTATTTATAAAAAGGCAGGCACCTACTTGAGACAGCATAAGTCAGTATTTGCTCCTGTGCTGAAAGTGGATTTCAGAGTGTTATAATATAAGGGAAATGATTTTTTTTTTTACATAAGTGTGAGACCAAAGAACCCTGGAGGTGAATTCAAGCAGTCCTCACAAAGACTGTTTATAATAAAATCTCACTTGTCAGACATGGAGAGCCTTTAACATCACATCTGGGTTAGCTGCTTGAGTTTGCAAATTAATCTTAAAGTTGCTAGTATTTCCATGGCATTCAGCTTTGCCTCAAGGAATCCTAGTGTAAGAGCCACTGAAAAAAATTTCTGGACAGTCCCTTCTTGTCAGTGAGGTCCCTTGCTTGCAGGAGCATCTCTTGGCAGCAGACATAGCATAGAGGAGCTCATGAATTGCCCCAGTGTGAAATTAGATTAGAGGTGCACAAAGCTGTCTTAAAACTGCCTTGTGCCAGGAGTGGGTTCTGGTGGCCTCAGAGCCTGGACTGACAGCACTTTATTCCAGCCATCATGTCCCAAAATCTCATTCTGGCAAAGGGTGGAGTCGGTCAACTGCAAAACCTGTTCTTCTGTTATTTCCATTCTGATCTCAATGTTTCTTTACTATTCCACAGTGAACTTCACTGGTAAATATCTTAGAGCAATTTTTTTTTCTGTGTGCCTTTCAAAGCAGAGAGAAGGACCAGTGCCAAGTTAAACCAAGCTTCAGAATGCCAGATTATCTGTGAGAGAAGGTTCATCAGTTTTCAGTGCAATGGGTAAAAAGCTGTAATTCCTTGGGGCTGGCTTGTTTCTGCTAAGAGTAGCCAACCAGTGTAGCCCTATTTTCCGTCCTGTGTGCAGTCAGGGTCCTGAGAGCATGAGGCACTTTGCTGAAGTGGATTAAAGGTATGGTTTGGGGTTTTTTGGATAAAGAAGATCTTTAACATTGCACGTGAAGCAAGCCACATGACTTCACTAGGCACTCCTGCAGTGAGCTTTATAAGGCCTAATGGATTGAGAGTTTGTTTCTTGTCCAGTCTTGATTTGACTGGGTTCAGCACGTGCTTAAGAGCTCTGCTGAGTCTCGGCTGAAAAATAGCTTTTCATGTGGGAATGCTGCAGAAAGGATAATGATCACAAGAGTCTGGGAGGCAGCAAAGGCTTCATTCAGCCTGCTCCCTTTGAGCCTCAGCTCATATTGCTTTGACACTAAGAAGATGTTGAGATGTAGACTTTAGTTGAGGTAGAATTTTTCATCAGATTTCTTTAACCTGGATTTTGTCCCTTTTTGCCTATGTGTAAGTGTCTTTCTAGTCTCAAATACTTCAGAGAAATTGTAGTTTAAAAATCCTGTTCTAACTGCCCCTGAATTTTCAGTCATGACTTTCATCAGATTTAAATGCTATTTGATTTGTAAATGTTGGCTGATATTTGGGCTGATTAATTTCTCATACCAGTTTCTGGAAACTGCAATACTCCACAGACAAATACTGCCCCAGCATATGAAAAATGGCAAGTGATCCAGCTGCTTTGAGGCTCCCAAATAGAGATGCATTGAAAAGAGCTGGCTTTTCAGCATGTTCCCACCTTCTGAAATGTCTCTGTAGCTATTAAATTGATAGAAACACAGTTTCTCAGATAGCTTGTACAGTTGAGAGTTTGTGACATACTAGGATGTGTCTTAAAGTCAAGACTGAAACGTATCTATCTAACATCTGCAAGATATCAATGTCTTTTTCCAGTTATCTTTCAGAAGGCGCCTTAACATGTCCCTGTCAAAGCCAAATTAGGAGCAATTGTTTGTTCTAAGCTAAAATTTCAATCCTGCTGAGAGCAGGAGAAGTTTGGTTGGTGGGAATCAGGTATTTGGCTGGTTTCTTTCAATTGTTATCTGTAACATGCTTCTCATTTTGTTTTTTGAATATATCACTGAGCTTCCTCAGTAAGAGGTTGTAATTTGTACAGCTGGAGCCTGAATGAGCCTTTGATAACCAGCTGTGGTTACTATTTCTGTCTATTCTTCATCACTTCAGACACTAATAGTCAATGTGCCCCGTGGATCCACAGGGTGCTCACTCTTGTTGTGGCAATATAGTTTAGTGGTTAGTGTGCGTCCTGTGTCTTCCACACACAGGATTGCTTTGTGATTGGCATTTGGTGTGGTAAAGAGGGGATGAATTGAAAACTTCATCCTGAAATATAAGTGCACACACAGCCTAGGTGGCTTTTCAATGCAGTCCAATAAAATACAGTTTATTTCCTCTCTGATAATTTTAGCAGATTATTCAAAAATACTGTTTGTTTTAGACAGCTCTGCAGCTCCTCGCTCTTACCAGCCTAGGGACTGGGTACAGATGGAGGCTTGTTGATTTGTGCAGGTGAATGTTTCATTGCCAGAGTTCAAAGACTCTTGCAGAGTGCTCTGGCCAGTATCAAAACTGGATTCCTCCACTACGAATTCAGAGTAACTTCACTGACTTAAAAGAAAAAAATTGCAACTGCAGTTGGCCTGAGGGGTTTTCATTTCAAGCTCTGTGACTTTTCTCAGATGTTTTTCTTAGGCTGGGCATTTTAGAATTGTTAGGCTCGTCCCACAATGACCTTGGCCTTGTTGGATCCCTCTGCAGTAACAGCTGTATGAAGATGAATTCCATATTCTTGTCAGGAGCTCACTTGCTTTGTTGGCCAGTGCATTTAGAAAGCTGCTGTCAGTCTGGCTGATTCAATTCCAGAGGACATCTTGATTTTTTCCAGTGCTGCTCTTATTACTTTATTCCTGCATGTCAGGTAGTGTCTCAGCATAGACAGGGACCTACACAATAGCTATTTTTCTGGTGCCTTTTTCTAACCCCAATCATACTCCAGTGTGAATACTGACTGCAAAGACATTGTTTGGCTTGGTTGTAACCTCCCTACTTGATTGCTTCCTCTGCTTGCTTGGTCTGTCAGAGACCTACTGTTTCTCTAGACATCTCCCTTCTGATACACTTCAGGCTTTTTTTTTTTAAATTTCTTCTGGCAATTTATTGTCCTGGACTTTTTTCTTTATTATATGCATTTCATTTTTTGTGTCAAAGTCCGTTCCATCTATTAAAGACAGATGAACTGGATTTACAGTGCCTGAAATATTGTTTTGGCCCTACAACTCACCCTCTGGCACACCATTAGAAATTATTGCAACTTCTCCATGTCTTTACTTTAAAGATCCCATTGAACTCGGGCAGACCTGTGTGGCACTTTTCTAGCAGGAGAATATTTATTTAATCCTGTATAGAGAAGCAGAGAGCAAAATCCTAAATCCATTTAAATCAGTGGGGCTTTTCCTGAGCTCCAGCTGAGTTGTGGCTTAATGATCAGGTCTGTGGTCTGTAGTCAGCCTTGCAGCAAGAGGAGAGAGAAGCACAAAGCAGTATTTTCACTCCCATGTTCTGGCATCACAGGCTGAGCTGAGGGATAGTGTGCTACAGCAAGGGCTGAGGGACTTGAGGGACTTTTCTTCTGGTTCTGGCACCAAACCCCCTAAAAGGTACTTTAAAATTTATGTTCTCACATTCTGGCTGTAAAATAAGAAGGTTTCTTGGTGGTACAGCACAGTTTGAATGCACAGTTTTGCTGGTGTCTTGCAGTTGCATCCGAGGTTCTGCAGATGAATGTCTCTCTGGGACTTGCTAAACCCACAAAGCAACAGATAAGCAACAGATAAGCCTAAAATGAGTGTTTATTCAGGTGCTTAAATGTGTTGCCTGGAGGGGGCCCGAATTTATTCCCTATGAATTGTGATGGTGTGTCCCACTGAAAGTCCTCGGGCTTGATGGCAAGCCTGGCTCACTCTCCCAGCAGAGAAGTCTGCTGAAAAAAGGTGGGTTAAAAAGGCTTCCTCCTATTGCTGTCCCTTGCTGAAGAGCAGCTTGAACAGTGAAAACTGTCAAGAGTGCTTATTCAAAGAAGCAACGTTGGGAGCTGAAGATAAGAGCATTTATCTCCATGTCAGAACTACTCAGTGTCTTCACTGGACTCCCAACATGCCAGTAACAAGGAGCTTAGGCTGGAGATGCTGGAGTACCAGGAGTCCAGGGGGTGCTGTTTATCCCACTGAAACATGGCACACATCAAATCAATTACACGGTGCGAGCGTATTCCCCCCATCACCAGCCAGCGTTGTGAGCTCGGAGAAAATATGTTCTCCTGGGCACTAGAGGAATCTCCTCCCTTTGGATGCTGATTTAATTTGAAATGTATATTAGAGGAGAGAGAGAGAGAAAGAGGGAGAGAAGACGGAATCTCGTATGTTCTGCAGCAAATTGCCACATCGATCTTGTCACTTGGCAGACATAGTTGGACCTGAGGCTGTGAGTCTGTGGGATGTGCTGTATTTCTGTCGTGAATTGTCAGCCTCAGAAAGCACAGGAGAAAGAGAGGCATGGTATCAGAGTAGGAAACCATTAACAAAGGGACCAGCAAGCTGTTTAACAGCAAAACAGAGCACTTGCATTTTTGGATTGCGCTTGCCTTCAATAGCTAGAAATGTGCTTTGTGCTCCTTGTCTCCTGCCGGGGTGAAGCGCTGATGGGGAGAGGTGGGACGTTAGGGAAGGGCTGGTGTTTCTATGGAGGCTGCTGTTCATCGTGGCTAAGGGCACCCACAGGACCTCAGCCTGCCCCGTGCCTGCCCCTGTCCCACTGCCACAGCCCTCCCTGGAGCCGTGTGTGGGACAGCTCCTCCATGCGCGTTTTCCCGCTGAGTTTGCACCCCGAAGGGACCACCTGTGTTACACATCACCAGTGGCCAGTTTGGGAGCTGACAGGATCATGCATAGAGTCTGCAGGGACCTAATCTTGGAATCAGAAACTTTCCTGAAATTGCTCTGTCCATCAGGAATGTGGCTTAAAATTCTGGTTTTGCTTAGATGCCTGCCCTGGAGGCACTGCAGGTGGGGGCCACAGTCGGGCAGCTGGAGCAGCATCCCCCAGAAGGTGCAGTCCAACCCGAACAAACCTGAGCATTGGTAAACTCATGAACGAACAGCAGGCCTTGGGCATCCCTCTGCCTGGATGTTTGTACCACGCTCTCTGGAAGGATGTCGGTGCCTTGGGATGCTCGTGTTTCTCCTGAGCAGAACCAAAACACTAGAGAGCGCCATGGATTTGCAGATTTTGGCTTGTGAAGTGCAGTCTGAGGCTGTGAGTGCTCCCTGAGGGGGAGGATGTAGAGGGAGCTGTGCTCGGGATCCAGCCCGGACTCGCTGCTGTGTGCTCGCTGCTCGGGAAGACTTGGGTATGGAGAGCTGGCTTCCCTCTGGATATGGGAGCTGCAGGTGCAGATCAGGATGAAATGTCTCAGGAGGTGCCCATAAGGAGCTTCACAGGAGGATTGACTTTGTTTTTGAGCTCGTACTTTCCCGTCCTTGTGAACTGGAAAGTTCACAAATTTTAATTTTCAAGTCCTTCAACACATAAACAACGTTTAATATTTCAGTATGTTTGAATGGCCGAGTCATTTCCTTAAAAGCAGGCTGGATCAGATTGTTTTGCTATCTCTTATTTCCACGCACGCAGAAGGCCCCATGGGCTTCATGTGGGCTCTACCCTCTTCTTCCTTGTGGGAGGATGAGTTCATGACCATATTAGCAGTGCCCTTGCTGCTAAAATTGCCCTTGCCCTTAGAGCGTGCTCTGTCCTGCATCTTCTCCCATCATCCAAGGCCACCTGAAGCCCCCCTTTACCCTGACTTGATGAGGAAGCAGTCTACATGGAATCATGCTCCTCTTAATCACTGATCATGTGATGCTGATGACTAAACCTTCATTGTAATGAGCTGTCCTTTTTTTAACTCCCCTGCAGAAAAATGAGGCTTCACTGAAACCTGACTTACCTTTCAGAACATGCCCATCTCCATGTGTTCAGAAGTACTTTTCCACGTAAAAACTTAGGAGTTTTTTTAAACGGAGGTGATGTGTAGATATTTTGGGATTTTAAGTTCACTATTTTTCTCCTCCTTTTCTTGTGCTACTTAATCTAAAAGGCTAAACAAAGTCTTGCCATTGTTTTCCTCTCTCATATTTTTTATTGTTTTCTGGATGTTTTATTAGCTTGGCATTTCTGAAAACATTTCACGTTGTGAGAGCTCAAAATAATAAAAGAGAAAAAAATATGGTAGAAAAGGCAAAAAGGTGATAGTGAAAAGATGTTTAGAAGGAAATGTTTTTATTTAAGTTGCTAGCAGGAGGAAAAAGACGAGGGAATACATTTTTCCCTCCTCATCAAAATTCTTAATGATGTAGATGTTTAGAAGTTTATTGAGGAAAAAATCAGATTTTGGCACGTCTGAATGGATACAATTTATCCTGTCCTGCTTTGACCTTCCTCGGTTCTCCTTGGCGTTACTGCTGGCCCTCCCTGCCCCTTAGGCTGTGTCAGAAGCGCCTGGAAACAGCAGATAAGATGGAGCCTTGGGGCAGAGCACCTTGCGAGCAGTGCTGGAGGGCAGGAGGCATCTGTGTGCTTGGGGGGAACCCCATGGATATGAAGAGCTGCTGTGTGCCAGGCAGAGCTTCTGTCCAGGGGGAAAACATCCAAGGGGGAGCCTTTCCCCCCTGTGCTTTGAGAACTGCCTCTTTCCTCTCCATGGAAGGGGGGTGTCGCCCATCCAGCACAGATCCAGGCTGGTATTCCCAAGCAAGATGGTGTGCCTGGCAGCAGGCAGAGGATTACTGGCTGCAGAAATAACTTTTCAGGAAGTGCCTTTTTGAGATTTTATCTTTTTGTTTGGAGAATGTTGGAGCTATGCAAATCCCTGAAGAAAACAACCCTGGACACACAGCTCTTGAAAAGAAGAAAAATGAGCACTAAGCTAGAAAAATGGGGCAAAGCACCCTGAAATGCATTAGAGTTCAGTGGAGGTGTTGGAAGTAGATAATAGGAAGGATCTGGAAGGTTTTGTGATGGGAATATTGCCAAGCTGCAAATATGCTATAAATGTCTCGGGGACTGAGGCACACAGGATATAAACCTCGTGAAAAAGAGCAGATTTCATGGCTCTGCTACTCCGAGAACAATGTGTTTACTGGGAATGTTGGATTAAAACTGGATTTCTCCATCAACAACTGTCGTCAGTATGTGCTGTGTTATAAGTGGGCAGGGGACTTCTGCCTGCATTAAATTAAGGAGTGCAGAGTTAGGAATAGTTTCCTTACTCGGGATGGCATCACTCCAAGCCTCAAGGTAATTTATATCTCAGGTAGGCATGCTGTAGTTTAACAGGGCTAAATATGGACAAATGGAAGCCTGATGTGGGAGCAGATGCACTGGAAGCAGCAGCAGAGCTTATGGAGAGTAGTTAAATATCCTTTATATTGTAGGAACCAGCATAAGCAGTTGGTTTTTTGTTTTAATTGGATTTTGGGACAAAGCACAGCTGGTACAAAGCTTTAGCAGGAATTCAAATGCTGCTGCTTATTAATGCAGTAAGTGATTATTTACAAGTCCTTGTTTTTTCTTTGCTTTTTAATACTCTGACAGCCACAGACCTATGTAGCATGTTGCAAACATAAGGTTTTTAGGGAAAATCAGCTGCTTGTTCTTACAGTATTTGGCAAGGCAGGAGAACTTAGTCACAACTTGCTAGAGGTAATCTTGCATTTTCCTTGGCAAAGAACGGGTGGGAAGAAAGAGAGGGTGTCAGTATCCTTCTGGTCAGTGTAAAAATAGCAAGTTGGAAAAAAAGTCACACAGATGATTTAACCATTTTTCATCTCTCTGCTCAGAGAACTGGGAAAAAGTGTGTTTGACAAATGAGTTATCACGTCAGCCCCTCAGCAAAAGAAAACCTTTCTGAGCAAGAAGAGAACTATCCTTTCCCAGTTACTTTGTAGTTCGTACTTTAGTGTTTTGGGAATAATGATCATTTGGGGACTTCTTTTAATGTGTGGGTTTGGCTTTGGGTATTTTTTTTTCCTTACAAAGAAGAAAGAAGTCAGCATGTAGAGACATTAATTGGTTGTGCCCTCCTTGCTCCAGGAGTGCTGGTGGAAAAAGAAACCCAGTGATCATCCTTAGTGCACATGGGCTTCTTAATATTTGGCACCAGGCAGCAGGCAAGATGAAAGTGTGTCTCTTGACAGCCAGCTTCGTACTGGCAGCCTTTACTCCAGGCAACAAATTAATCCACTCAACTGTGTTCTGCATAATTGTTGATACTGTCTTAATTGGTGCCATACGTTTCCCCGTGTCGACATGTCCATGATGTTAATGTCTAGGGACTGTTGTTTCCTGCCAGCCCAGGAGAAGCACAGCCTGCTCCATCCCAGCTGAACTCCTACCTGAAATGCCTTAGTAAGAAATTTGACGTTATGGCAAAGGGAAAATGAAGGGCCATGTTGGGGCATGACTCAAAATTCATGGGAAAAAGAAGTTGGACTCCTGATTTCAGTAGTGTTTGGAGATGAGCCAGCTCTTCCAGGCTCTCTAAAGGCAATCCAGTACAGCTGAAGTCAAGTCTGAGGGCAAAGGAGCATATTCTCCTGCTCCCAGGAAATCTGTGGCGGGGGCAGGCGAATGTTTTCCTAGCTGTGGGGTGTCCAGGTCAAGGCAGCTGCAGAACTAATTGACCCCAGAGCAATGGCTTTGTGGATTGGGATTATCATTCTGAATTTTATCCATTAATGAACTGGCAGCCAGGGCAGAGCCTGGAGTGCAAGTGCAGCCCGCTGTCCCTCCTCCATGTGCTGTGCTAGCAGGGCAGGAAGCTGCCGGGGAGGCAGGGAGCTGGGTGGAGCCCAGGCTGAGGTGACCACGGAGGGGCATCGATAGTCAGCTCCTGAGAGGGAACAGCCATCTCACCACCAGGCAAAGGCATGGCTGATCCCTCCCTCCCTGCCAAGACAGGGTACAGGCGCTGGATGTGGTTACCTCTGAAGTGCCAGCCTCAAAAAATCCCAAGTTAGGCACTGAAATAAAAAGGCACTTGTGACCATCTCTGTGGTCACTTGCACACCTCCTAAATAAGAAGTAGTACCATTCCTTTGGTTCACCGAGGAATTCCACGGTTACAGTCATTGGAGTTTGGAAGCAGCCAGGATCCTTATGATGGGCACCTCACAGGGCTGCATGGGAACTGAATCGTTCTGTATTCCAGGTGCTGGAACCATGAACAGGATGTCAGGCACAAGCCAGCAAACAGTGATGAGGACCAGATGTTGGATAACATTAAGCCACCCCTGCTAAACCTTGAATTATCTGGTGTGGGAAAAATGGCACACAATTTGGGATGTGAGGCTCTATTGTAAATGTGCAGGGAGGGCAAATAGTGTTTGCCCAGATGACCCTGCCTCGGACACCTGTGGGTGCCTCTTTACTTCTGCAGCGACCTTGTTCACTGTAACATTGCCTGGGCACTAATACATGCACACACACTCTCTCTCTTTCCCTCTCTCTGCTCCTAAGGTTAATTGATACGAACTTCACTTATTGTCATCACTTCACGTGCCATCATTTCTCATTCAAGCTGTTGGCTAGTTTTAGGCAAAAATATTTATGTAGAGATGAGAGAAAGAAAGTTTTTTCCCTATCCCTTTTGTAAAGCCATCAGGGTGTATTTAGGCTATGGCCAATGCATGGTTGAAAAGCTCATTTAACGGAGCAGCAAAACATTGGAAATACTTGTTTTGCAAAGGTTGTAAATTCTAATGTTGACATTTGGGTGTGGAGCAGAGAGAAGCAGGAGGAGAATAAATGCCAAAAAAAATGTGTTACTGTAATTTTCAGGGGAATAAGGTTGCATGGTTTTTTTCAAGTGTAGCTAGGAAATATAAGTCTGCTGAACCATAGTGTTTTATTTAAAAGTCTTCACATTCTCAGAAACCTGTTTTTGCACATGGAACGCAGTGGCAGTATTAGTAATCAAAATGCCAAGAGAAATGTTCTTTTTTTTGAAAGCTGCGGACTCCCTCACCCTTTGTGGTTTCCAGGAACCAGTATTGGGAAATTAAAATAAAATAAAATAAAATAAAAATAAAATAAAATAAAATAAAATGTTGCTTCAGAAGGTTCATGTGAGAGACAGATGAAATGGCTGAACTAAAGGAAAACCTTTATGAAAAAGAAAAAACACCGAGACCTCCAAGATATTTCTGGAGCCTCTCTGTACACCTTTGGCAAGCCAAAGTACATCTGCAGTGCTGGGAGTGCCCTGTCTGATGCAACTTCAAGCTTGGAATCACAGCTTCCACCCAAATCTTATCTAGCCTCAGAACTCAAAGGATATGGCCACCAGTTGGATGAGGTTTCTTCTTCCCAACGTGTCTTGAGGAGCCTTCCATCAGTGCATCCACTGCAGGGAGAGGTGCAGCTGAGAAATGCAGCATTTCCAGGAAGAAATGGGAGGTGGTGTTGGCTTCATGCACTGAGGGATCATAATCACTAAGCTGTCCTAATGAAAGAAACAGCCCAAGAGGTGATTTGAGGCCTCACCCAGAAGCAGAGTGGGCTCAGCACCTAGTCTCTACTCCCTGGAGCAGGGCAGGTTTGGGCCACGGCGCTGCTGCTGCTGCCTGAGGATTGCTCTGATGGCATCGTGGTACAAAGCAGCTCAAACCAGGGATCCAGCATGGGATCCTCGAGCTGCTGCTAGCAGGTGTTTCTGAAGGGGGAAAAAACATTACTTCAACCTGTTAAGAAGTCATCTCAGCTAAGCTTTCTGGGGAGCTCTGAAACATTTCCCTGCGCTTCCACTGTAGCAAGACCTCCTTAAAGAATCCTTAAGTGTGTTTTGTCAGCACTTGAGGTGGAGGTTACATCATCTTGTAATATATGTCTGTAAAATCAAGGCATAGCAGCCTTCCCTTTCAGAACGTGTACTGCTGTGAAGGAGAGTTGAACACTGCATCTGCTGGTCAGAGTACAGTACTGCCTCCTTCCCCTGCTGCTTTAATTGCCTGTAGTAGCCCTTTCTAGGACAGGAAGTTTATGTTACCTTTTCCAATTGAAACTTTATTAATGTTATTAATGTTGAGTAAGGAACTGGACTTTGGATACTGTGTCTAATGTAGTTACTCGAGCACTTGGAACTTAGGGACCTAAAATTATCACAAACTGGGCTGCCTGGTGCTTCAAAGTCAAACGTTGTTTTTCATGAGAATTCTCTTTTAGGATATATTTCTATTATACAATCATCAGGTTCTGTTTTTCCATATGATTCGGTTTAATCAAAATGCCATTCTTTACTCCTTCTATGTTTCTAGTAGTATTTTTTGCAATTTTCTGGGGAAGAAAAGGTCACAAATAGATTCAAATGCTCCAGTGACTTTAGGTTACTTCTGGTTTTGACCAAGTCTGAACATTTCTTATCCTCAAAATATGTCACTTCTGGAAGTGGGGATGCTTTGCTGGGGCTAGTGCCAGCTCAGGGGGGAATGTTGTTGTTTTGTTATCGCTTCTCTGGGGCTGCAGTGCCAGATGCTGGAGCTGCCAGAGACCTGAGAGCCTCCCACCCCGCTGTCACCTCCCACCTTGCCCTCATAAACATCTCCAGTCCCTTCACCCTTGCTCAGCTGCTGAGGGGAACAATTTCAGCCCAAAACAGAACCCTTGTAAACCGCATATTAAAAGTGTTTTACAAGCCTGTGCACCAAGTGGGTAACGTGCACACAGGGTGCATTGTTCACATGTGGCTGTAAGTGAAGCCAGAAAGAGCAGGAAAAGTGGAGTGAGGCCACAGAAGAGTCCCAAGGGAAGAGCCCCAAGCTGGGCACAAACAGGACCATGAGCCTGGCTGGTGGCTGCAGCTGCATTCAGCTCTTGGAAGCCTTTCTTAATTCAGAGGCACGGGAAGAGGCCCCCAGGAGCACCCAGGAGCCAGAAAACATTCAGAGCCCTGCTCGGTGAGCAAAGAGGCTGCTGATGGAAGTGAAGGGGAAAGGATCAGCTTCCCCCGTGCTTTCAGGCAGGGCAGTGTCCGGGTGGAGGGGAGCAGGGTGGGGGCGAGGGGAGGAGGCAGCAGGGCACCTGGAGGGGTCAGAGGGGCTGTCTCCGAGGTTTAAAGGATGGGGCTGCTTGTCAGGGAGCAACAAATCACTGTGAGGCCTAGAGTCAAAGGGAAAATGTCCTGAGGATTTGCTCCAGTGGCATTTTTGGACCAAAAGCCTAGGGATAGGTCTCCTGACAGCTGGAGGGGTTGAGAAAGCAGCTGGGCTGCTGTCACCCTGTGGCTGGAGACCCTGCACTCCGCAATTTAAATTAAGCTGTCATGGACCTCAAGATGTTTGTGCTTTCATCCTGGCCCACCTAAACCCTGCCTACTTGATTTTTTTTTTCAAGCATGCAGGCAAGTCCAAGGACTTGTTTAAATGGGGAGAAATAGCCTTACATTTAACATAATTTTAGTATTTCTATTTGAGGGAACAATTTGAAATAGTTTTAATGTTTAACTGTAAAAATGGCTTTAATATTTAGATGGGCTTTAATCCATCCTCCTAAGTCTTTTCTTTTTCCCCCGGGTTAAACTTGAACTTCGTAAGCACTGATGATTTGAAAAGATATAATTAATAAATGTATCTAAAGAAATTAAGGGCGTTAGGATTCTGCCAAGCTTTGTGCAGGGCTTACCTCTCTTACCTCTTATTTGGTGTTGCATCTGGGCTCTCTTCCAAAGCTTTGCAAGCCTTGTGTGTCTTTTCTGGCCTCACTGAAGCTGCATCCCAGTGCTCCCAGATGTATCCATGGGGGTTGAATGGGTGATTCCCCACGCCAGAGGCTGTGCCCAGCTGTGGTGGGAACATCTGAAGAGACAAGGAGGTGCAACATAAAGTTGTAAGTAAGTTCCAACTTTCAGAGTTGATGTGAACATCACGTTTTAAAGAGAGAGCAGGGTGAGGCAGGTCTGGGCTTCCTTGGATGTTTTTGTCAGCTGTTGGTGGTGCTGGCTGCCTGTGATCTTGCTGCTGGAGAGACACAAGAGCTTGCTGTGTTGACAGCAAGCAGTGATTCCTCTGCCACCTTGGTAGCTCTCAGCTGGGGGCTGCACTTCCCGCTGGGAAGGGTCTTTGTTAAGGGTTGTGCTGGGAGAGGTGTAACCTGCAGTTCTTGGAAACTCTTGGTGGTCACAGCTTGGGGACCTCAGCTCAGGACTTTTGTTGACCTTATTTCATGAAGGGTGGTTTTTTTGGTTGTTACTGCCCGTTGTCCTTCCCCTGCTCACCTCCAAAGGAGCCTGGCTCTGTCACCACCAAAACTCTGCAGCAGTACAGAGAGAACTGGGCACTTTGCCCACTTCTCAAAAGCAAGAGGAGATGAGTGAATAGCTCTGTCTTCTGTCCATGAGGAGAGTGAGGTCGTGGTGATGGACAGCGCTTTGTGTTGGAGAGTTCATTATTAATTGTGTTATCTCAACTTCCACGCTGTCTTTGTGATGTACCAAATGACCACCCTTTAGCAATGCAAAGCACTCCATCTCTGGGTTAGAGAATACCTCTGGGTTCTGGCTTTCATTAAATTTGTTCTGCTGTGTGTGTGCACAGCATTCCTTTCCCCTTAGACAGGCTTTTAAGCGAACCAGGCCATAAAAATATTTACATTTTTCTATAGCGTCTGGTCTGTACACAGTCAAACAAGCATGGCACTCACTAAGGAATTGTGGGACTGGGATTCAGTGGGAATGTGGCATCCTAAGCTGCAACAGACTGGCTTGCCTTGCTCCCATCCCTGCACTGAGGAGAACCTCACGCAGAAATGTTTCTGGGACTATGAAACTTGTTTGCAGGCGCCAGAAAGAGGCAGTGTGTTGTGCCTATCTAGACATAATTCCAAGCAGCAGACTGTTAACATTATTCTACTCATAGGAAAAGCTCTTCTTTGTTTTAAAGACAGATGTGGTGTTTGTTCAAGACGTGTTTGATGCATTTAAAGCCCCATACATAACGAGGAGACTATAGTAGATGCCCTCAGCACTGCTTAAGGCTTTTAGTTAGAGGTGTCTTCTCTCCTGAGTCACTCTTGATCCCTTACCTGCTTCCCTGCACGCTGCTGACATCAGCTCTGTGATCGATGGTGCAGGATCTGGGGCTTATCTTGCAGAGCAAAGGTTTGTTGCGTGTTCATTGTTCCCTGTTCTTTGTACTGCTGTTGTGGAGCAGCCGTGGCAGCTGGGGAAAGAGCGCTGGAGAAGGACTTTTGGCAAGGGCATGAGGTGATAGGACAGGGGAGAACGGCTTTAAACTGGCAGAGGGCAGGAGTTGGTCAGATATTAGGGAGAAATTCCTTACTCAGGGGGCGGGGAGGCACTGGAACAGGCTGCCCGGAGAAGCTGTGGATGCCCCGTCCCTGGAACAATTCAAGGCCAGATGGAATGGGGCTTTAGCCACCTGGCTGAGTGGAAGGTGTCTGTGTCTGTGGGAGGAGGTTGGAACTAGATGAGCTTTAAGGTCCTTGCAACCCAAACCATTCCATGGTTCTGTGATTCAAGGGAGCTCAGTGGGACCAGCCAGGCTGGGGCAAGGATACAACCCGGGACACGTGCTCCAGTCCTGCAGCACGGTGAGTGCTTGCTGATGCTGTGCTGGAACATCCTGGATCCGGGTGTCCCAGTTCCACTGAAATTCACTGGGATTCTGACTCCAGGCACTCTGCCACATGTCCCATGCTGTTACAAGTGAGACTTAAGTAGCTACAGAGGCTTTCCAGCACGCCTGAGCACCTCACTCCCGTTAATGTCAGCGTAAGGTAGCAGCTTTGGCATGTTTGAAAATCCCACTAAACATTTAGTGCAACCCTGCTTGGCCAAACCCCTCATCCAGGCTCCCTTTCCTTTTGGCAGTATGGGAATAGCCCTGGAGATAGAGGGAACAGAAATGCAGGAATCAGGCCCTTTGACTGTCCTGAAAGACATCCTTTCCAGATGTTAAGAAAATTAGCTGTCTTCCTCTGTTATTGGACTGAATTTATATCAATTTATGTATTTATACATATATATATTGCTGTGGTTAAGTGCAGTACACATTACACTGTCTGATGTGTCCACTGAAAAGTCAAGAAACAGTTTCTGTAAGAGCCACAAGGTATTTCCCTGTTGCACTGAGTGGGTGTATGAATATGATTTTATGTATCCTTTCACATACATATGTCTGCATAAATACAAAAATATAGCTCTGTATCTACCATTCCATGACTCTCATCTTTCATATCTCTATGGACTGTATGTATGATCTATCTATCTATCTATCTAAACAGTTTAACCCTATATTCATCTTGGAGATACCATAGCAAAGTGTTTGTGGTTTTTACAGAAATATTTCTTTTTGCTTTGACACAGACACATGAAGCAGCTTCCCAGGATGATGCTGTGAAGAGCTGGGAGGTGGCAGGTACAGGGGTGGCACACCTGAGCTGTTCCTGGCTGCTCTGGAACATCCCCCTGAAGCTGACATTTATGGTAAATACTTTGTGCTGGTGGCATTATTGCAGGAAATACTAAACGGATCTGATGCTGAATGCTTACAGTCTTACTTTTCCTGATAACTCCATGTTAATGTAACATTAATTATTCCTGACTTACAATGCTGTTGAATGTTGATAAAGGCTGAATTGCTACTTGAAATGCTGATCCTGACAGTCTTGTGGCAGGCAGTAAAATGTGATTTCCCAGTCTTAGGGGAAAAAAAAGGAATACATTACTACTCTGATTACAGCACTTCAGAGGAAATATATTCCAGTCACATCTCATGGAGCGCTCACCTGAATCCCTCTTGCCTTCAGTAGCTGGTGCCTTTGCACACGACATAAAAGGAATATACATTTCCCTTTTCTTTATTTAAAATTTTATGGCAATTGCTGATGTGGGTTTAGTTCAGTGTGTGTGAACAGATCCCCGCAAGAAGGATGCTGTGTGTCCATGGAGCAGTGGGCATTTCCTTCACCTGACAGCTGGCACGTGGGTGTAAAGCTCCTGGAGCAAACAGAGAGAGACCAATTCCCACTGGTATCACCTTCCCTGTGATTTTGAATCTGAGTTTTTTGCCTCCAAACGCTGTCATTGCCCATTTTGGTGCACCCACTGTTTATCTCTCATGTAACACTGCCATTTTCATGGTATAAAGAACATGGGAACTGTAGCAAAGTTGGGGACTGCCAGGACTGGGAAACCACAGGGATTAATTTCCCTTGAGCCATTCAGCTATGTTCAGCTGTTGTCCTCCAAAATCCTCTCCTCCTGAGTGCTGTAGAAGGAAACAACCTCCATCCCTCCCCAAAGTCCCCACCTGTGTGGCAGGGGAAGGGCTGAGGAAGGGAGGAGAAATGCTTATAAAGGTAGAATTTTGAGGGACCTTCTTCCACTGTCCTGTGCAAGCAACCACTTGTGGCCTTCACTGTAGGAAAAAATGTTCCATCTCTCAGAGGGTATTTGAGGTTTCTGTTTGTTTGTTTATTTAAAAAGAAAGCATCTGGCGTTTGTGTGCAAACATTAATGAGTCATTTAAAGTAGACTCAGCGCTGCACTTGTGAGGCTGGGATCTTCCAGCTAGAAGAGATGAGATGAGAGGAGATGAGAGGGAGCAGGCACACCCTGAAGGACTGCTTTCCAAGGATGAGGAGGGCAGCCAAATTTAATTTTTACCTCCCTCCTCTTCCCACCTCACCATGACTATCAAGAGCACTTCCAGCCTTCTAAAAACCCCTTGGTGAGCACTTTGAAATCAGAGCTAAAATGAGTATCTTTGAGGCTGCTGTGCCCTCTGTGGAGAGCCCAGCACTCGGCTGTGGGTCTCTCCAAGGAAAGCAGTTTATTTCTGGCACTGTGCAGGGCCACAAATAGACCTGCTGGTGGGGAGGGACAAGTGTGGGTTGGTCTGGCTCTGTCCTTTCCGCAGTGTCAGCTGGCAGCTGGAACCACTCGAGTCCATTAAGATTCAGAAATATATGAGAAGTGAGGCTCTAAGAAGACTCAGCCGTGTTCTCAGAGGTTTCTGAGCAGTACAGCAGGCCAGGAAGCCCTGGCTGGAGCAACATTTGATTCCAGCAACCTTCCAGCTGATGGGGATCCATTGCAATGCTGGGGCTATAGGAACTTCTGGAGTTTCTTTACAGGAGGGAATTGCCCAGTATAAATAAAACATTTAAATCTCTGGCAGTGTAACACTCAGAGAATTCCAGTTTTGGGAGCAAGAAACCTTCCTGCTTTAGATTTATCTCTGGGAAGGAGCTGTAAGTGAAATCTCCCAACAGGAAAAGGTACTCTTGTGTCAGGTTACACTTCCACCATCGGTGCTGTCACTGGCAGCACAATGATGGTGTGCTGGCTGTGCCAAGCATTTTCCTTCTCTAAAGCCTACACACTCCAAGATTATTAGAAGAAAGCTACTGCTTTTTCCAAGTACAAATTTCAAGTTTTTCAAGTACAATTTTCAAGTACAAATACTTGATTTTGTTTTCTGCTTGTTTTTGTCTATTTCTGCTTCTCAGGCCTTTACTATAGAGACAAAAACAAGAGCTGAAACAACTTCAGCACCTGGGATATATTTGAGAAATGGAGAAAGCACTGTGTGATCCAAACACCTGCTGAAACTTCCCCCATGCACCCAGAGAGATGCTCTCTTGTGTTCCTCCCCTCTGTCATAGTGAACTCATTCATCTTCCAAATAGTTTTTCTTAGATGGCTGCTGAATCATGCACAGAAACTCTCACAGAAGGGAGAGCAGAGCCTTCCTCAGGCAGTGCTCAGCAGTGAAGGGAGGTCGAATGGACTTTCCTGGCTGCTGCTGCAGAGAAGGCTCAGGACATGCAGGCCCAACACCCCTGTTCATGGAAGTAGTTTGCATTTGAGGAAAAGCTATAATTTTAAAAATTCATTTTATATAGCTTAATTTCTTTTGCCTTTGGAAGCAGCTGTGCCTCTCTGTGTGGAACAGCTTCACTGTGTCAAACTGTACCAGCTCCAGAGGCTCTTTGCACTGCACCAGCGTTCATAAACCCTTACAGCTTCCATGTGGAGACGAACCCTTGATGTCCCTCCATCTCCTGGGGGTGTCACTTCCTGTGGACAGCTGGGCCCAGGCTCCTGAGATGTAAAAGAGGGAGTGTACTTCAGTCTGTTGGGGCTCATTCGAAGAAGTGGTGCAGCTGGTTCGTCTGCTGAGGTGGAGCTTGGATGCCTCCCAGAGATTGCTTTGGTGTTTGGTCATCATCCCACAGGCTTTGCAAGGAGGGTCACTTAATTTTGAGCAGGATGTCTCATACTCCTGAATACTGCATGCTCTAGAGTGCTGTGTGGATGGAAGGTTAGAGGTGAACCATATAAAAGCAGATGTGAAGGAGAGAATAGGCACCTTCTCAGCACTGTTAAATGAATCGGGAACCAGGGTACCCAAACAGGAACAATGCTGCAGAAAAGGATTTTGGTGATCCTCTCTTCTAGTGCTGCTTGTGAAAAAGGACCCATGCTTGCACAAGAGAGAGCAGATATCCAGGGCTAGAAATACAAGTAGTGAGTGAAGGAGGGGAAGGACAGGTGAAGTGGTTCCTGAAGGGATCACAAAACACCGACGAGTGTCTGCAGAGGGGCTGAGCTTCTGTACCCAGGCTAGTGCAATGTGAATCCTTTGTGATCCTGACAGACGCCTGCAGAGAAGCAGAAACAAAAGATCGTGGTCTGACAGTGATTAATGCATCATTAGTTGTCAGATGAAGAATTTTGGAAGTGTGTAGATAAGCCCTAGGCCAGGTTGTTGATTGTGTTTGGGAAAACTGCAGAGGCTGACAGTGTGGGGGGAGCTGGGCTTCAGCAGTCACTTACCACAGGCGCTTACTGTGCTTTGTCTGAAACCAAGCTGTTAACAGGACAGGAGGAGAAATGGGTGTGCAATTTATCAAACAAAGCTCTGCCTCAAGCGTGGGTTATACTGAAAAAGCGACAAAAACCAGAGCCGACCCCAGCCTGCATTACCCTGGCATCTTTGCAGGGTAAGGAAGAGGCTGGGCAACTGCTGCAGTTGCTATCTTCCAGGATGCCGTGGCATCCCTGTGAAGGGGGGAAATGCAGCTCTTGCTGGCTGTGCTCACGGCTGGGAGGGTGGAAGGGCTGTTGGGGAGCTCCTGGTGCCCCACAGCGTGGGCAGCAGAGAGGATGGGAGCTGCATGGGGCAGCACGGGGGTGTTCCCAGGGAGAGCCCGACCTCCCGTGCTGCTACAGCAGAAGGCATTGCCTGGGGAGCTGTGGTGCTCATCTCCTGCAGGCTGTGCCCCAGTGTGCTCCCCCTGCAGCTCCTAGGCTGGTTCCTGCTGGGGATGGGGACACGGCAGCACTCACCTGAGAGCTGGAGGGGAGATGCTTGGATGGCAGCAGCTCTGAGCACACCTGGCAGCCGGTTCACAGCCGCTCAGGGAGGCTGTGAGTCAAACCAGGAGGCAGTGGGCAAGTTCAGGCACCTCCAGGGCTAGGCAGCAGCAGAATTGGGAATATGGAGCTCCCAGATGGTAGATTTCAACCAAGGTGCCCAAATGCTCCCAAAATCTTTCTTAAGGTGCCTGTGGTATTTGCAGGGCTTGGTTTTATTGTAACAGCAGCAGCCTTTAATATCCATGGCTCCTGTTCTCCTGGTGTAAGATGGGGTTACTTGTGCTGAGCCCTGTTTTGCAAAGAGTGCTGCTATCCCTGGGTGAATGTTCCTGAAGAAAATCACAGTATTTAACATACAACCTTGCTCTCTGGCTCTGCCTGATTCTCACACCGGTTTCCAAGCTTCTTAACGTGTAGATTTTTGTCAGGTTTTGGAAGAGGGATTTGCTGAGGAACAAATCTCCAGAAAGGGCTGGCGAAAGAGGATGGCTGTAAGCCCTGCTTAGCCTTGGTTAGTTTGGCGTGAACAGGGCAGGAGCTGAACACATCCCTTCATCTCGAGTGCCCAGCACTGCACAGGATCAGCACTGAAGTGTTAATTATAGTAACACACGGCCATCCTGTGTTTGCCCGTTTTCCTCTGGGTGTCTGAATGGAAGTGCTTTAACCCTTTCAGTTCTTGGTAGGAAAAGCTGTTGACACCCTGTGCCTGCCTGTCCCATGGGGGTGGTGAGTGTCACGGCCTGATCCTGCTGGACCCTGTGCATCAGGGGCTCTCTGGAGCCTGTTCCAGCTCTCTTCCAGCCCCAGCTCCCAGTTTCAGTCCTGAAGTGTTTTATTTTGTTTGCTGGATGTTTCCTCTTGTTTTCCCATTGTCATTCACTGTGACGAGAACTGCCTTATTTGTCCTCCAGGGTAACACAAAGCAAAAGAGCATTCCCACATCCTCCCAGGCCGGGCTCATTGTCTGCAGGGGCATCCAGCCTACAGCACCAAGGAGCTGCTCAAAACCTTCCAGAACTGAGCTTTCCCTGAAAATGTGGACCTGTATGCTTGGGCTGATGTAAACTGGTGTAGCTCCACTGATGTCGATCCAGCTTATAGAAGCCAAAAATATGGCTTAAAGAAAGTGAATCACTCTGCTGGAATGTAGCCAGCTCCGAAGCATACCTGTCCCGTGGGAATGCTGAGAAGTGAAAGTTACTTCCACCCTTTTTGACGGATAACCCACAGCAAGCCACAAATCTGCCATGGAAGAAAGGCTGCAGTGCCATGTGTGAGTCCCTCTACCCTCTGTAAAATATCATCAGTTCTGGAGAGGGGTAGAGATGGTCCCATTGTTTATACAGCTCCATAAATGAACTCACACATCCATCTTTTGTCTTTCTTTTTCCTCTTTTTTGAAATTTTCTGATTTCTCGGCGGGAGCCCAACTTGCTGGTGCCAAGAGCCTTCTTGCACTTAGGGGTAGGTCTGCAAGAGCATGGGCTCCAAACCCCACAACAAAAGGGATAAGGAGATGGAGCAAGACGGAGGCAGACTACCAGGCACTGCAAACCTGGGCTTTCCCTGGTGTTGCCCCTGTGTGAAATCATAGGATTTTTCCAAGGTAAAAGGCATCGGCAGCCGTGCTGGCCGATGGTGTGGGAGCAAGCACTGCCAGCCCTGCAAAGCTGCACCCTGGAAGAGCTGCTGTGATCGGAAAGTGGAGTATATTAACTCCAGATTTCTACAGCGAGGCTGGCATGCCAACAATAGGGTCCGAGGACAAAGGATCCCTTGCAGATATAAATCAGGGGAAGGCATCTCCAAAGGCTCCTGCCAGCCTGAGTCACACAGCCCCTGTGCCAAGTGCCAGCTGCTGAGTGGCAGCGAGCCCACAGCTGAGTCACAGGCTCCCAGCTCAGGGGGCGTTAGTGGTGTCCTGATTAGCAAACCCACTGAGAATGTGCTGTGCTGACTGCAGGGCACAGGTGTCCCAAACAGAGGGCTTATCCCTCACTGATGGACAAAGGGAGCTTGGGGCACAGCTGGTCAGTCTCTAGGGGAAAAGGAGGAGGTGAGTTATAGGTCCTGTTGTGGCTCAGTTGAGGAGAGGCTTTAGGGAATAGAGGCTTTGCCCCTGATGAAGGAAGTAGGGCAATGGCTATCACTGTCCCAGCCATCATAACCCTCTACCTGCTTGGAGATGTTTCGAAATATCTTTATTATGTCATTTTGTCTACAGGAACAGATGGAAAGGCTGGAAATTTTATCTCCTGCTGTGCTTGATACAGCTCCTCAGCTGGAAATAAGCATCGCTGGAGCTGAGCCAGTACAGAGAACATGTGTGTGCATCCTTTGTGTGTGCTGGCACAGCATCAGCCTTCCTGAGGGAAGGGTGAGATCCTGAGCCTTCCCTCGTGTGGCTGCAGTGAACTCACACCCTTCCAGCTGGCTAGCAGCTTAAAGCCCTCCTAGCCCTGCTGGGAAAAGGACCCCTCCCGTTGTACAAGGTGCTTAAGGAAGGTTTAATAGAGTGTTGGGTACATCAGGAGCAGCTGTCAGGATGGGGAAAACAGCAAACAACGCTCTTGTTGTGCTCCTCTTGTGCGTTGTAATGCCTCTCACCTTTTGGCTCCCCTTCAAATGCTGGTGGAGCTCCCTGACAAGTGAGAGGTTTCTAGTGGGTAAGTGAGTAATTGTCCCTTTTTTGTTGGGTTTGCTTGGGGTTGGTTGGTTGGTTTATTACAGGGGAAAGACCATATTTGGGGCCTGATGTTAGGTCAGAATTGGAACTGGAACTTTAAATACAAAGCCCTTTCCCCCCAAAAATGATCATGTACACTGGTCTCTCAGCCTTGTACTCAGGTCTAACTAAGACACCTGAGCACTGAACAATTTTCTTGCTGCTGCTGAAGACAGTAGGACACTGGGGAATGTGTTTTGCTGTTCAGATCTGTCCTGAACTTGCTACTTTTCATGTCCTTTAAAAAAACTGATCATCTTGAACCTTCCCATTTTTCTTGGAGTATAAACTCTTCATGGGGATGCTTTCCTGTTTGCACCTACCCTGCAGATCCTGATGTTAATCTTTGATTGGGACCTTGTTGGTATTTCTGCAGAGTAAATAGAGTTATCATATGTATCCAGAACTTAAAATTCAGGTGAGAGCAGCTTGTGTGGGTGCAAGGATGCGCATTGCAGAGACAGGCAGAATAAAGTTCAGCTATTTTTCTTTCCTTTTTGTGCCGCAGGGCAAACCTTCCTCAAAAATGGAGGCTTTGCCACATGTTTTCTATAACCAGCCAAATAAAATATTATGTTTGATAACATTCAGGGTCAGAGAAATAACTCAGGCTCTGGGCTTAGCATTTTTTCTTCCTCACAGTGGCTTCAGCTGAATGATAATCTTTAAAACTGTGCATGTAGGGGGCCAGATCCTGACCCCCATTGCCTCTGCTCTGCACTGCTGCAAAAACTGCCCAGCAGGAACAAAGTGAGCTGAGTTGGTTGCCACAAGCACTGGAAACTTTTTCTGCACTGAAACAAGGGAAAAATCAAGCTGGAGTGGGCTGGACTTGAGCTTGCTATGCTGAGTAACCCAGTAGTTTTCTTTAAAGACTCCGAGTAGCTTGGTTTACACAGCTTCTATTTTCACTGTTTAAAATTGATATTTTGTTTTAGCAATAATTCAGTCTTGGCCAGTTTATTTATAAAAAAACCTCAGTCTGCATTGAATTGATCCATAATTATTCACCTCTGGAATCTCAATTTTGTCTATTCTCCATTTTCTCACAACTTGAAGAAGAAAGCTTCTCACAAACTTTCCTCAGAGGGGTGGATCAATGGATCATGGAACAGAGAACAAAGAGGAAGTTTCAGTTTTCATTAGAATGTAATATTAAAAAGCATCAGGGTTTGGTGTTTGTTGTTGTTGGTTTTTCTTTTTGTTGCTTGGGATTTTGGTTTTGTTTTCCATTGAAACTTTTTGTTTGGGATTTTGGTTTTGTTTTCCATTGAAACTTTTTGTTTGCTTGTGTTTTCCTCTTTTTAAACCAGCAAGAGGATTTGAGATGCTTCATTTGCACATTTATCCTTAGGAATGGCAATGTTGGGGTCCTGTTGAATACTGCAGGACCGCTGCTCCAACCTGCACTGCATTTTCCCTGATCATTAGTCCCTCAACCTTTCCAAAGTCCTTCTCTTTCTACCCCTGTGTGCCAGGCGGCTGCAAACCACAGTGTGGGCACCAGGGATATCCCTGCTAGAGGAAAATCCCAGGGAAGGAGGGTAAAAGCACAGGCACTTTATAGCTGCACCTTTAGCCAGGACTTTGCTCTTTTGCCGCTAGTAAGGGAATTGCCTATTTTTTTTGATCTCTCTTTTCTCCCAGGTTTCTGGAAGGATGCATGCTGTTCCCCGGTGTTCTTATGTACCCCAAGCCCCACTGAAGAGGAGCTGTGCTTGTCTCCACCAGCACCCACTGAGCAGCCAGGCAGCTCACTGCTGGTGTAGGGAGACCTGGCTCCACCTCCCTTGCTCCTGAGCACTATCTGCTGCTGGCTTTACTTCTCTACCTGCTGTTTATAGCAAGCACCCGTCACAGATGTAAGCTCATTAATCACACCAAGCCATGCTTCCCTAATTCCATTTATAGCTCTATTCCCTCTCTATTCCTTTTCACAGCCTCCACCTTACTTGGTTCTTGGAATCTGGGCTTTGCTTTTATTTAAGCTTGGAATGGATAAAGCATGAAGAAACCAGGAAAATTTGGAAAGGCAGACTAATATCACAACAAGTGTATGTAGGATATATTTAATGCTAGACTAGTTGGCCTAAAGTGTATGGGCAGAAGACTGGCAGCAAAGCTACTGCATTAAGTGAAATAGAGACCATTTACCCTCAGAAGTTAATAGGCACAGGACAGACAAACAGGAGCCCTGTCATCCTCTTGGGATTTCTTGTGCCCTGCCAGCAGCCAAGATTGCTCTACTGCCCTTAGCACTGGTCAGTCCAGTGCTGACCTTGGCCACCAGCCTGGCTGGGAGTCCCATGGGCAGCTCATAGGAGGAGGGGAAGGGCCATGAAATGTAAAATTCTCTGCAGAGGCATTTAGGTGCCCAAACATGCAGAGAGGCACTTCCTGGCCTTTAAAAAGTGTGGTGGTTTGAACACCTCCTCCCCTCCTTCTCCACTGACCTTGGTGTCTGCAGAGCTGTTCTTCTCACATATTCTCCCTCCTCTCTTCTCTGGCTGCAATGATGTCTGCTCAATGACCTTTCTTCTTTCCTTCTCAAATGTGTTGTCACAGAGGCATTACTATCATTCCTGATTGTCCCAGCTTTGACCAGCAGCAGGCCTGTCTTGGAGCTGCCTGGCATTGGCCCTGTCAGAGGTGGGGGAAGCTTCCAGCAGCTTCCTACGGAAGCCACCCCTGCAGCCCCCCATCCTATCAGCACCTTGCCATGCAAACCAAATACGTTAAGTTCTTTGGGAGATTGGAGGGAGAGAGGAGGAAAATTCCCATTTCAGGGATTGAGTCTGAAGAGTTTGACCCACTTGGAGGCCTTGGGAAACCTCACTGGGCACCTCTCTTTGTGTCTATGCTCCTAAATACCTTGGTAAATCTGCTTCAAAGTAGTTCTTCCTTCTGTTGAGCAGTTTCTGCCTGCCCAAGGCTGGGAATAGAGTCCCCCTGGCTGTGTGAAACTGCTGCCCTGACACTGGAGTGTGAGGGTTGTACGGATCCCAGGGATGGCAAGTGACTCCAACAGTAGCATGTTCCTAGCTGACATGGATAGCTCCTAGCAGACCTTGCAATAGGTCTGTCAACAGCAGCTGCAGAGAGCTCTGGTTCTGGAAAACAATGTGTCAGCTGCCTGGGTTGGGTTGAAGCCTTCAATGCTTTGTCTGAACTTAATGTGTTGCAGTATTGCTTAGGATGAGCTGTGCTGCCGCCCCTGCTGCAGTCCTGCTGGTGTGGAGCATGGGATCTGCCTGTCCTGTCCCAGGATGGGCTGGCAAGATCGACTGGCTTGCAGTACTGCTTGAAAGCTGCACAGACCTGCAAGTCTCTTGTATTTATATAATTTTGTCCATCTCTTTCTGCATCTGAATTTTAAACGTCCATTATAAGGCAATGCTGCTTTAGTGGTAAGCCAGGTTTTTCTTCCAGAACACATGGTCCCTAAAGCCTTCGTCCTTTATTTCCTTTGTTCTGATTTATTGCCCTTGCCTTGCCACATGTGCAAAGCACAGCAGAGGAACAGCTACCAAACCCAAAAAACCAGTCCTTTCTTCCCTCTTCCCAGCCCACATGCATCAGGATTAACACCCTGAATAATTTATGCCAAGTGATTCAACAGTGAACTAATTTATCTCTAATTTCTTACCTGCCTCCAAGTAAATATGCTGATGAAGAGCGAGCATATGTTGATAATGTGAGGATTATGGCTAACCCAGCAAAAGCTACTGTGAAGAACTGAAAAAATGGGGTAGACACTAAATCTAGAGAATGGTAATGAGATTTAAAAAATAAAAATTGTTGACTGCCTTTTCTAAATAGGCATTTTATGGATATAAATTTTTATGTGCCTTTTATTGATACCTAAAATGGCCTAATTTGTCAAAAACACTCTCCCACAAAATAAAGGCCACTTTTTGGTATCCCAGGGTAAGCATCAAGAACCCAAGGCATACAATGGCTAGTAAAAAAAAAAAAAAAGAATTGTGGAAAAATAAAATTTAAAAATTGTGGGGCTTGTAGGGCTCCATGAGATAGTAAAGTTCTGCTGAAGTTTTTGTTTGGGATGCTCTTGACAAGAAGCTTTTTGTCATATTCAGGCTTGTTAACTGCATTGGTTAACAAAGGAGAGCATTCAAAGGCCTGCTCAGAGGCATATTTGTCTTTTTTTTTTCTTTCTTATTTTTCTTTTCAATCTTTTTTTCTCCTTTCTAAATGGGAACCAACTTTCCTAGCAGAATGTTTTACGGAATCTGCTTTGCTTGAATCAAAATGAGGCAACAGCTGTGCTTGCAGCAAGTTGCAACCTCTCTGTGCTGGATGGAGGCACATCTTGTCACAAGTGGTGCTGGTAGCAAAACCTTGGTGAAAAAACCTGCCTGGCTGGGGGCTGTCCACCCCTCTGAGGTGAGCTGGAGACACAATTTCACTTGGTTTCTTTGAAGAAAGAGCTGTACTCCAGCCAAGTTCAATGAACTGAAGCTTTATGAAACCTGGACCTGAATTTGAGAGAATTTGGGCTGATAGGTGGGTTCTAGTGAAAACTAAGTCAGACTTTGACCCCAAGCCAGCAAAACTTTCTGATTTTAACACCTTTTGAGGATTCAGTGAAGCCAGGAAGTCAGGGATGGTGAGGACACAGAAACTGAGTGCTGGTGCATAAGTCTCATCTAAATCCTAAAGTCCAGATCAAATCCTGATATGAAATGATCAAACTGCTGCTTTGATGAAACTCAGAACGCAAGTGCTGTAAAATATGCATCACTGAGCATCTATAAAATCATAATAATGCAATGACTTTAGACTGCTTTCAGGTCCAACCGAGCAGTGCTTGAAGTAGTGTACTTGGTCCCAAAGTCCAGTAAATTATTTGTATTCATATGACTCTTGTGGTTCTTGGAAGCTTTCTGAATGTGCAAACTCTGTTTTGTTTGGGGGAAAAAAGGCAGACCACGCTTGCCTCGTTGAAAACTGCCTGCGAGAAGGTCTTTGTCAGAAAGACTTAAGAGCCTTGGGCCCTTTTTTGTTGTCTTAGAAAACAGGAAATGAATTTTAGTTCTGCAGTTGATTTCTTAAGTGACTTGCTTTCTATGATCACGTCGGGGTTCTAGAGTGCTGCAGAAATGATCTGAGGGCATTTTCAACACTTCAAAATTAAAATCAAATTGCTTGACACTGTGCCAGCATTTTAATGAAAATTATTTTCTTTAAACAAACACTTGAGGACTTTCAATATTTTTTTTAATCACAAGAGTATTCTTAACCCAAACACCTTTTCTTTGTGGTTTTTCAAGGACCTAGTCTGCAGTGCTACAACCAGATGTGTCTTAGGATGTAATCAAATCCAAGATCTTTTCAGCTGAAAACTAGACGAGTGAGGAGCACTCATTTTCATGCAGCACGAAGTCGTAAATAGGTGTGACTGCAAACACCATCTCTGCCTGTGGGCCCATCTCTGCCTCGATGCCCACAGAAATGCCTGGGCAGAAATACCAGCAGAGGCTTCTGCTCCCTGGGGAAGGTCAGGCACAGAGTGAGCACTGGGGCCTGTGCAGCTCCCAGGTTGCCCTCAGTCCATCAACAAATGATTTTAACAAGAGCTGTCATTGCTTTGCTGAGAAAAACAGGTGTAAGCGAAAGTGACCGTGCAGCACATGGGATCACAAGGCTTCCATGTGTTTCTCCAACATCTCGTATTTTCTGATATTCACTGGGAGATTAACCACAGCAGAGCAGGCTGCCTACAAGGTAAATTCCCAATTAAAAATGTTGCAATATGCCCAACTTTCCTGGCCTTTTCCTGCAGCAGTAAGAGAACTCTTTAAAGAGCTGGTAGCAAGGGGAGCAGTCTAAATCTTAAGAAACATCTCCCTACATGTAACCATTAAAGTTACAACACTGCGACCTGGAGATGCTACAAACAAAAACCAGCTACATAAAACCCTTTCAACCCTATGGACATGGCAGCCCTTCAGACCATGGCTCCAGGATACTCTTCTTTGACACATATTGCCACATATTGTGAAGATAAATGCTGTTACCCTCAGCCTGCTTCTGCTTCACTACCTGGGCCTGGCTGGGACTGGAACTGCAGAGATGTGAGTGCAGGTAGGACCTCCCAGAGCTTATGCTGGCCAGGAAAATGCTGGCTGGGAAAATGTGGAGCGTGTCCAAATAAGAAGAGTCTGGAAGGAGTTTGTGATGGTCTGTTTTTTCTCTATTAGCTAGGAGATGTGAAATTTCCTTTTCCGGATGAGCACATTTCATGTTTTGCATAAGAAAGCAATTGCTTCTTGTAAGACTTAGCATTTCTGCTAATTTAATGAGCTGTCCATACAAATGGACTGCATTAGTCATTGGAAAGACCTTTTACAAGTTCCACAAACATGTTTTAGACCTCTCCATACAGCCAGTAGCATGCTGGACTTTCACAAGCAGAAAGACCTCCCAAAGTATGCAAGTTATTCCTGGCATGTTGTATTCTCAACATGTCAAGGAAACATGGATTATTTTTACACAAACAGGCAAATCAAAATGGTTCCTTAGCAAGCTCTCATGAACATTCTTGGGCCCTGAGAAGGAAGAGAAAAAAGAAAAGTAAGAAAAATCATTGCTTCTGAATTAGGTTTCTCAGATGGATCGTGTTGTCACACATTCAGAAGTTCATTTGCACCACTTTGGCCCTCTGATGAATGATGGAGGGAGTGAAGGATAAAACAGAAAGAACAAACAAGGACCATGAATTAATCTGGGTGTTTTATACTTGGGTGGATTTTTTTTCCATACTGTGAATTTATCTTCAAATGCAGGCTGTGAAGAACTGCAAACACTTTTAGAAGTTCTTTTTAATAGCCACTGATTGTGATGTGAAGGTGTTGAGAGGGAAAGGATCTCTGGAGCTGAGCAGGCCGGTGTGGAAAGGACATGCCAACATCTTGCTGGGAGCCACAAAGCAGCAGAGCAGCAAAAACCATGGAGTGTCCTCAGCTCCCCTGACACTGCAGCACACAGATTCAGCTGTAGGTTTCACAAACATTGTGAAACATTGCTGTTTTGAAACTCCCTGTTGCGGACTACAAATGCTGACTGCGGTTTCTAGGCAAAGGCAATTAGATATCACAGCTCTGGCCTCAGCTCGGTGTTTTATGTCTGAGCTCGTGTTACTGTGTAGGGTCCCCATGCGTTGGATTGCCTCAGCCAAACCCAGTCCTGATACCCACCCAAATAATCTTCTGATTTACCATAATCCTGTGATTATGGTGAAACAATAGAAAGTACTGCCTGGCCTCAGCATTTTTTCCATTTCAATGCAGAGAAGTATTTTTCCACATGGTGAAGGGATTTTTAGCAGAAAAGAGGTGTAAAGCACGCATAAATAGTGACACTTAATGTGCATCCTCAGCCATAGTTGCTCCTGTGGGTAGTCTGTTTATTGGTTCCATGCTCGTGTTCAAATTCAGGAACAGCTCTTGCTGCTTGGGCTTGGTGGAGACTCAGCCAGCTGCCTTAAGCTTCATCTTGGCCCAACTACTGTCATTAGTTACATAGATCAGCATCAGTAACTATCCATAATTATACCTTTACTCAGTGGGAGGGTGGTTTTATTGCAAATACCTTATCCCAGGAAAAACAAAAAAGGGGAAGAGGGAACTTTAGTGAAGCCAAAACCTGCAGCAACTGCGTACTCTTGGATTTGGTGCTGTGCAGGGCTGGGAGTTGGACTCGATGATCCCTGTGGGTCCCTTCCAACTCAGCTCCTTCTGTGACCTGTCAGTGTCTCCTGCACCACAGGGACTGTGCTGCTGTGGGAGATGCATTGCATCTGCATGAAATCAAATTTCACACTGCCTTCTCTATTTCCCTTTCCTTTTTCTAACCTTGCACCTAAAATTTGCCCTCTCACCTGGCAGGCCTCAAGAAGAAGCTTTGGATGTGGTGCCAGCACAACAGCAGTGAGAGAAAGCAAGACAAGTACCTCCAAGATGTAATAAATAGTACTGTTATTTCCTACTGTTCATCTGAATCTCCACTCCTGAGAACATGAGTTAAATCCTAAATTTTCCTTTTATTTTTAGGCAGAACAACCAGCAAGTTAAAAAACAGCATCACAATGAGGTCCTAAGATGGGGCTTGCTCCAGTTTTCCTGCTGAGCATGTGTTTAGGAATTGCTGCTAAAAAAAAGTCAGAGAGGATGGTAGTTGCTGTGCTGTCACATGGCCTGATAGAATGCAGAATCTGCTTAGCATTCTTGAAGGGAAATTATCCAGTGCTGCAACTCACAATTTATAATTGGGTTGCGTATTAATATCTAAAAAAGGCAATAAAATCCACTGTGTGTTTAAAAAAAAAATAGTAAGTAGGAGTATTACAAGCTGAGCAGTGAAAATCTGGAAGACTTCTTGGCTAGAGCAAGGCTGTGTGCAGTGTTGTTTCTCCTGTATTAATTACAAGCAATTTTAAATCATCTCCTTCCTTCAAGGAAGGATTTTGTTCAGCATTTGTGTTAATTTTAATCTTGCTAATGTGATACTCTCTTGGAACCTCTCCCTTGTGTCATAACAGTGAGACATGCTGCCTCTTTTTCCCTGCCCTTTGGGAAACACAGTTACTGCTGCTCATTGCCTCAACCCTGCTGTCGTGACTATCAGTACCCCTCCCTTGAAAGGAAAAGAAACCAAAACCCCACAGCAGCATTGTTCTTCTCCCCGCCAGAGTTCACTTTTATTTGTAGTATTTAAGCTAGACTGTGCAAGTGCCTCATGAAAATCGGGGGTTTAAAATGTATGGTGCTGTATTAGAGTGGAAAGCTTGTTATTCAGCACACTAATTATTTCTGAGTCACTGTATTTATGAAATGTCATGTAATAACTACTTCACCACCACGCAAAATAAATAGTGCAAAAGCAGGCACTTTATGATTTTGACATTTTAGTGTATTAACATATTCCCGAGTCTCTCTGGGGGCTACTGGGAATCAGATAATGTTTTTATGACTTCTAAAAAAATGACATTGAATTTCATAATCTGTAACACTCCATATATATCATTAATGTTGTGCATTTTATTACAGCCTCAGTGGCTTATACTGCAAGTGTCAGCTGCAAAGAGAAAACCTACAAAGGTGGGGTTGTGGAACTGGGGGGAAACAAGAGGGTAAAGCCTTGCGGTGCACACCTCAAAGCCCTTGGACCGGCTGTAATGGCAGATCCCAGGCTATGCTGGGACACCAGAATTCCCCCTCAGCTTTTTTCATTTCAGGATGGATTATGAAGCCCTTGCTGAAGGAGGCTTTCTGCTCACACTTGTCACTAGAGGATAAGTAAGTCTGGGGTTTTGTCAAGCCCTGTGTGAATGACCTGTTAACTCCAGAGTAATGGGACACCTTGAGTGACACTCTGGGAGTGAGTGCAGAGGGAAGAAGGATGAGTTGCTGCTCCAAGTGGGCTTCCGAGTAGTCCCGCATGGTCCCTGAGAACAATGGGTGGACGGTCACCAGAATATGTGACTTCAGAAAATGCTGTGCCTAAACCCAGGCCTTTTGTGCTCCTCTGCAAAGCTTGCTTGGTGTTTCTAAAGTTGTGGGTCATTTACTTGAATGCTGGGAGAAGTGCCTTTTGACATATTTATCCAGAAGCTTTTGGGAAAGGGGCAAGAGATGAGAAAGCAGTCACAGCTTCAGAAAAACTCAAATTGTCACTGAAAATGAGAGGAAGCCATGGCCACTGGTGGACGATGGGGTCAGTCCTTCCCTTTCTGACATGGGGCAGGACAGCAGTGTCTTGTCAGAGCTGCCAAACTGCTCCACATGGGTACAGAATGGGGCCCTGAAACTGTGGGGGATCTGGCTGGGTCCTGCTTCATCTGAATTTACAGCAGTTGGCAGATGGATGTGACACATCCTCTCCTCAGTGCTTTCTTTACCTGTTGGCATTAAAAAAATCACAAGGAGTGTGGAGTGTGATCTACCATGCATTTTGCTGGAAGTGGTGAAATGATTTACCCTTTCCACATTAGGATAGACTGGTTATCCTTAGAACAATCAGCCCCCTGAGCTGGTAGACAGGGACAGGGAGCAGAAAAGACCCCCTGTAACGTAGGAGAAGGTAGGCAGTGACCTGCTGTGCCACTTAGATGCTCACAAGTCTATTGGGCAGAATGGGATTCACCTGAGGGCACTGAGGGAGCTGGTGGAAGGGCTCACCAAGCAACTTTCCATCATTTACCATCAGTCCTGGCTGACCACGGAGATCCCAGATGCTGGAGGTTGGACATGCATCCACAAGAAGGGCTGGAAGGAGAATCTGAGGAACTCCAGGCCTGTCAGCCTGACCTCAGTGCCCAGGAAGGTCATGGAGTGCGATCACGCAGCATGTACAGGACAACCAGGGGATCAGGGACAGCCAGGGTGGTTTTAGGAAAGGCAGCTTCTGCCTGACCAACCTGATCTCCTTTTACGGCCAGGCGATAAGTGCCTTATTGAACACAGTAACCAATGAGTGGACGTGGCACTCAGTGCTATGGTTTAGTAGATGAAGTGGTGATTGGTCCAAGGTTGAACTCAATGATCTTGGAGGTCTTTTCCACTCTGAATGATTCTATGATTCTATGGTGTATTTCTTTTCTGACTTTGCTATAAATACAAGCAGCTATTAAGACTGACTATTATATCCAAGGGTAAGTGTTTGAGATACATGAGAGATACCCGGGGAATTGGTAGGTCTTCAGTAGAAAAAAATGTCCTGAGATCAATTTCCTGATTCAGTAGTGAAGTCCTCATATCATATAAAATGTAATGTGATTGTCCATGGCCCTAATAAAATCTTGACTTTTCCACCAAGCTTTCATCTATAAAAATCAAATTTATCTGGCATTCGTCTGCATTTTGAAAGGGATGGGGAATTTTTGAAATAGATATGATAGTAGTCCTTTATGGTACATTAATATAGGAGAACAATAATTTGTTGCATTTTCTTCACACAGAAACAATCAGCTAGGAAATGTGCATAATAATTGTCTTTGTCCTTCATTGTCACAGGCCATTAGCTAATGAATTTAAGCTGTACTTGGCTCTTGCTACAATAAGAAAACTACATTAGAGATCTTGTAGCCTTGGTATTACATAAAACCTTTCAGTGGGTTTTATTTTAGTCTCACTGAGGTGATGCTGCCATGGGCTGAGGAATGCATCTCAATTTTGTGGTGAGCAGTGAGGTCAGCATGCACTGATGTAGTGGGTCAAACAAGCTGAAGGGCATCTACAGTTATTGAAGCTGCCAGGTGCCAGACCCTCTTTCTTTGGTTTCTTATACTTTAGCCAAACTTTTCATTGCTGCTCTTGTGACAGTTTCAGGTTCATCCTTTGGGTGGGAAGATTTGCTCAACTCATTCCAGCGGTACCAAGATTTATGCAAGGGAAAATCAGTAATTGGGCAATGCTTTAAATAAATGACAGGCTCACATTAAGTTGTTCAGCTTTACTGCCTATGCAGTTTGCCCTCTCAACAGAGAGGCTGGCAAAAGAAAACCCTGTGATGGAAGAAATGATCTTCACTGGCCTGAGCAAATAGGAGCTGTTGCTGGTGCATCGAACACCAGGATCTGCAGGCCAGCAGAGGGGTACAGTGGGATTGTTCTTCGGGATGCCAGCTGCTGCAGCCTCCCAAGAGGCACTCCTGCTGTCCAGCCGTACTGGGACACACCAGTGCCTCAGCTACTCTGTCCTTGTCCCCAGCTTTGACACAGCTGGGAAGTGACACACCATTCCTGCTGCTTCATGTGTCACCGCCTGCTCCCAGGAAAGGAACAACCCATGAGCTCAGTCGGGTTGCTGCCACCTTTGGGCTACCGTAACGGTGTGCAGAACAGCCGGAGCATGAGACAAAATCCATACCACTGTCATTTGTGTTTGGCATCTTACAAGTACCAGCAAAAGGACCTGAAACTTCTGGGCATTACTTTGTATCCAAGCCCAGGGATGTCTTAGACTTGGGAGGAGAATGGATGGTGAGTGTGTGATACATATCTGCTGCAGACATTCTTAGTAGAACATTGTGACATCATTCTGCATCTGTTCAGGGATTATTGCTTCTGCACAACCTGCAACACCACAGCAGTAAGGGATGGCTGTGGCAAAACATGGTCAAGTTTTGTTGTGTCCTGCAGAGAGAGATGGCCCCAGGCAGCCAGCAGTGCAGGGTAGTTCACCTGCAAAGTCATGTGAGAAATGGGTTGGGACCACCACTCCTGTTAACAGGCACCATTTTCTCCCTTATCTCTTTTCATCTCCAAAATCAGACTCTGGGCTTTCCATGGCCTGCAGACCCCATTTGGCTGTCCCATCTGCCTCCTTGGGCAAATGTTTTAATGGATAGTGCAAGAGATGTTCTGAATGCCATACCCCAAACCATGGTGTAAAACGAGCATTGCTGGCAGCAGAACCAGTGGCTGGAAAGCTTTGGTGTTTCGAGGTGTGCAGGGGGCAGGTGCCAGCAGCAGCGATCACCCATTTTTCTAAACCGGCAACACTTACAGCCCTACTGACAGAGGTTGACTCACACCAGGAGTAAATTCAATATGCATGAAAGGACTCTTGTTCTTCCTCAGCGGAGAGCATAAAGACATACTGTCAGACAAACTAATCTCTCTCTGATAATTTTCTTTTCAACATCATTGAACTGTCATTTCTCCTGGGCTTTGCCAGAATATTTGACATATCCGTTGCTTCCCCAAACAGACAGATTCTGCTAGCTTGGCTGATACAGGAATTTCTGCCAGGAAGAGAGATGCTGAGATGCCTCTACCAGCCTTGTGCTGTTGTTGTGCAGGTCCTTTGCTGAGCTCTGGAGCACTGGTTAAGGATGAAAGGAAAGTACCTTGGTGATTGATTAGGTTGCATCTCTTAGTGCAGCAATGGAATCGTTCCCAGCACTTGACCTGGGCTGGGAGCACATTTGCTGGGGTTTTGGGATTCTACTTTTTTTTTACTGGAGAGAAACCCATCTACACCTCCACATCTTTAATTTCAAAACCAGTGATTCAAGGTGGCCCCAGGCATTAGTGTGTCACCTAGCTCCACTTAGGAAGTAGCCCCAAATAGAGATTTCCCTTTTTTTTCAATTATCCCTCTACATGGCTGACAAAGCAGTCACTCCTTCTAGGCATGTGTGAAGAGTCAGTAAGATTCCTAAAGCTAGTCAGAGAAAAAAAAATTGAATTTCCCATCCCAAGACTGTGGATGAAAGACATCTACACTGACCAACCTCCTCCTTCAGCCAGGGACTCACTGAGGACTCTGCTGTAGGGATACATGGTCCTAAAGGCTGCATATTCTCCATAGCTCTTGCAGAGGAATTTAACAGAAATAACAGAAATAAAATTGTGAAGTGGGGGAAACAGGAGGAACCCAAACATGACCATGATCTGGCAAAATAAGTCCTACATACCATTTGCCAGCCCTTTTATTTTTTGGAAGATAACTGTCCCCATGCTTTCTGACAGTGCAACTTTATACAGCCTAAAAAGTATAGAGGGAGATTAGTGATAACTCAGTTAAAAATAACTTGCAACACCATTTAAACCCCTGTGGGTTAATCTGGGCATAATGAAGAACAGTTTCTGAGTCTGGAATTATCTAACTTGGCTGTGATTATCTAGTTTATTTTCCAGATTAACTAGAGATATTTATCTAAACTGGGTGTCTGCCGAGGTATTAAAAATAGGCGAAAGAAACCTTGCAGTCATTTTTACAACACAGTTAATTGCTTGTCCTCTCAAAGCTGAGTCTCTCCACACCATTTCATGCCTGCCCAACACCATTACTGCAAACTCTTGTCCACTTGAATGTCTTGCATACTTGAGCAGGTCCTTGGGGCTCATTTTCATGAGCTGTAACTGTGATAATTGTACCTCTTCTCCAGGATGAAGGCCACACCACACATACATATTTCCGCTCTGTGCTTTAAGATACTTTCCCTCAAGCACCAATGTCCTATTGTGTGATGTTTGAGATTCTGGTTGTACAAGCAGTTAGCTACAAATTTCCCCCTAGTCTGCTAGGAGCACCTTTTTGTGTAATGGATTGTCTTATCACATCTGTAAGGTAATTGCTTCTCCACTGGCTTCCAAGAAAGCCTCAGATTTGATCTATGATGGCCTGTGCATTCCTAATGCCTGTGCTCCAAGGAAATGTACCCCTGATACTGATGAACTGCCTGGATGACTGATGGTGTAGATCCAAAGTTAACTAGGCATTTTCTTGAAAGATGACATATATTATATTTGGGCAAAGAGGAGTTTCCTGCATAATCTTTAAAGACAGCTGTGTTACATTTTATGATTTCTCTGGTAGTTACAGAAATGCAGATAAAAGACTTTACATTTTTCCAGCTTATTATTCTGATTGCATGTCCAGCTACTGATTCTCTGATAAACAGGCTCACAGTGGAAAAAATTGCATGGGGCTGTACAGCCTTCACTCCTTGACCTTCCCACCACTGAATCTGCAGTTTCCTTAGATGCCACCATGAAGCATTTACAGCAGATTAATCAGAGATTCGTCATAGCCAGGATCACGTAAAATGGGTATGGGAGCCAGGAAACAAGTCTGCCTCTGAACTTGATCCATCTCTTATTTTCTTCCATAGCTCTTAGAAAGATCTCCACCTGGCTTCACCCTCCTGTCACGGAGCTGTAGAGGATAAGGTCCCTCCTGAGCCTCCTTTTCTCCAGGCTGAGCACCCCCAGTTCCCTCAGCTGCTCCCCATCAGAACTGTGCTCCAGACTCTTCCCCTGCCCTTCTCTGGACATGCTCCAGCACTTCAATGCCTTTTTTGTCCTGGGGGGCTCGAATTGAACACAGGACTCAAGGTGTGGCCTCACCAGTGCCCAATACAGGGGGTGATCACTGCCCTGGTCCTGCTGGCCACATTATGAGCTGTTTATTCTAAAAAGAGAGGGAGGAAGGCATTCTTTGCCTCATTAGTACTGCAGGATATCGTATACAAGCATAATTATACTCTGAAAAAAGGCTAGGGAGACCACACAGGAAGGGTATTGAAGAATTGGAAAGGGTACAGGATACACCAAGCATGATAAAAAATTGGAAGTTGTTATTTATGGACAAAGTACAGGCTGCCTTTTTTTTTTTTCCTTTCTTTTTTTTCCCTTTTTTTTTTTTTTTTTTTGAGAAGAGAGAAGCAAGATATCAAAAGGCAATGACAAAACTCATTCAGACCATTCCAAACTGACTGAAAAGCAAGTTGATAATAAACTTGGAGAAACCAACACTAATCCAGGGTGTTCTGATCCAGAGCAGGGAAATGCTGTCTGCAGCATGGGGTCTCCACCGTCAGTGCCCCATCTTTGCCCTTGCCTGCACAGACTGAACTGCATTGCAACTTCTGCATTTCAGGAATGTGACTCCTGTCCTTGACCTCCTCTGCAGATAAATACAACTTGCCCCTTACTGCTGAGTGGTTTGGGGAGAATGTCAGCCAGACAAGAGAGGGGAGATAAAGGCAAGATGGCAAGGATGTTTTTCATCTGCTCTGGTTTGAACTCTCCTGCTTGACTTTGCCTACAAGACTTTGGGCAGTGGGATTTAGAGGGGCAGGCCAGGGGGTAGCTGGTGCCTCTGGGGTGGCATAATGAAGCTGGTCACAGTGGAGCAAAGGGGCTGTGACATGAGGCTGCCACTTAGGGAACTGGCATTTTGGGTACCCCTTGTGGCACAGAGCCTGGAGGGGAGGCATGACAGGGTCTCACCACATACGAGTGCAGGCTCCAGCCACAGAAAAGGAGTGGGAGAACAAACAATCCATGAGAAAGAGGTGCTGGTGTGTTATCCCAGCTGCTGTCTCCGCAGATTCCTTTTGGCAGCAGGGCTCTCCAGGGGGCAGACTCTGGATTAGGAGGTTTCAGAGGGTGGGTGCCTGTACACAGCTCTGCTGGGACCTGGCCTGGGCTGGGAATGCTGCACAGGTAAACTGGTCCACAGGCAAGAGCCAAGCTGGGCTGCCTGCCTTGGCCTGGGCCAGAGCAGTAACAAAACACAAGCCCACCAGAGTGCATCCCAAAGTCTACTTCTTTTGCTAGCAAGGCAAGAACAAATGGTGATGTTTCTATGCCTTGTGCCTTAAGCACAGCTGGGAGTATTGCTGAAATGATCTGCTTTTGTTCCAGGCTGTGATAGGAGCTGGGCTGTCTGATTCTGCAACGTGGGAATCATCTACCCCGGCCACCAAAGTCAAGCTTTCAGAGCACAAATAAAAAGGGATATTCCAGACACACATACCCACACACCCTTTCAACTGTCACTGATATTAACCAGAGGGAATATTGAAAACATTATTCCCTCCAATACAGAATGGCTGTCGGCTGTTACCAGGTCATGTGGAAAGACATCTGAGTGGAATTTCATCAGCAACAAGCAAGAAACCAATGAAGAAGGGAGGATTAAAGAATTTTTTTTTTTTTGCTATCTATATTATGATTAGTTATATGTGTATACGTATATATATGTATTTTTTTAATTACTGTTGGGATGTGAGGAAACAAAAAGAGCAGACAACGTAGCATTACTTGTTACAGAACAGAATGTTATGGTGTCAAGCACCAGTTAGGGACATGTTGGGGAGCAGGAGGATGGTACTTTACAAATATTACTGAGGTCAGAGCAAATTCTCCACGACTTTCATTAACAGGGGATCAAAGGTTTGATGGGATTTAGAAATACAAGGAGGTTAAAACGTGGCAGGTGTAGGTAACCTCATCTACACAGCCCTTTGCCTCAGAACGCGGAATGTACTTGCAAATTTGACATAATCCAATTCCTTGATTTCCTCAGTGACATTTCTGCAGGCTCATGTACAGAAGACGGGGAAATGGAGATTTATGACAGCTATTCCTAGCAAAGGTCATTTCTTTATTGGAGAACAACCTGTCCTTAGTCATGCTGATGACGAGGCGTTGAAGGGAGAGGCTGGAGAGCTTTAAAACTTGACAGAGAGTAACAGAAGTAGAGCATAGATCATGTCTCTGCTTGGAACAGGAAGCTTGAAATCTCCCACCATCAGTCAAAGCCAGGGAGCAGGAGGCAAAATCCAGAAAAAAAAATACTCAGGGATTTCTGTGGAGATTGTGAGGGAGTCTGAGTGTCAAGATAGCAAGTGGAAAAGAGGAGCCACAGAGTATGGGTTTTTGGATACTAAGGGTGTCCTCAGTGGAACCAGCTGCTTATAAGGAAGAGGGTCAGGTTGTTCTGGGACCTCCCTGGTCAGCCCCACCAACTTCTCAGCTCGAGCAGCTTTCAGCATCCTGTCCCATGCCACTTCCAGAACACCACAGACGAGAGCGAGCTCAAATATACATGAATACATTTCCTCCTTCCACAGGCAAGGAAGGCAGCAGGAAGGCAGCAGATTTGACATGAATATGGTTTAAATAGGTTCTGTCACCCACATTATATGTCTTTAAACAATAAAAGGGTATTTACCTATTCATCACATGACTATTTTTCCTGTTGCAGAAGAGATTTGACACTGTACATAAAATGACGCATCATTTTTTTCATGATCAGAAGGACCCTTCTGTGAGTCACACGAGAGTTGTTCACTCAGCTACTGACCTTAAAAGAGAGCACTGGACACCTTGGTGTAACCAACTTTGCTTATTTTCACCATCAAGCTCACAATACTGGATTAAGTAAAAATGTGACCATTTCCCCAAAGCCCGGCTCAGATCCTGAGCTGAACTGTGGTTTGAGCTGGGTCATTGTCTCAAACCAGGCTTGTGGCCAGCAGGACCAGTCAAGAGATGTTTGCAATATGGAAATGAAGTCAACACGGGGGTTCCTTGCTGACCCATCTGAGTGCCTGACCCAAGGAGGATGTAGGGGCTCTTCATTCATGCCCTTGCTAATCCCTTTTTGCCATTTATTGGTTCCTCTGGGCTGTGAGATGCCAACAGAAGTCACAAGAGCTTTTGAGTTGGTGTGGTGTAAGACTCAGTCCAGTAACCTGAGAACACTGTGGTGGCCTCTAGCTTCCAATCTACAACTGAAGATCTCGCCCTTCCTCCCACAGTAATTCCTCAAAGCCTTTGAATCTCCTAAGGCCTTCCCCAAAATTGCAAGAACTGAGGATGGCTGCTCTTAAAAACTGTAAAACAGATAATTTGTAGGATAATTGCCAGTGTTGTATTTCTCCCCATACGAGGGCAAAAGCAGCCTTATGCCATGTACCTCCCAGGCCCGGTGTAACTTGAATCCAAAAGCTATGAAGGAAATGGAAAATGTTAATAAATAATGATGTTTGAAACACAAGTCACTGAACAAACCACCAGACCTTCTGTGTTTATTCCACTGGACAGAAAATGGCTATCTCAGTTTGAGGAACGTAAGACCTTGGTCATAGATATGTCATAGGAATTAGCCTGGGTGCTGCAGGTTATTCAGGAGATAAATCAGAGAAGTTCATGGATTAACTTTTGGTTATATACTCAGAATAAAGGTAACTTTTGAAATAAAATCAGCACAACTGATTACTTGGTATTTCTCTGGTATGAAGAGCCAAGCATCTCCTCAGGGCCACTGGAATTTTAAATTGCCTTGTTTGATGCACTTTACAGCTGCCAGTTTTCCATCTGGTATTTTCCAAGTCAAAACCAAGCATTTATGTGCTCCATACAGCATGCTCTCCATCTGATGTGCTCTGGAAATCCTGGCCTCATTTCCCAAATCCTAAGCAGGTGATCTGCACTTAAAAAGCCCAGTGATGTCTCCCTCAAGCGTGTTGGAATTACTCTGTGTGTATAAACCAGCTGCAAAACTGGTACAGATCTGTTGAGGGAAATGTGCAAAATCTTCAAATTTTAACTTCAAAAATATTCAGGGGAAAAAAGCCCCCGGATTTTCCAAGAAAATTTGTATGAGTAGTACAACTGTCTGCAACATTTCAGTGTAACACTTCAAACAAAGGACAATCACTGCCTCATCCAGGACAGCTCCAAGTACACACCCTCTGGCCGCTGGGCTAAGGGCTGAAGAGTAACACGTTATAAGCAAAGGGCTGACCTTCTCAATAGCCCAAATATTCAACCTCTCCAATGTAACTTAGCTCAGCTTAGGCCTGTGGCCATCCACACAGTCATTCTTTCTCTCCTTTCACTCCAGCCACTGAATGCTGGCAGCCTCTGCGATATGCCAGCACAGTGAGAGGCAGCTTAGGGGAAAGAAGGAAAACACTGGGATAAGGAGCTTCCCAGACTGCGGATCAGGCTTGCACTCCATTTGTTTTGTCATGGGAAAGAACACAGAGGACTGCAAAGCCCTGAGGCTTCAATTTTACAGCTGCCCTCAAAGCTCCACTGCATTATCTTCCTTATTTCTCTGTGCTTCCACTTGATAGCTGGCTTAGTTTCTGACTCGGCTGGCTCAAAGGTTTAGGATTAGCTCCCAGAGATCACGCAACCACGTTACCCTGACTCTGGAATTCACCTACTGCAAATGGCGCTTTGGGATCCCAAACTTAAAGACATCTGTGCGGCTGTCCAGAGGGAACATGGGCAACAAGCAGCGCGAAACAGAGTAGCCACAGGTTAATTTTACATTTATGCTGGAACCCAGCACCGAGGGTTTACAGCTGGGTCCCGACATATCCCTCATAGCACGGCAGTGTAGGAGAAGCTTTTAGCCAGCGTGACTACGGGGAATTCACAGCCACATCCCACATCACCCCCTACTGCTCCGTTCTCCCTTGCAGATACTTTAACATCAAACTGCGCACAACATCCAGCCTCCGCCGCCTGGGTGCCTGAGCACGCAGGTTAAACCAGCAAAGAAACGTCGTCCTGCCTGCGGTATTAATTTCCATCCATTTCCCACCCGCACCCGGACTCCAGAGCCCCTAAAGGACCGGGGCCTGTGCTGCAGGACTTGGGTCAGGCCCGGCGTTTGACTGACCCCTCCTCAAGGCGGGCCCAGCGCGGAGACTGTCCCTCGCCGCGGTTCCTCCGCCCCTCCCGCCGCCTAGATCCAGAGCCGCTCGCCCCTTCAGCCGCCCCGTGCCCACCTCACGGAAGGCATCTGTGGCTCCCGCCCCGGCTCCCTCCGTCCCTGCCCCGGCCATTCCCTTCCCTTCCCTTCCCTCCGCTCCCCGGCCCTGAGGCGGCGGTGAGTCCCGCGGGCGGCGGCGGCGGCGGCGCCACACCCCTGCCCTGACCGCGGCTTTAGGAAGCACCACAGCCAATAGCCGGGTGTCTTCGTGCTGACAGACGGCCACATTGACCTATCGTGTGGTCTCTCCTCACAACTATCCCCGCCTCCTCGGGATGAGTGACCAATCAGAGCAGAGGTGGAGCTGGAGACAGAGGTGAGGATCTGAAACCCGTCTTCCCCCACCCCTTCTCTGCGCGAATGATTGTCAGCCGCAACGTCCAATGGGCTGCGGAGGGCCGGCGGCGGGGCCAATGGCGCGGCGGGGGCGGGGGAGCGGCGGGCGGCGGGGGCGGGGGAGCGGCGGGCCGGGTGAGGCGCGGCGCGGCGCAGCGCCGGTAGGAGAGCGATGGTGGCGGCGTGAGGCGCGCTGCGAGCCGCGCTGTCTGCCCGGCCGGCGCGGAGAGCGGCGGGGGAGCGGTGCTCGCCATGAGGCTGCGGGAGGATGGGGACAGCCGCAGGGCGCTGCCGGCGGAGGGGCTGCTGCAGTAATGGGCAGCGGCAGCGCTGACTCTCGCCTGCCGTGTGGTGCCAGCGCGTCCGCCCGGCGGGACCGCCCGCGAGGAGCCGGCGGCAGGTGAGTGCCGCGCACGGGGAGCCGCCCGGCCCCTCCCGCGGTCCCGGAGCTGCCGCTCCCCGCCTCGCTCCCTGCCGGTGGCGTTTTAATTTTTAAACCGCTCCGGCTCCCGGCCAAGGGCGGGGGGCGCTGCCCCGGCGGGCTGGGCGCGGAGGTGACACGGACTGCTGAGGCGGAGCGGGGCGCTCCTCGCCCCGGGGCTCCGTGGGGACCCCCTTCCCGGGGGCGATTCTACTTCAGGTAGCCTCCTCGCCAGCTTTGATGCCATCCTGCCCTGACTTCTCGCCGGCTGCGGCTAGCTTGTGCTTCCCCATATTCCTGATGAAGAGGCTCTTTTCCCCACACCCAGCGGAGATGCTGCTTTCCTTTCGAGGGAGGAAACCCACCTGGGTTTCTCCTCTCCCTTTTCACGTCCCTGATGATCATTTCTCGGTGCAGGATGGAGAGACATTTCCATTTCAATATGATGCAGCGAGGAAGATGGGGGATCCTGGGTAGCTTGGACTCGGGAAATGCCCCTTCCTTTCTCGTCCTCCTCCTCACCCTGGCACAAGCATTTGAGCAGCAAGACTCCCTTTCTGTCTTCTTGGCTGATCCTTCTCCTTACACAGAGAAATGAAAGCGGGAGGTGTGTTAGAGGAAACAACTGTTACACCTTTTGTCATCAAGACAAAGAACTTCATCTCCCCGTGTCCCTCCCTCTGGGTGCATATTGGCAGCACCTCAGCCGCTTCGCATTGCTTCCCGGAGATGCTTCATAAGGATTCGGTGTGGCCCTGACCTGCCCTTTTTTGTTGTTGTTGCCAATTATGATGCTTCTGATAATAGGATATGTTGATATGTTTCTGAACAGTCTCGTGGTTTGAATTCCTGAAATTGCTGCAGTATTCTTATTTATTTATTTAAGTGGTGGTGGGGGGGGAGGCTGTGTGTGGATGACAACAGGAAGGGGGTATGTTCTTGTAGTTGTTTGAAAGGTACGAGATCACGTGCAGTTGCAGCACTTAGTATGAAGTGCATTAACCAATGCTTTCTCTCCCTGTCTTATTTGTCTTCCAGTCCTGCAGTCTTCCCTTCATCTACTGTGTGAAGAATGATGATTCCATGAGAGAACTTCCTTTCCATTACCTGTCTACTGCTACTGCATGCTGCTCCTGGCCAGTGATGAGCCATTCCGCTAGACTGGGATTTACCCTGAGGAGGGGAGAGGCAGAATATGAATTGTAGACATCCCGTCAAGTTCCTCACACACTCTTTTTACTGTGTCTGTATATAAATCTGCTAGTATCAAGCACACACGCTCTTTGAAACCTACATTGGTATTCACACAGCTTCTGCTGTCTAAGAGGACTGGTATTTCTCACCATCATGGCTTCAGTTTGGAAAAGACTGCAGCGTGTTGGGAAACATGCATCCAAGTTCCAGTTTGTGGCCTCTTACCAGGAATTGATGGTTGAGTGCACAAAAAAATGGTAAGAAGCGGCTCATGTTGCTGTAAAAATGATGGAGTAAGTTGCTGGTGCTGAAATAGGAAGGATGTTGCTCATTGTATATTGTTTGGTATGTGCATTGCTCTTCCATCCCCTTCCCTTCTATTGCCAGCCCATTGCAGAAGCAGCTGCATGAGCTGCTTGTCTTTCTCAGTGGGTGCAGGCTTTGCTGCATGGTTACCCTGGACCTGCTGGTTTTGGTCTGTGCTATTGATTTTCTAGGCTGGTGGTGTTTTTACCTTGCAGAGGAGGGTATGTTTGTTAGCTCGCATCTGTGACTTTGTGTGGTTTTGGTTGTCGGTTTTGGGTTTTTGGTGTTGTTTGGTTTTTTTTTTTAAATATTTCCCATGAGCTATTTTCCAACTGCCAATTCAACTTGGTTGTGCTGAGTGTTATCTACTGACACTCATGTTGCTTGTTGGAGGCACTGGAGATCAGTCCTGGGCATGGTGGTCATGGGATAATGTGGGTTGGATGCCCGTTTTGATTTTTGACTTCCTTACCTGAAGAGATCATGTTTCTCCTTCTTCTTTTCCTTTATCCTTTCCATCTTTTAACAGGAAGGGGCAAGAGGCAGGTCCTTGGGAATTGCCTTAAGGTATTCGTTTAGTCAGACAAGAATTTTGTGTGGTGGTGGTCCAGTTGGATGGCTTTGGAACTGACTAGACAGCAGTTAATGGTGTGGGTCTGGCACATCGTCTTTCCTGTGCAAAGTGAGCTTAAATAAATCTGCTAGGCAAGACTAGAAGCAGCTTTTAAATAGTCAGGGAAAGATCTCCATTATATAAATAACTGCTGTTTTATATGTTTGGAATATTGATGTTACTGACATAATTCCTCACGTTAGTGTGTGCTTGTAGTGTCAGGGGATGAAGAAAATACATTCCAGACCTTGTGGACCAAGATGTTCAAATTGCCTTGTAATAAACTGCAGCCTCCTTTCTAATACTTGGCCTTTCTTCTTGTTGGCAAGTTTGGCACTTGCATTGGCTGCTTTCACTGGTTATGAGTAATTGCCTCTACAAATTTAAATTCTATCTTGTGGAGTAGGAAATCTCTGTCAAATGTGCTAGAAGGCTGTGCACTGCTCTGTCTTAAAGGAACACCGTCAGATTAAACGTTTTGGATTTTTTTAGCAAGCTTTCTTCATGCCTAGAATGTTTAAGAAACAGAATTGTTTTGGAAGTTGAACTTGCTTTCACAGAGTAAATAACAAATGGAAATGTTGTAGAAGTTGAAAGAGGCTGTCCTGATTATCCCATGGGATCTACTGTCCCAAAGAGGCCAAGGAGTTTTCCACAGTAATTTTGGTTGATCAGTTTTATTTTAGCAGTTGGGTTTCTTATTATGTTCTGTTTGCATTAACTTGGCTGTTTTAGGTTTCATTTTCATTTTGATTCACTTGTTGCTGAGAATTTGCAGAATGCTTCAGCACTAAATGATAAATCCTGCAGGGGAATGTTTGCATTGGAATTGCATCTAACTTTTCCTTGGTTTAAGAAAAAATCATACACAAAAGTTCTCTTGTGAAGTATCTTGTTATTTTAGAAACAGGTAGCTTATTGGTTAATCATAACTGAGAGTGACCACCTAGCAAAATGTCTGTGTCTGCAGTAGTGAGAGAGCCATTTAAAACCTCAGACGTGCAGCTATTTTTTTGCAAAAAGGACATCCTTCTGAACTTCATTTTATATTCTTGAGTTTAAATGCAGGCAAGATCAGTGCTTGTGTTGGTTATGACAAAGGAACAGTATGGTGGTGAAATGTGGATGAATTGTAGGAAAAATCACAATAGGGAAGAACATAACTCACAAAGTCCTTTGATTGTAAGCTTTTTGATTCTGCTTCCTGTTATTTCAAGAACCTTAACAAAGATGTTCTTTACGCACACAACCTAAAATACGATATTTCTGCCATAATCAAACTTCCTAAGTCAAAATTCTATAGAAACAAAGGGTTAAATATTTATGTATTCTGAGAGCCTTCAACTAAGTCTCTCCATAACTTTGGAGAAGATACAGTTTCTGTGCATGCTGACAGGAGAAACAGCATGCTGTTTCTGAGCCTTGTCTCTGAGCTTGGCCCATGTGAGAACAAAACAGAAGAAATTAGCTCCATATGCTGATCTTGCTGAAAGCACTCAATATATATTAAGTGTCTGTGCTGTAGTCTGTAGTTTGTTTGATTGAAATGTAGTAAGCAGTAAGTTATTTTAATGTACTGGCATTTTAACAATGCAGTGTTTCTGGAGGAAAAGAATACTTCATTCATATTTTAAAATAAATGACAACACAGTCATAAACACACTGGAACTGAGAAGTGTCTGTGAGCAAGGACTGTGCATGACCAAAACAGGCTGTGTGCCTCTTTGTGAACTGCTATCTTCTGTTAGATTTGCATTTTTATGACTCTTCAGAAAACGACTTGTGTGTTAGAATATTTTTGTATTGATGGTGTATGGTTTGCAAGGTTGGGTGAATTTCTGGTTGGCTTGCTTTTTTTTTTTTTTTTTGGTTGGTTGGTTGGTCTGGTTTGGTTTTTAAATTTAGCATTTAAAATAGCTCCTGCTCTTTTTTTGCTGGAGTTCTCCTGGCACTGTGGGAAGTTGTCACTGCTGTGGTGTTGCTGCTTCACTTTTTTATGGGATGATCTCTACATACAGCAGCATTTGGCCAGATTAGGCTGAAACCTTTCCTTGCTTTTTCTCCTGTCTATAATTTCTGTCCTGAATAATGGTTACAGGCAACCACTCTCAAATGATTGCTTCTCATTGGTGGTGTGTTTGGGGGAGATAGGTCGTGATGGAGTGTCCAGTGTTGTCACTGTTCCTTATTTTTCAGATAATTAACAAGACTGAGTCACTTCTGTGGCATTCTGGCAGCTCCCACTGACCCAGACCTAATTATTGTGGCTGCTCAGTACCTTTGAAAAATTGAACAGTTGGTTTATTTAGAACCTTTCATTAAAAATAAATAAATAAACGGATGTAGTCTTGGTCTTTAATATGGATTAATGACTCCTGCTACTGTGAAAACGTAGTACTTTGCATTAATCATATAAGCAGTTGATTTTTTTTGAAAGGTGCTTGCTTGAAAGTGCTGGAGTGTGTCATTCTCCATTTACCCTTGGACTAAGCTGGGGCAGCTCAGGATTTTCCACACAGCCTCACCAGTGAACTGCAGCCCTGGCCTGAAAGGACCACGTGTGATACGAGAGAGTTAATTCAGTGCTTATCCTCTGCGCAGAGTCACTGAATAAAACCATAAATCAGTCTCATTCATTTTGCTTAGGCATCTAAAGAAACAGCTGTATTTCCTGCTCTCTGCTGTCAGAGGAGAGGGTTGCTGTGTGGGGCAGGAGTGTGCTGGGCATCCCTGGCAGGTGTAATGCTGTGACTTGTGCAGGGGACCCAGTCCAGTTGCCTGAACATTGGTGTCAGGCCCTGTTTGGGATGCCTTTGTGTGTACTGCCAGTCCCAGCTGCCAGTGTGGAGAAGCCCAGGTCTCCTGTTGATCCTGGTTCAAACTGCTAGCCCAGCATGAATCTCTTGTGTACCCTGGGGCTTCCCAGCTGCTGGAGGCTTCTGTTCAGGCAACTGAGTCAAGGCTTGTCCGAGATACAGGCTCAGCAGAGGAGGAAACTTCTCCTTTGGACCACAGATCAGTTCTGGTACTTGGACCTGAAGCTCTGATAGCAGTTTTATAGAGCTGCTGAAACATCTACTGCTGAACACATGAGCTCTTTAGGGTGGCTTTTTTGTTTCCTTATTGTTGTGTGATATCTCACAAGTCAAGGACTCAACAGAGGCTTCAAATGTAATATTCACTGGTTTCCACAGAGAATGGCTGAAGTTAGAGAGTTGAGGTTGCCAAGTTCCTAACTTGTCATTGTTCATTGGATGCTTTTATGAGCAAGAAAGCTGCTCACCTGAACATAGGTGCTAACTGCTTACAAAGGCTGGAAAAGAGTAGACATCAAGGCTTTTACATGGGATTTGTGTTCAGGAGTTGCTTTAGAGATAAATACGTTATTTTTGTACAATGTGTGTAATGTCTGTCATCTACATGAACTGCTTTGCTTTTAAATCCTGCTTAAAAGTACAGTGAGCCATGATGTTCTAAAAGGGTTAAACTTATGTTCAGAAGCTTTAACTGAAGACAGGCTTCATGTCTATGAGGCAAGTTGCCTATTTTTATATTGATTAGGTATGGTCTGAAGCAAGTTCTCTCTTTTTAAATACACATATTTCTCTTTTGGAAAGGAAGTAAGGCTTAATCTTTTTTTTTTTCTTTTTTGTTTTTTCTTCAAAAGGCTTTAGCCATCTGTTTTCCTCTTCTATTGTAGTTTCATAACTGGATGCTGAAGGAATCTTAAGATTTGGCATGCATTGTGCATGGGAGAGAAATGAGCTTTTTGAGATTCCACGGTTCACACTGATCTGCTTGCCTTCTGCTTGCTGCTTTCCAGCAAACCCGTCAGTGCTGAAGGCCACCAGAAGAACTGGGCTTAACTGGTTGCTGTAGAATCCTTGGTTGCCTGCAATGGGGTCAGGCTATCACATTGCTCAATTAATTTTCTTGCTTTGCCCAGTTGTTAGAGGGGATTTCGTGAGTACCTAATTGCTTTTAACTATAAAGGATGATCCTATTGAATCTCTTTGAATTAGTTTTGCTGTGCTCTGTGCTGTTGTGTCATTGGCTTCCTCTGCGGAGTTTTTGATCAGATTGGGGTGTTGGTGATACAGGTGTACTGTAACATGTACAACCTGTGCAAGGAGAGCACCATGCAATTTCTCCTGTGTTTTATCTTCTGTTCTTCTCAATGAAATTGTACTCTGTCCTTATACGTTTTATTGAGTTCTGATTCCGCACTAAATAATCTCCATTTGCAAATGCACTTCAGCATTTTCTTTGCCATTCATTTCTGATTTTGACTGAGGATTTTTTGAGGGCTTAAATTTACTTCAAACATACTCTTTCCAAATAATCACCACCAGCTGCCTTACAGCTGTCTTCCTCCTTTCTTTCTGTAGTCAATTAAAACACACTTACTGTCCACACATAAAAGCAATTCTCCTCTGTCACTTTGCATCGCTCTTCTTTGTATCAAAAAGAAAATCCTTCTTTGCAGAAACATAGATTTGCTCCTATGGACTCTCTGCTGACTTCTGTCAGTAGGTTGTCTACCAATCCCAGCTGCTTAATGCCAGCTGCTTTCCTTCCCTACCTTGCCAAGCTTCCCTCCTAACCCCTTTTACAGCCTCGGGTCTGTTCTTCGACCACAAGTTAGGGATTTCTCATCAAAATTGCTGGCTGCATATTGGAAACAAAGAAATTTGGGTAGGAAAAGTACAGGTGTATGTGAAGTCTTTCTTGCTGCTGCCCTTTTAGGTTGTCAGTGCTGCATGCTTAAACTCATTTTCTATTTGCAGCAATGTTTTGAGAGTGCTTGTGACTCTGTGTCCAGTTGCTAAAAGACTGCATTGATAGATGCAGGCACAAAGTTTAGTGTCTGTAGGATAGAAAGATTTGGCATAAATACTTGTTCTGAATTCTGTTTGTCTCTGAGAGACAGATTTCTTTTCAGCAGTTCCTTGACATTGTTTCCTGTCCTAGCAGTAACAAAAATAATTAGCAAAAGCAGAAAACATTTGATTATATCCGGGTGTAGATAAATTTCATTTTAATGGTCAAGAGTGGTGAAGATGTCTCCTTGAATGAATAAAATACACTAACTTGTGTTCTAACACAGCTTTATTTTTTGAGAGAGAAGCTGTGTGTGTGCATAACTTCCTCACAGAGCTTTTGGAACAAATAAAACCTTGCTCTGTTCCTGCAGGCACTGTGGTGCACACATGCAGTGAAGAACGTGTACTGTTCATTTGAACCCAGTGGACTTGAACTGCAATAAAGATTTAAAATTTTTTCTTAGGATTGGATCCTTGTGAATACTCTTTTCAGCTCTTTGTGCTATGAGGTTAAATAAAATGAAATATTATGACATTGTGTAGGCCTCATATGAGCTGAGTCTGCCATCTCTTAGACTGCTCAGGCTGTATAGTGCCAGTCTGTTGCTTCAATTAGTTTTTAATTGGTTGGAGAGAGCTGAAGTCCCTTTCACAGTTTAGTGTGAATAAGGAGAGGAGGAGGAGGAGGAGGCTGGTAAGGTTGACTAAGTCTGAGGAAACTCTTCTTCTAAAACAAACCCTTCAGTTATGGTAGTAAAAGCATTCTGCTTGGGTGGCTTTCTGAGAATATGGGGGCGGGTGTGTGTGTGTGTTTATTTACTTCTAAAAGCTTTCCCGGTTTACTCTAAGGAGAGTGTGTGAAGTGTGTGTTTGTTTCCCTTGCCCCTCTCTCTCCTTTTGCTCCTTGGTGTAGAAGCTGGCCCTGACAGGCTGTTTGCTACCTTGTGGGACGCTCCTGAGCTATCCTCTGCACAAAGTCTGTCTTGTGTGTCCTGGGCTGGACTCTGAAACACAGGAACTGTGCAGATGAACTTTTGTTCCTTATTTTAAGATATGCGCAGAGCAGTAGGGTAAATAAAGCTGTCCTTGTTTTCTTCCTCTTGTCTTTATTTGAAAAATGTCTTTCTGCTGCGTACAGTTTCTGTAAGTGCACCAGAGCTTCTCGTCTGGAAGCTGTGTGTTTTGGCAGCTGAGGTACAGGGTAGCTGTGGCTTTTGGCACCTGGAGAGGCATTGCAGGGATTTGGGAACTGTGGGTTAAGCACGAGCTAAAATTAGCAGAACCATAACTAACATTGCTGTTGTCTAAGGCTCTGACTCATGAGGTTTTCTGGATTCAAGAGTGGAGCTGGATGTCACTGTCCCTAAGTAGCAGTCGCGTTCTGCCCTGAAGCAGAGGCAGGGTGTCAGTAATGCTGCGGGGTTCGTCAGTATTAAGTGCCATCAACTTCAGCTCCCATTTGTGAGGCGAGTGTGAACTGCAGCAGTTGAGGAGCAGGCACACCTCCCTTATGCTGCCCTGATGCAATGGGGAGGAAAATCTGCCAGAGCGGTGAGATGAGCCACAGCTGCAGGCAAGAGCATCTTAGAGTGCTTCAGCTAAATCACCCAGAATCTGAGTCAGTGCCCTGTGCTGTCACTGTAGGGCTTCAAAGTGCACAAGCTTTTGAGATGAATCAGAAGTGCATGCCCTTCTGAACTACAGTTTCTAGCTGCTTGCAAACCTGTAAAGATGAGCAGTGTAGAAGTAATTCTTTGCCTGTTGAGGCTCTCTTTGTAGTGGAGAGTCATTGGGGGTTCTTTTTGTTTCTAATTTATTATTATTTGAGGAGACTTTCTTGAGGATTACTCCAAAGCTATGGCCAGGCTCTGCAGCTGCTAACTGTCTGCAGCTGCTGAGCTGCAGTTTCTGTGGCTCTGTGTATTTATTTTAGCACAAACTGGTTTCGGGTTTTATTTCATGTGCATGCTCCTGCAGTCCTTCTGTGGGCTTTGTTTTGGGTGAGCTGCTGTATCAGCTTAACAGCACGCAAGCAGATCTGACCTTTCATTTCTAATGGTTCTGTTTTGAAAAATGACTTTGGTGCTGACCAAACATCACAAAGGCAAAATAACTTCTGCTTACAGGAAGAACTGAATTAAAGCAATCCAGGGTATTTTAAGACTCTCATATCACATGAGTTTTGGCTCCCATATTACTGCCACTCATTTCCTGTGTGCCGCCTCCACAAGCACCTGTAATGAGCAGTCACCCTTCATATTCAGTGGCTTCTTTTCTCACCCAAGAAGTGCTGTTAGCTGCCTTGGTGCTGTAGGACGGGTCAGAGCTGTCTGGCGCTGCCGGATGGGTGGCACTGGCTGTTGCGGTGGGAGATGTGGATTCCGATGGGTGTGCAGCTTTGCTGGGAGCATGTATTCATCTCCTCCTGTTGGGACAAGCCCCATCACCTTTTGCCTAGGCTAGGCAGACAAAAGACATTCCCAAAGTCAGCTCTTCCATTGGGTATGTTGCTGCCTGATGCCCTAGGATGATAGCTGTCCTGACCTTTCTTTAGGGCTAAGATTGATGCAGTGATGCCTCCCTCTGCTTTTACATCCAGTGTCATAAACTAACTTTCCCCTCCCAGCTGTGTTTGGGGAGAGTATTTACATAGCCAGTACTGTTAATACGAAAAGCTGTATTGAATGAAGTAACTGGAGAATCTGGATCATTGAATCCAGTTGGCAGCACATTGTACTCTGCCACTCAGCAAGTACTGTGAATTTCCTTGACTTTCAGTGTCTGTTCATTGAGTAAATTCTGACTCCCTTTGTTTATGTCAGTACATAGGAAGAGATTTAAAAGAACAAAAAAGAGCTGTCAGAGTTTCTCTTTTCCAGCAAAGATCTAACTCAGATCTGTAAGTTTCCAAACCAACCTGTTGCTGATTTATCTTCGGTTTATTAGCAGAGGATTTAACCTTGACAGCTCCTGGTGACACCTGACATAGCTCTGGAGTTTCATCTCTGGCCGTGCTGACAGGTGGGCAAATCTATTTGGCTGTGTTTTCCAGCTGTACCTGTCTTTTATCTAGTTGTGTCTCTTGGAAAACTTAGTGGTTTGTCATTTCCTGTAGGTAACTTGAGCAATAGTTGTATAAAGCTGTGAAATATTTCAAGAGAACAAGATCTTTAAACTTCTTTTTCTCTTCAAGAGCAGATCTTAACTGGATAGATTCTTGGAATAAGTGTCTCTTGAGTGAGAGAATTCCCCTTGCATTCCTTCATCTTTGACATATAAGAAAATTTTAAGAATGAGAAAGGCCTGACCCATTTTTTACCACTTCCTGTCATTCCACAAAAATTGAAAGAATTTATAACAGTGTTACTTGGTTTTAAGGCATATTTAGGATGGCTTTTGTTTACTGTTAACACTTTTTGAAAAATACTTTCAAAAAATACAATGGTGTTTTCACCCCCACCCCACTTCCCCCCCTTTTTTTTTGGGATTTGTGCATGTGGAACAGGGAATTGTGGGTCGTAAGCTCTGCTTTTATTTTTTTGTTTGTTGGTGGGTTTTTTTTGTCTTTACTGCTAAAATTGTTTCTTTCTTCCTTGTAGATGGCTACTCTGAGCTCCAGTGTCTACTTACTGTTCAGGATACAGAGACAGACAATCTTAAAGCAGCAAAGGAGTTATTTCCTTTTCCATAGATTTCTTTTTTCCCCCATACTAAATGGGATTTGATTTTTAAAAATTTTTAACTGAAAGATCACCAAGAGTAATCTTAACACCCTGAATTCTCATAGCCACTGATGTAATCAAGGGATGTTTTGATGGAGGATTGAGAAAGTGTGTGGTCACCCATAGTGCTAGAATTATAATCATGCAGTGCTTGAGACATGGTGCCTCCTTTAGTTTGTGACTGTAAGACTGTCCTGTCGACTGGGGGGTGGAGGGGAAAAAGACTACTCTGCTTTCCTGCCCCCACACATCCTTCCCTCTTTCCTGGGGTAAATGCTGTGCCAGCTGAAAGCCTGCAGCTGCTGCCAGGAGAATGCTGGAGCAGGGCCCTACGGAGAGCTCAGTGTGAGGGAATTGCCCCTGACACATCACCTGCTACCTGGGGGCTGTGGCAGCCCCCTGTGCCACAGTGCCTTGTCAGAGCCTGCCACAGCTCCACACCAGCACTGCTGCCACTTCTCTAGAGATCCAGGACAGCCCTTTTCTCTGGGCATACAACACTGTTGTGGTTGATGGGTCCATGCTGTCGGTGGTTATGACAAGTTTTCTGCTGCGTTGTTGTTTTTGAACCTTGGGCCTCTCCCTTATTTTTAGCTTTGCTTCATAGAGGGAAAGTTCTTTTGTGATGTTAAAATACGCCTGAGTTTTCTGTCTGGCCAGCACATTCAGCGTTGCATTGGAAAGTTTCAGCAGACAATTTCAACTAAGGTTTGCAGGGGTGGAAACCTCCAGCTATTATTTCCATGGGTTGTGTGACAAAGGGCCTCTGGATAGAAGAGAGGAGTCTTGGTCAGACCCTATGGCTGCAGGTAAAAAGCCAGTACCTTCACCTTCACAGACACTGGAGAATCTGCAAGGGCAAAAGCTGCTGGCAGCCCAGCCTTTTTCCCTGTGCCTGGAACTACGGGTTTGTGTCAGTTTGTGCTTCCACGTGGCCATTTGTGCAGTGTATTTTTGGAGCAGGGAGCTGCTAGATACATTTCTGTGTTTCTCTGCTCTCCATCTGTTCCTGGAGCCACCTCCTGCTCTAGCTGCCTCAGGAGAAGCTGTACTGCAAGGGGAAATGGCAGTAAAACCAGGCATTACCTGTGCTTTCAGGGTGTGGGTTACCCAGTGCTGGTGCTGGGTGTTCATCTGACCCATCAGCAGTCACTTCAGTACTGCTGCTAGTGGCTAGTGTTGTAGTACAATGGCAGGTGACAGTGCAGTCACTTGTCTCCTTTCCTGTTGCTGTACTGGAATCAGGAATATGGACATTTTTGCCTATAGATTCAGTCTTGTTGTCTGGAGTGAACCCTAATAAAGCATTTACAATGCACAAAGCCTGCTTCCTCCTGGGGAAAAAAAGTGCTGACTTCAGTAAATAAATTTATTTCAGACAAACTTGTTCTTAGGGAACTAGATCATGTGCTGCAGGGGGAAGAATAATACTACTGCTTCTTTTAACAACAGCTGTTAAAAGGAGGATGCTTACTTGACTTGCAGTTAATGGTAAAGTCAACGAACTGTAATTTTAAAAAAGGGAAAATAATCTCGACCTATTCTTGACTATAGGAAGACTGCAATTTATCCTGATTTGTTTGTGTTCACCTCATTGTGAGAACTGTCAGTACCTCTTACGGTTGGCAACCCCATTAAGACCTAGAGAAGCAGAAACCTGCTGCCTTGTTAACCTCACAGAATGAGTGTTCTGCCCTCATCTTCCTCCTGTGCTGTGCCACAGATGGGCTTAGAGAAGCCTTGGTAGGTCTTCTATGGGGTAATTTCTTCTTTGCTGCCCTAGGAAGCCTTTTAAAATGGTCAGCCTTGCAGCTTCTTCATGGAATATTCACCTGTCTTGTTTCAGAGATGTGTAGGATGGGCTGTGAAGTGATCTGAGCTGGTGGGGAAGCAGCAGGGGAGTGGGGGAGTGAGGAGCAGAATGTGAGGCTTTTCTCCCTGTTTGAATGTCTTTTGGTCTGTGTGTACAGAGTATACAAGGCAGATCCTGATGGGTTTGGAGATACAAAACCAGAGACATAAATATGAGCAACCAGTGTGTGAAGCAAAAATAATGTCAGAGAACAGCCATGGAGCCTTCTTGTGTTTCTGCCGACATCAATCTCTTTGATTAGCTTGGATTTTCTTGGTGGGATCTTAACTCCTTACACTGAACATCCCTTCCAGCAAAGAAGTTAAGGTGGGGAGACATTTCTGGAAGCTGGTAACAGGTGACAAAGAAGTGTCACCTGTGCGTAATAAGTACAAATATATAGTTCAAGATGCAGTGTGCATGTATATAATCAATGTATGTAATGGAACCATCTTAAGGGGATGGAAAGCCTGGATGCTCATGGTGAATAGCAAAAGGACTGGCTGTTGCTAGTAAGGGACAAATCTTGTCCACCCTTGGTTACTCTAGGAGACTCCCAGGTGTGCTGTGGTGCACATGGGCTGAGCAGGGCCAGAAATCTCACTTTCCTTACAACCTCAAGCCATCTTGCTGGTAATTAAGTAACTTTGAAATAGTGAAGCTTTTTATGTTACTGAAATTCTCAAAATTGTAGCAGGCCCCCAGGCCTTTGTTCTTCCATTGAATACAATAATAATTTCCATAATCAGCTGCAATCAGATTTTTGTGTTTTATTCAGGCAGATGTTTGCTGACACAGGCCATGGAAAATTCTTATGACAAAGTGTGCCCTCCTTAAAATGGGAACTCATGGTGTCACGTTGAGCTTTCAGGCTTGATTTTGCTGACCAAGCAATGTGCACGTGTGTGCTTGGACCTTGACTACGGGCAGCAGCTCCACTGTTCTACTGTGCCTGAGCAATCATACATGTCATACAACACCTATCCTTCCCTTTGGCTTTGCCAAACAGATAGGAGCGCTTCACTTTCATAATTCATGATAATCACAGTTCTTTCAGAAACTATTTTAAAAGGGAGGTTCCATCTTCTCTTGGTGAATGCTAATTAGGATTTCACCTCTTTTTGAGTGAGTGTGATAGTTACAATCATACAGTGAATGAAGAAATCTAAATTTAAAGTGTTCTGGGAATTCTTTTTTGTGCTGAATGAAAACAAACTGCTTTATTGAAATATTTCTACCTTTAAGGCACAGACAGAGAAAGTGTGGATATTGATATCCTATGATATTAAAAAATTCTGAGTATTCTTTTTATAACATTTTCTAAGAGTTATAGCTTTGCAACTAAAACTGCCTTATGTGTCAAGCCTTCCCCTGTGCACTTTTACTCAGTTCAAATTGATGTCTCAATATCTTCAACCTGATGCATCCTTTTATTGTCATCACATTGTATTTTCTTCACTGTATCTGTGTAAGTGGTTTTCCATACTGGTGCCACATTCCAGTTTCCAGGTGGCTGATGTGAAAAGGGGAGGAATAATGCAGCATACACAATATACGTGTGCTTTAGGAATTTAATTTTTTTCTATCCCAATGCAAGTTCCGAGTCACAGCAAAGAAATTGCACACAGTCTTCTCTGTCTCTCTTCAGACGTAGCCAGAGGCAGCAGAATGTTTTATTGAGAATACTGAAGCTAGAAGAGCTTGCGAAGCTATACAGGCTTACTAAAAGTGGTAGTAAAAGTTATTTTTGTTCCTTACGTAAATAGTTCTGGGTCAGTCAGTTTAGCGCCTTCTTTTGTTCAGAGCAGACTTGGTAAATTTTGTGCATTTTTTTCTATTTAGGTATTTTTTATTTGGAGGGTGGAATGAGGTCTTTGCTTCTCCTCCTAGAGTGTGGTCTAATGGTAGAAACAACCGAAGTCAGAAAATCCTGGTTCCACACTAGGCTTCCTTTCAACTTCCCTTGTAACTGTGCAGAAAAAGCATCTTTTCTATCACTCCCTAATTTGTGTGCACAAATCATCTTTCATCAACTTTTCTATATTTTACATCCACAGTTACTTATAAGCAGGGTTTATATCTCCTGTTAAAGGCCAGATGGTAGCAGCTCTCTGTTCAGTGGTAATGGTGTAAAACTACAAAATGACACTTTGCTGTGTGGAAATAAAGTGCTAACAATTTCTCTGCGCAAAAATTCTGCAGCCACACAGCTCCATTATTAATCCACTCTTACAAGACTGCTGTGTGATAGAGAAAAATGATCCCTGTTTTGTCTCTGAGATACGGAGAAATTGTGCAGAAGGTACAAGAAACACTCTGTGTACTGCTAAGAATTGTATGAGTGCAGATTTATGATAGCAAGATACTACATAACTGAGGGAAAAACTGCAAGTTATGCTTTACAAACTTTAAAAAGTGGCCCGTCCCTTTCTCTTTTTTCAGTATGAATCGTGTTAATAATGATCTTACTTACAAGTGTGTTTGGTCAGAGTGGAAACTGTTGCAGAGCACAGTACTGAGGTAGAGCAGGACCAGTGAAGCAGAGTATGTGAGGAGAATGGGACAGATAACTCTGGAGGGGAGATGACCATTGATCATTGATCTACAGTTACTGGTTTTTGGAAGATTTTTGTTGTGGGGAAGGTTTTTTGTTAGTTTTCTATTTGCTTTTCTCTGAGCGATGTGTAATTAGGAGTATGTGTAATGGATAAATGTCAGATTGTGGAGATGGAAGTAATTTGTACCAGGCTCTAAGTACATCCTTTCAGGATTGATGTTTCTGAAATTTTTTATCCAGAGGTGGCAATACTAGAAAGTGTCCCTAAGAGCCAAGCTCCTCTTCAGCAGAGGTGATGAATGCCTGAAGCTCTTGAAAGCCTCCATGTTGATCACTGCAGCGCCAAGCATTCAGGGGACCCACCCTGTGTCACGTTCACTTGCAAATGGTACGAAGTTCAAACCAAAGTATTTTAAAAAAGGTGTTCGTGGAGACACTATAGTACTAAATTAAGGAAGAGAGCTTGTTAAGCTCTGAAGACCTTTGGGAATAAAGCTGATAGGATGGAGTTCAGTTATAACTCCAGCAGAGCTGTGGCTGCACAGCAGGATATAGCCTTATCATTCATTACTGAGGTATCATCAGAACTGTTGGAATATTCTGCTTAACCTTCTTGGCTTCCATATATATATATATATATACACACACACACACACACACACACTGTCTGGATTAGAATTGCTGATCTTTTTTCCCCCTTCCTCTACATTGCTGTAGAATTTATTCTGTAATTTACTTTCTGCTTGGACTTTGCATTGTAGCTTTTTCTTTCATAAAATCAGTCTCAAAATGTAATGCTTGTGGAAGAGAGCATGTGAATATCATGGGGTTGGGGGGAGAGAGACATTGTATTTCCTACGCTTAAAAAAATGCTGAGAAATCCATGCAGTGTGTCTGTTGCTATTATTTTACTTGTTTGTTGCTCCAGCATATCTGTCCTGTGACTTAGTGTAGGAATAGATAGGGTAGCACATGAGACATTTGAAATATTTATGAGGCTAAACTGCCAGGACAGCTCTGAGTTTGGTCAGAGACAGACTATATTTTTGCCTCTTGACTCTCTTGAGAGGAGCAAACTCCTATCACCATGCAGAATCGCCAGTCTGGCTTGTGGCTGTTTCTTGAAGACCAGGATTGTACAGAAATCAAATACTTCAAAGGCAGAAGTAAAATTTAAGTCCTTGTTCTATGTGTGGTGCTGTTAATCAATGTGATGAAGCTGGCCATATGTCACCTTTATTTTCCTGGGTTTTTTTCTCTTTGATTGAATCCCTTTTCTTTGCATTGTTAGATTTCTTTGCATTGTTTCAGCAATGTGAGGTGATGTTGCAAAAGCCAGTGTCTGCTTCTGGTTTACACTTGGACTTAATATTTCTCCAAACCACTTATTTCCATTGGCTCTGAAGTTTGAGGGTTTCAGTGGCCCAGAACATCTTTCTTTGCCCATTAGCTGCATTGAGGTGAGTGAGTAAATTCACACCTCATTTGGTGCTGTATTGCTTGTCTGGCTGCAGAACAAACAAACACAAACCCTCTATATGTCAAAACTGACCACAAGCTGAACAGCCAGAGCAGGGAGAAATAAACCTCCTGACTTGCCTGCAGTGCAAGGGGCTAAAGGCTTTGGCCTGCCAGGTCTCTGGTCTGCCACTGTCCGGCTTGGGTCCAGCTGAAGCTGCAGTGCTGAGCACAGAAGTTTCACTTCCTCAGATGGACGGCTTTGAGGAGGGAAAGTGGCTGAGAAGGTGTTGGTGCTGCGTGGGGTAGTGAGGGTAACAGCAAGAACTCGCTGTGCCAGTGCCCATCTGTCAAAGCTGAAGGGGCAAGGTTGAATTAACAGGTTGAGCTGAGATAACTGTTCTGTGTAAGGTCTTGTCTATGCTCAGAAAGTGGAAAAGTTAAGGAGAGCTGACTTAAAGCATGAAGTGTATAAATAAAGCCTTGCTGAACACACTCAATTCAAGAGATTTGCTCATCACTGTGGTAGCCTTAATTTTCCTGAGTGCGCTCCATGGGCCTGCCCTGTCTCTCTGAAGCTCTTGTGGTGCTGCAGTGGGGGCGTGCACACGCGTGTGCAGTGCTGGCCCCAAGGCTGGGCTCTGAATGCTCCAGAGGGAAATATGTGAAAATTTTGCAGGCTTCAACTTTTGAGCCTTGTTTGTTTTAAAGATGAAAAGTGCATTTTGTGTAAAATACGCTGAAATATGTGGAAAATCTTATTTTGCAGAATCCAAGGAGTTTGTGTGCCCACGCATCTCTATTGTCCGTGTTGATGATTCTGCACATAGCTAGTTTTCCCCCCCAGTGCTCTGTGTGAACTCTGCACAGCTAAAATTGATTCTTATTCCCTTGATGGTTAGTTTGCAGAGTGGATTTTATTCATTTGGCTTCTTTGACCTCAACTAGACAAATGTATTAAAATTCCTATTTGAAATGGAATAATTTACAGCAACTTATCATAATTTCATTTGCTGTAATACTCTTCTAAAAGCTTGAAATTAAAATTTTTCCTCCTGTTTATCCTCATTTAGTACTAGATTCTGCAGCCCTTAATCTGATAGGAGGTGTGTGCCTTTCACTGTAAGGACACTGTTCCTCACTTGGCACAACAAGGTGTTGCAGTAGGTTTGAGAGGCTTTGTCTTTTAGTTTCAGTGGATGGCTCTCATCCCTTTGTTAGATTAAGAGTATAATTTGCTCCAGAAACCAGTCTAGCTTCCCTTTTTGTTCACCTTTCTGCTTCCAAGGAGAACTGCTTTATACACCAGACACATTTGTATTTACAGATAAAAAATTTTTGAATTAGAGTAAAATTGAAATCTAGGGTGAGACAAAATACTTAATCTTTTAAGCTGTATGCACTATGGGATAGAGGGGCTCTGTCTCTTTATCCCTTTGCCTCATTTAATGGTGCAAGACTGGAATCCAGCCTGCGAGACATCAAATCCACATAATGAAAAATCTGGCCAGCACCCAGGTGTTTCTTCTGTGGCTGAAGATGTTGCTTTGCCACTGCCCCATGGTACAATCCTTCAGCTGTGTAAAGAAGCCAACAGACTAAAACACAACCAGGCATTTCACAATAGCATGGAAAAGGTGTTGGTTCTGTCTGTTTTAAGCTGAGATAAAATACCAACCATGACAGCACAGAAAGAACAGAGAGGGCGACACAATAGCCAAGGTAGTGGCTGGCTTTAGTCTCCAGTCACAAATTTGACTTTGGAGGAGTTCATTCTTGTGTCTATGTGTCTTCATTGGGAATGTAAGTAAGGAAAGGATGGTGTTCATTTTTAGCAGCTTAAATCTCAACAATTCTGGGTGTATAAAGGACCTTGAGGAGTGTCCTCCTGCTGGTTGTTAGTAACCAGAGTGGGTACAGCCTGGTGTACTGAAAGAAACGTGAAGGACCACTACTCTTGAGTTCCTTCTGTAGTGATGCTGAGACAAAGGGCTGCCGGGCTCTGTTGGTGGGAGTGCCTGACTGGAGTAAAATCTAGTTGTAACAGAAAAATATTTTATAGGAAGATTATTTTAAAAAATACCAACAGAAATATCTGTCTGGCTGCATGATTTTATTTATCTGTGTGTTTACAGCATCAGCATGAATTCAGCTGTAATGTAGCTTCTGTATGTTTACTTTTTTAACTGAAAATGGTGCTTAGAGCAGTCAGAATAAATCTGATGTTACTTTCTAGTTTAGCTGATCTTGAAATGATTAGTTAAAATCTAGTTCAGACTGCTGCTAGGCATCTTACAAGCAGCAGTTATTGGCAAAATCTGTCTAGGCGCTTAGTTGTTGCTTTTCTTAGGGGGTTTTTGGATTTTGGAACAGCAGTGTTTCATCAATTGTATTTGCAAAGTACGAAGTTTGTATTTCAAAATACTTTCGAGTTTTTAAAAGCTGTAAGTTTATTTATTTTTTTTTTACATTTCAAAATAGAAATAGAGGTCTTTCAGTTAGGTTTGGTTGGTGGGTTTTTTTTGCCTTTTTTGGTTTTGGTTTATTTTTTACCATATCAAGCCCCCCTAATATTGGCAGGAGGTTTTGCTTTGTTTTGAAGTATCCATGAGTAAACATACCTTTTTTCTTAGCCAATACTTGCTGCTGGATATGAACCATGGGTGTTACTTTGAGGGCATTAATTAAAAGGCTTGGTCAGTTTTAACTTCCTAAAAATGCTACAAATTTTTAGACTTTGGGTGTGCAAAGAACTGTTGAGCTGTAAATGGAAATAACCTGTGTTGTTCTTGAGATTGACTTCTGTAATCAGAAGTGGCAACTTTTGTTTCAGAAGGCAGCTTGGAAGCAGTGTAACAACTTAATTAAACATGTTGAGCTAGAGGAGGAAGAATCATTCTAATTTTGCCGTCTTTGGAATAGTTATTTAGCTGCAAATACTGATAAAATAATTTTATTTCTTATGTCCATACCTCCATCCTAAAACAGCTCTTGAAAGGTCACTAGCATGAAATGGGGCATTTCATGGGAAATGATCATGGTAGTTTCCAGTTCCCTGCAAACCACATGCAAAAATTTTGTAAATCTAGTAATGTTTTCATTAACATGCAGGAAAATCATAGCTTTGATGTTGACAACCATCTACATATAGCTTACTGCTGCTAAATTTGCCACACTGGCTCATTCTCAATTTTTACATTTTGACGGTCTCACTAAACTTGGAGAAGATGGGGTCAGTCGAGGCTCTGGGGTTTTTTGTTTTGCTTGGTGTGTAAATGTGTGACTTTGGTTGGGACCCAAGTTTCAGTGCAAGGTTTTTATGTTTCCCTGTGGTGTTTTGTGGTGTGGCTGCTTCAGAGATTTGCAGTAGCTGCTGCATTATTGCAGTTGCTAAAATGTTCTGGGTTTGTGCCTGTGGAGAGTGGCAGAAAGGTGTGTTGCTTCCACTGGTGCCCCAGCTGTTGAGGAGTGTTCCTCCCAGGAACTGGGTGCTTTGCTCCAAGCAGATGATTCAGTCCTGGTTGGTCATACAGGCAAGGGGATGCCAGAATCAGAGCAGAGAAAGCAGTTCAAGGTCCTTCAACACCTTCCTTCCCTGAAAGTGAGTTCCTAATGCTTGCTGTCATGTCTGTTGTGGCTGTGGCTGAGAGCACCTGGCAATATTTGCAAAGTCTGGTCTCCTGGGCAGCAACAGGGGAAAGGAGCTAGCACAGCATGCCATGGTTTCACTAGGCCCTCTCCTCTCCCTCCTTTTCTTTCCTTCTTGTGATATTAATTTGCAAAAGCAAAAGGAGGCTGCTGACAGATGAGGAAGCTTTAATTGGGGAGCTCACTCTGCATGAGCCAGGAGTGCCTGTGTCTCAAAATAAATATGGATTAATTTAGGGCTCAGTAGAGTGATCATTTGGAAAACTAAATATGAGTTTGTATCACACCAGCCCTTCCACACTGCTCCTATGGCACAGACACAGCATACCATGGACCTGCCGCTCAGCTTACTGAATGCTTGTGTTAGGCTGCAATCTTCTGTGGGGTGTAACTCTAGAGTTTGTACTGTCTTTATATCTTCAAGCATTCATTCAAGCTTTTCAACCTTACAAGTATCAGAGGCAGACAGCTGTGTGTCTTAGCATTCATTTGTTTTTTGTAGGTACAGCCTTTTTTTTTCTAGCTTGTATAACCATCTCAGTTCCACAATCTGGGCACCTGAGATGGAGATAGGAATTTTTTTTTCCAGTCAAACCCAATGAACTGGTACCATTCCACCCATGCTGCCCACTCAGAAGCTTTCAGTATGTTCATAACTTCTGTGCATCTTCAAGTGGTAGAAGTTGCTTTGTGTAATCTAAACCATGCTCTTAAGTAACAAAAACCAACAAAACCCTGGTGCTGTTGGTTTGGAAGGGAGCTTTAAAAGACACATGGTGCCAGATTCTTCTACTTCTGCCTTTGCAGAACTGTAATCTTCTTTGGGATGTGTCCATGGAGAGTGAGGAGAGGAGGAGGATGGAGGCATCAATGCACTGTAGCTTCTGAAACTTGCTTTGTCTGAGTCCTAATGTGGACAATGGGATTTCTGTGGAACAGGAGTATAAACCTTTGTTCATGTATCTGTGTGTAAATGTCAAACTTGCTCAGGCAGTAGGAACAGCAAAGATCGTCCTTCTCCTTAATGGTAGGCTAGGCAGAATTTCTTAAATCTTAGACAAATTGGAGGAGGAACTTTGTTGTGAATAGTTCATTTTCCTGGATCTGTGGTTTTGGTGCAAGATACAATTTTCTGTTTTGCAGGAATGGCAGAAAAATAATTTCTAATCTCTGGTGTTCTCAGACTGAAAACCAGAAAGGCTTCTGTTTGAATGCTATTTGACACAGAAATAAATTGTGCTAAAGGGAACAGGGTCTGATTAAAACTGACAATGGTGTGCCAAAAAGTCTCTTGCATATTTTTTAGTACAAAAAGTTATCGTTTATGTGGGCATTTGTTTTTCATGGGTTGAAACCATGTTTCAGGCAGCATTTGTCTGTCAAAGAGTTTTATGTTAGCTATTTTTAAAATTCTTTTTATCATGAGAATGCACCTAGTAGTTATACTTTTAGCGCTTCCAGATAAGAAGGGATAATTGGGCATCCTCAGTAGTGCACATACATTATTGTATAGAGATTATATTTGGTCTGTAGGTAGAGGTATGAGTAGGACTAAAATCAAAGGGAGGGTTGATGTTGCTCAGTGTCTGTCTTGAAATTTTCTGAATGCTGTGTAGTCAGTGAGGACAGGAGATGGAATTCGAATTCAAAATTCCTTGCTCGGTTTGCTGAAGCTGCTTCTCGATTCTTGTTACTGCTCTGTTTTGTTGTCTTGCGGCGCAGTGAGCCCGGAGAGGGGCAGGTGACGCTGACCGCTGGTGTCGGCTGAGGAGGGGCGGCATGCGGAGGTGCTTGGGGGGCTGCGTTTGTGTCTAGAGCAGAGAGATGGTCAGGCACTACACCTTCTCAGACCAGCTTTGAAATGCACTGTTATGCCTCAGGTGAACGAGTGGGGGTTTTTTTCTGGCTGTTTTGTGTTTGTTCCTGTGGCAGTTGTCAGGCCCCAGCTCCGCAGGGAAGGGGATCAGAACAGTGAGTACAGCGGGTTCACGGCAGGTCAGGCCCCGGCGGGCTGTGCAGGCAGGTTTGTGTAGTTCTTCCTCCTGCTCTGCTCTGCTCTGCTCAGGAGGAGCAGCCTACCAACTTGAAACAGAAAGCTTTTTGTTTGTTTGTTTTAAAAAACATTGGGTTTTTTATTGTTAAAATGTAGACTAAATATTCTGGCAAAAAGAGCATAAAAAGGAAAATCGGGCATCTGAGAAAGATCTGGCTCATGGCAGCTTCTTCCTTTGAACTTCCCACTGTAAAGCAACACTTTCCATTCAGGGTTTGCCTGAATGGCCCTGTTAGCCTGTGCTCCTCCCTGCCAGTCACCCCGAGCGGAACTGACTGGGGAGCTTGGTATTACAAGCAAGCTTTCCTGAAGCAGCTCCTGGTTTTTTTAGGCATCGTTTGTCATAGAGTGCTGGGTGGTGTTTGTAAGCTCTGGTGTGGTAGGTTGTGTAGGGTAAACATGTGGACTAAGCATTGCTGGAGTCCATGTCTGCCTAAGAGGAGTGTCTGTGATTATGGGAGATGAGATAAGGAATCCACGTGGCCCTTCCTGTGCAGTACTCGACCCCTCCTTGTGTCAGCAGGGCTAAACTGGACCAGGCAAAGAAAGCTTCCTCATGGAGGGCAGCTGGATGGGACCTAAAATTCAGGGTCTAGTCAAGGCATCTTTATGTTACTGCCAAAAGGACACAGTTTCTGAAGACTAGGGTCAGTTTGTGTACTCTGCAATGTAAAATTCTGTTGCAAAAAGCTGTAAGACAAGACTTTGGTAGATAGTTCTGTAGAGGTTTTTTTTGCTGCAATAACTCTTTGAAAAATGAAGTAAAATCTGCCCTTGTCACTTTTTTCTGAATAATAGATGAACTTGGGTTTTGTTTAATTCATCCTGCAAGCTTCATTTGTGTTTGGTTTGAGGAAATCAAGTAATCAGCAGTACATACTCTACATTCCACTCTCAGCCCTGCTAATAGATTCAGTAGGTCTGACTGTGCTTGTGAAATAGGTCAGAGCGTCTTGCTTTTTCCCTATTTTGTATAAACCAAGCAAAGCCAGACTAGAGCTTCTTTTGAAAAGCAAAGCATAATCTTGAGATGTAAGTCTTGTAGAGGCCAGTCTGTCTAGCAGCAGATATATTAAAAAACCTAACATTCACTTCACAGGGGAAATTCTGGTCTTTCGATGGGCTTATGCAGTCTTGAAAAAATCTGTAGAGACCTCTGGTGGGAAGAAGTGGAGGAATTTTCTGTGTTAGAAAGTGAAGATGTAGAAGTCGATGGATTTCAGCTGTGATATTCTCTTGCTTTCCCTGTTTTAATGATTTATCTTTTGAAATTTCCCAGGCTTGCTAAAACTACTGAATGATTTTAATGATGGAAGAACAAACTTTGATGTATTTTACGGGCTTGATGCATATTCCACAATAAGTTGTATTGAGAGAATGCTAATCTGACGTAACTGTGAGATGGCACAGGCCTTAGCCAGGAGTCTTTAACTTCCACCGTGGAAGTTAAGGTGAGATGGGGAAGAAGACCCCAAACCCCTTCCTGAAATGCACAACTTTCTCTTGTAATGTGCTTCATCTTATAATTATCTCAGAGGGGTTTTAGCTGCACTGTATTTTATTCTCCTCTTAATGTCTCTGGCTTTTGCAATCAGTGCTGAACCTGCACTCAGCAAGAGGGCTCATTTGGCAAATGTATCAACGCATGACATCATTCCTACAGTGTCTCTAGGCCTGTTTAAAGCATTGGCAGTACTTGACTGCACTTCCTGCAGTTGTAGGCAGCTGTGAAATTTCACTGATTGTGACCAACAGGAAATTCTGGAGAAAAAAACCCTTAGTACAAGGCTCATGAAAAGCTGTGGCCTGATTAGTTCCTTGGCTAATGGTAATACACGGCAATAGTGCAGAACTTAGTGCAGAAGACTGCACTGCAAAGAGTGCTTTTCAAAGTAATTAGCTGTAAAATGAGGAAAAGCAGCGTTCATCCCAAATTAATGGTGGTGTAGAACCAATCACTTTGTTTTTAAGAGACCATTAGAGAGCCTTACTGGCATTTCAGCAGTCATGTAGAAAGCTGTGTGCTGGTGGGGCGGGAGGATTGGTTCCTAATGGAAATCTTGCATGGCATGCTGGGATGTACAATGCAGAAGGGACAAAAGGTTATTAAAAAAAAATTCTTATCAGGAGTACTTTGACATTAGTCCTCAAGTAATTATTTTTATCCTTCAATAGGTGCATCTGCATGCTATTGTGCTAACACTGCTGCTTCTCTTATTAATTATACTCTTTTAAGCTTGCTTCACAAGAGTAGTCTAGCAGCCTGTACTAATTAATGCAGTTCAAATCAAACATAGTAAAAATCAAACAGCTGAGCTGAAAAAGAAAAAGAAAAGGAGAGGGGAAGGCAAAAGCCAACACTTAGGCAGTTTGATGCCAAAACAAACATGCAAGGCTGTACCATGTGGGGTACATACAAATAAGGTATCTTCTACATTTCAGGAATTTAACAATTACTGAGTGTTATTAAATGTAATGGTGCCTTGCTACTAAGAAATCCTGTTACCTGCTTTCCCACCCTTCTCCAAAAGGTTGTTAATCATTGGTCTTGCTATTGGCTTCAGTGGTCTGAATTAAAGTTAAGTGCATTTGCAATTCTTTCCAACAACAGATTCTAACCCCAGCTTTTTGTTACAGAACAGTAATTTTAGTGGAGAAATATGTCCTGGGTAATGTTATCAGCTTCTGCTAAAAGGCTTACAAAACAAGAGTTAACAGGAGATTGATACATTTTATGTCTTTCTTTTACAAGAAGAGAGTTTGGAGAGTTCTGTAATCAAAATATTGTGCCAAAAACTTCCTAAAACGGTCAAACCAACCCGCAGAAGACTTTGAATCTTGCATAACTTCCTTTCAATCGATAAAATTTGTAGCATATGAGGTGATGATCAGATGACAGGTTTTTCCAGTATGTGGAATGTTTTTGTTACTTCATTTAATAGTTGTGGATATGGCAAAGTTTGATTCCAGTATTTACCTTTTTTTTTTTTTTCCCCAACGGGAAAATGGTAGGTACCAGAGTCATGGCTTCCATTTGATAGGAAAAGCAGGCATGGTTTTGAACTATAGGTGTTTTGTAAATCTGTATTTTGAATCCCATTTTAGTTGCTTAGCATGCAGGGCAGAGATGAATCTCTTTTTCTGAGCCACAAACTTTGAAATCATGATCTTCCCTGCTTCTTTGCTAAGTTTCACTTGTAAATAATAAAATAAGTTTACTACTATGAATCGCCTTTCTTCAGGAATAGTTTCTAGTGAACCACACAATAATGAGTGAATACCAGATACAGGTTAATGGTAAGTTTTATAAAATGTGGTCTTTTGGATCCAAGCTAGATCCTTCAATCCTTGCCACTGGATCCATGCTCTTCCCAGTGGCAGTGCCTGATGTCCCAGTGCTGATGGCTTCCATTGGCTCCCCCTCCCAGGGAAGTGCTGCTGCTTTGGCAGTGCTGCCCTGGTGGGAAATGCACAGCACTGCCAAGGCAATCGTGGTAGGTTCCAGTACAGTATTAAATACTCCTGCTGAAAGGTCAGTGGTGTTGAACTGATAGATTGATGCAATTACGTAGTGGGGAAATGTAGTGTCCAGCTAAAACCCAGTTCTTTTCCCCTGCTCCAAATCCATTGTCTTGAAGTTAGCAGTATGTTATTCCTTGCTTTAGGCATACTGGCTTTGCTGAATAAGTGACTGACTAAAAGAAATGAGAAATGTCGTTTATGCAGCACAGGAAATTGAATTTTAATTTTTTTTTTAATTGCTAACTATTAGCATTTGTTCAGCTTGCATCATTGTGGATTTTGTATTTGGAATGATATCCAAGTTTAATAAGTAAAAGTATAAAGGATACTAAAACTGGTCTCCAGCCTAATTCTTCAGAGGTGATTTTATTTGCTTTGATTATTGACTAATGAGCAGCTGAGGTTTATGATATTAAAGGAGGGGAGAAGTCTGAAGTAGGAAACACTACCTAATGCTTTCAGTGAGCAACATGCATTATGTGATATTGGCCATTTCCTAGCACTGAGACATCATTAATAACCTTGAATGCAAATTTGCTGATTAAAATATGAGCTGGGCTTTTTCTTCTAAAAGTATATTGGCATAGGAGAGCAATGAACAGATTGTGGAAGGAAAGGTTGCTCTTGGTTTTGTTAGTCAAGCAATTCTATGAAGATATTTTAGAATTTTTGTATTTGTGACTTTCTTGAAGAAAATCCCTTCGAAAAGCTGCTGCGCTTTCTTCTGTGGTTTCAGTGAAGCATGTGGTATATAGAGTGGGGACACCCATCCTTTGGGGTATTTTCTTGCCTTGTCTTCCCATTCTATTTTGCTAAATTTTCTGTCTCCATATTGTGATGATCTTCCTTGTTTTTTGTTTTGGTAAAGTACCTCTGGATGTGAATTTCTCTCATACTTGAAGCTGAAGGAGAAAATTCTGCTCAGTACTTACTAAAATAAATATACTGGTGAGAGAAGTGAGGGGAGCAAATGCTGGTCCTGCTCTCCCATCAGCATAGCTTGGTCCTCTCAGTCTGAATTAAAACTTTAATTTGCTTCTTCATGTTGGTGCATTTCTTTATGTTCCTGGCAGAGGGAGTTCTTCAGAACTGGGAAATGTTGCTGGCTTGGGTTTGGATTGCTCTGCTTTGGGGGTGTGTTGTTTTTTCCTGGTGGCACAAATACAGTTCCCATCAAAGTGAATGGGCTGGTGTGGGTGTAAGCCAAGGATGAGAACCCAACACCAAGTAGCAAAGAGTTCTGAAGTACAAGAGGATGACCTCATTACCAAGCAAGATTTTGCAGAAGCTGCAAGCAGAGTCAGCCTGCAATTTTAAGTCACCCAAGCAAGCCACAAGAGTGAATTTACAGTTCAAAACACAGCAGATTATTTCACTTTCAATTTATCAGGGGAAAAAAAAAAAAAAAAGCTTGTGTCCTCATTTCATTTGCAGGATCTGCCTTTAGCCCAGTTTTTTTTTGGGAGAGCTTTAGTTCTGGTGGGGTTTAAATGTGAATCATGGGTGAGGTATTGTTTTTATTGTAATGGGCAGAAATGATCAACAGCTCAATGGAAAAGTATGTATGAAAGGAAATATGGCCAGCACTTCGGTGCCTAAAATGGTTATTAAACCAGTTGGGGTTTCATTTGAAAAGTCAGTTATTAAGTAGGTAGTCTCACCTCACTGTCATAAAATGCCAGGCAGGATAGCAGTGGGAACACTGCCTTTACTCAGGATATTTGTGTGGGGGATCTTGGGTGCATCTTTTAATCATGATTTGAATGTATTGTATCTTGACTTTGTCTTAGTTAGACCCATTTTTCCCACTATGATTTGTTTTGCTGTTGGCTTTAGGAATGCACGGATTCTTGCACTGGTGTGTCAAAAATCTGAGTAGCAATTTTTTTCCCAGCAGAGTTGCATGGAGGTTTAGTACTTTTAAGTGGAGATGTGAACTCCATTGAAAATCATTTGTGGGTGGATTTGCAGCTGGGCTTCATGATGGAATTCAGGTCATCAGCCAGAAAACAAAGCTGGAATGGAGTCAGGAGTCTGCACAAGAGGCTTATAGGTCTGGAAGTGGGACCAGAAGTGTGGTCATCATACAGCGGAAAGTGTATCATGGGGGGCGGGAGGGAAGTCTGGAAGTTAAGTCAGTATCAAAAATCACTCAGACACAACTGCAAAACTAATAAGGTAGGTATAATAAGGGTAAACGATTAACCAAGAAATAACTCCTAAGAAATTTAAAGAGAAAATAATTTGTACTAAATAAACAATTGCTTGGGAAACCACACTGATTTTCAGTATGTTTGTCCTTTGGAGTATAAGGTGAGGAAGTGCTGACTTACCTGTCTAGTCATCCAAGGAGTTTTTGAGGAGTAACACAGAACTTGATTCTCCTGTTCTTTGAGTTATTCAAGTAGAAAATAATCCTTTGTGTAAGAAAAAGTGAAATTACCTGCTTTCTTTGCTACTTAGCAGTAACTTTTCAATATGTCTGCATAGAAATTGAAGCTAGAATTTGCATTGATGTTTATTTTGGGTACTGGAGTGTTTCCAAGGTGTCTTTTTAGAGTCTGGATCCTGTTCTCTGCCCCACGGAAGAGTTTCTGCTCAGATGTGCTGCTGGCTGTGGGGAAATGTCCACAGGCACAGAGAGCAGGAGGACAATGATGACATTACTGTACGGACTGGAGGACCTTTCTCTGTAAATACACGTTATTTTTCCTGTTAAATGACTGATGCTGAGAGAGGTTTTTGGATGAGCTATTTTTAAGGGAGCATGTTATCCACTAAGGATGTAATTATGTGTTGCATGAGTTTTAATATAAACTGTTTACATATTGATCTTGTTGTATATTAAGCTGTTTCTTCCTTATCTTCAACAGGCAGCCAGATAAACTAGTGGTGGTTTGGACAAGAAGAAGCAGAAGAAAATCCTCTAAGGTTAGTTGATTCATTAATAAGTCCCACCTTCAGTGACAAGCAGCGTCAGTGGTTTGAAGGACTGTTTTTTTGAATGTGGGGAGCAGCCAAATAAATAAATGAGAAATATTTTAGTTGTTGACTTTTCTTTTTAACTCAGTTTATCCATAAAGTTCAGAATAAACTGCTGTTGATGTCAGTGCTAATTTATGGGAGCTCTTAACTCTGATTTCAGCTTTGGTTATTTGTTTAGCAGAACTGTATCACTGTGAGTTCAATTCAGTTACTACTTGCTAGACCTAATTAGAAAGGAGAATTCATTTCTTTATTAGAAGTTATTTTAAAAGTAGTTAATTAGAAAAAAAGTAATGAAGAATCTGACATCCCATCAATAGGCTGATGAAGCCTGAATAAGAGGCTATTTCACAACTTGAAATGCTACAAATAAAAAAGAATAAAAGCAGGGTCTTTCAGCCCAGCAGTGTATCTTTGAAGTGAATTTTTACATTTTACTTCTACAAACACTGTGGGCAAACCTGTGAATTTGTGTTTCCTGACTAATAGCTTGGTAGCCTGAGGAATGGGAAGCTCTGAGTGAAGTCTATCCAGTTTCTGGACATTGATAAAGTTTGTCTTGCATGGGAGCAGGAGTGCATGCTCTTTTCCTCCCTTCCCAGGAGCATCTCCTCTTCGAGATGATTTAGTCTTGCTCATTCCCTTTCCCCATGCTGTGGCCTCTTAGCCCGTTTGGGTTTATGACAAATGATCTTGTCAGAGAAGAAATTTTGGAAGTTACAATAATTCTTTGACACTTCAGTTTAAAAAAGAGATGGTCTAAGCTTCTTTTTTTTTTTTTTGTGTGTGCATTGGTGTAACACAAAATGATGTTTCAAAGAACTCTGTGATAGTGGAGAGAGGGTATCCATGATAGAGAAGACATCTTGAAATAATTATGTTGAAGAACTTAAATATTTAGAAAATGTGATACACAGTTTACTGCCCTGCTCAGGAGATACTTTGGGTTTATGTTTTTCTGGTACTCGTCTTTTTCTGACTTCCTTTTCTGATTGTCATGCGTGTTTGTTGTATTTTGTCTTTTAACTTGAGGTATAAGCTATTCTAAGCTGTTTCAGATAAAGACTGGTTCCTGACTGCACAACTAAGTGTTGTGCATCCAGAATTCTGCTTCAGGTTATGAAAACCCAAAGGTGCTACCTGATGAGTAAACAAGGGTGTGAACTCAGTCTGGTACCTGTTCCTGTTCCATGTTCCATACTCTTCAGCAAAGCCAGTCAGACTATTCCTGTTTCACTGAAGGATCAACTGGCTCAAGTCCCTTTGAATTTATAGCACGGGGTGTATCCAGGCAGTAACTGCTGATGTCAGTAACTGGTGTCTGATATGGCTCACCCTATAACTTCTCTATATTAATTTCATTTAATTTCTGTTGCACAGAGAGAGAAACATTGTATCAAACAGTAAGTGCAGTGCTTACACAAGTGTTGTAACCTTGAAAAGCTTGGTGAAAAAAAAGGTATTTGTCCATAAATGACTGCTTTGTTGGGGTTCAGAATATGTTCAGAAACAGAAGCCCTAACAAAAGTCCAGCAGGGCTTTGTGAAATGATGGGTTTCTGCCTGTCATTTTATAGGATCCGATGAATCCAGCATATCCCTGAGACAACAGGGTTTTCCGGCATTGGCTCAGCCTTTTGGGCTTGAAGTTTTTTTCAGCTGGGCCATAGAGTTCTGGGATATGTCCTCACTTTTGGTCACCAGTCAGTAGAAGCAACTCTTGGATAAACTGGCAGATTTAAACCTGAGACTCAGAAAAGTCTTTGGCTGACTTAATCATGTTTAGTAAGATCCCACAAAGGTACTTTGAAAGAGGCTGAGTGGCCCTAAAATCTGGGCAGAGCATAGAGTTAATTTTAAAGCTTAGGTAGTTGATATGACTTGAGCTGTTTGGGTCAAAAACTGTAGATCAATAGATGTGCTTGATCTCTTAGTCATCCTGCCAGTAAAATACTTTATTCAACATACTTGTTTCATCTAATTGCTTTATTGGAAGCAAGTCAAATGAATATTTCCTCTTATTTTATTTTTGATGGACACTGGGTTCAGTGAGTACAAAGCATTAATAATTGTCTATGTTCTTCAGCTTCTTGAGAGGGAGGAAGGGAGGGATGAGGTTTTAACTTACTGTAAAGATGTTGTGAAGACTTTTTTGGAGGTTATGTTTTCTGAACTTTTCAGATCATTAGGGTTAATGAGGGATATCACCAGCAGATAGTTCACAAACTCACAAACATGGCCCTTTGGATACTGTCCAGTAGTTCTGTGTCTCTTTTGTACTGGGAAAGTACAAGAGATGTATTAAGCAAAAATGTCATGCAGCTGGAAGATGGAGGTGTGGATGTACACTGGGATGCCTGCTCTAACTGATATAATCTTAAGATGCCATTGAGCTGAAAGCTGAGTTCTTGATGTCCTTTGATGCCCTTGTTTTTGTGGGTTTCCATGATTTTGATACGCCTCCTGGCCCACATACTCTCTTTCCAAGTAAACTACAGCAGTCCCTTTATTAAAAGAAATAATGAGAGACATCATGTGCAAGAGTCTGAATATTTTACTTGTTACTGTGGGAAACACAGAATAGGAGCTGTAGATGTCTTAAATTACAGTAAGTCTCAAAGTGTTGCAAATAAAAAGCAAATACTCATTTGAAAGAGCATGTAAATAGCAGTCTGATGGGTGGATGGATACAGGACCATAAATATATCCAGCAGTTACTGACCTTAATGCAGATTTAAGTTACTTACAGTTCTATTTTGGGACCTGCTCTCCACGGGCAAGTCTAATTTCAGTGTATTTCATGAGGTGTGTCAGGACAAGATGGCTCTGTGTGGTTGGGCATCTCCATTGTGTGTGCCAGGAGTTTACATAAAATGATGATTTGCAGTTTTGCTGTACTTGGCAGAATTACTGTGCAGTCCTAGAACCAAAGTGAACTTTCAGCTTGGGGAAGGTGGGAGTCACCTGTCCGCTGGTGCAAATGTTGTCTGTTTGCAAAATCAGGTAGACTCTTCAAGCTTTATTTAGATGCTGTTCAGCATCCGTAGTTTATAGAAGGTGCAGCTTGTAGCAGTGGACTTGTTTAACTCTTCTTCTTCAGTACCCTGGCACACTGGCAAGTTGTCTGCCCAGGTTTTCAGGCCCTGGGCTTTTGGACCTGTCTTTTTCTTTTTTTTTTTTTTTTTTTTGAGTGGTGGAAGGAATGTCTTTGTTCTAGTGTAGAGCAAGGGAAAAACGTGTTGAAAATACATTTGCCTTCATTTCACTGGGATGCTCTCAAATTTCCAGGCTTTGAACTAAGAAATTTCAGTTTGAAAATAGATGTTTCCATGATGTCAAGGAGGTACTTTCTACTATTCCTGTGAACAAATAGGGGCTTATAGTTGAATTATACACTTCTGAAGAATCAAATTTGCACTTGCTTCTGAGAGCCTGACAGAATTATTCTTCAAAGATTCTTTTTGTATCAAAGCTGAAAGAAGGTGCCTTGCCTGTGATTTCAGCACTTCTCTTGCAGGTTTATCAAAAACTGTTCAAGCACAAAGGAGAAGGAACAATGCTGAGAACAGGGAAAGAACTTGAGCAGTGACTAGTAGGACCCAAGAGAGGCAAAGGGGCAGGGAGCAAGAAGAAGCCCTTGTACACAACAGCAGCCTGGCCAGCATTTTTTCAAGGTTCTGCCATCAATAAAGCAGCAGTTGGGTCACCTGTTTTGCTGTCCTTGGCAATCTGTTGCCTTTTCTGGCTACTTTATTGCCCACTGCCAGCCCTGCCTGTCCCTGCCGGGCTGGAGTTCCAAAGGCATGCTGTAACCCTGATGTGTTGGTGACTGTCTGGGACCAACACAGTTCAATAATGCCACTCCTGGGGCTTCTCAGCTTTCTAGTAAAGTTACAAAATCGTACTGTGATTGTAATCCCTGATTGTAAATTGGGGGGTCATTAAAACCCTTCTTTTTTACAGGAGTTCCATAAAGTTGACTTGTGGTGACATTCTGAGGTGCAGTGATGGCTGCCCCACAAAATGATGAGAAAAATAACTCTGCATTCAGGTTTTTTTGTTTGTCTGGGTTTTGATTTTTTGTTTGTTTGGTTGGTTTTTTTCTAATAAGAAACCCTATAGATGGTGTTGGAAACTGATTCGAGAAGGGGAAGAGGCTCTTTATCTGACCATCACCTGTTGTGGACAGTGAATAAGGCAAGATTTGGTGAACGAAATAGCTTGAATCATGTATTTAAGGAATATGTCATGAATGTGTGTGTGTGAAATTAAGCTTGAAGGGGCAGCCCAGTGCTACAGGACCTGTGGTGGAGATGAGGTTTTGCTCATTTCCCAAGCTTAGCAGTCTTTCTGTAGCTTTTTAGCAGTAATACAGTTACTCGTAATGGCAGTTGTAACACATGTGCAATCCCATGAATTGAAAACATTCATGGGAAGACCTGTGGGAATCTGCTGGTTTCCTTGTCTGCTCTAAAGGGGCACTGACAGCAATGTGATCAAAGGCTGCCTGGAGTTTCCAGGCCTTTGAACTTCCTTCTTTGGCACGTGTTGGGTTTTTTGGACTGCATCCCAGGGCAGGAGTGTGACTGGAGTGTTGTTCTGGTGCCCAGCCTCTTCAACGGGTGGGCCAAGCACAGTGATTTCAAGATGATCATGGGGGGCATGCAAGCTGTAGTCTGGAGTATGGTCCTTAATTTGTCTCCCTTTGTGACACTGAACTGTGGTACAGAAGAAAAAGGAGAAGCCATTCACAAACTGCTGGTTTCCTCTGGTGTGAGGGAATTGGCAGCTTTTCCCAGTCCATTCTTTTTCCAGTAGGTCCATTAACAGCCATATACAACTCTGGCTGTCCTGGATGGTGAATGGCTTCAGTGGGACACATCTCACGGAGCAAATCCTTGTGCCTCACTGCTGGCATGGAGGCACCAGATGAAGGATCTGGCTGCTTAATGTCAGCTCTTCCTTATGAGTTTGGTTGGTGTTTTTCCTTTTCTGTCTAAATGTTTTGCCTGGATAACACTGAGAAGAGGAATTATTCTTACAAGCTGAGCTGCCCTAAGCACTACTGGAGCCAGTTGAGCTCCTGCTTGCTTCTTGTGTCCTTAACAGCCTGTCACACAGACAAGTAGCAGAGCTGGCCTGATCACTGGCAGCTGGCAAAAATTTTATAAGGAACAGAAAATCAGCAGTTTTCTGGCTCACAATAAAGCCACTTTTGTGGCTGCAGGTGAGGAATAATCATAGGTCTGTTTCTGATGAGTTTTGCTTTTAAAACCCAATATTGACAGCTTGGCAATAAGAACATATTTTTTATTCATAAATATAAACTGTTCCATAATTTGCAGCAGGCTCAAAATATTATGGTCAGCTCTAGGATCTTACAGAAAAGTAACATGAAATTATCCTGCACAACAGAGGCAGGATGAGGCAAGGTGGTAGTGAAGAAAGCAGAAAGGAGATGAGGTGTCTGAAAGGGTAGGTTCCTGAAATAATGTAGCATCAAGTCTCTCTTTCCAGTTCAAGCACAGCAAAAGAGCTGTGGTGTTCACATCAGAGGTGGTGGATTGCAAAGCTGGCTGCCTGGATTGGAGCTGTTGTTTTAAAGAGAAAAAGGAATCTCAAAACTGGATAGCCTGAAGTGCTCATGCAGATCTGTAGGCTCATCTCCATGGCCATTCTTTAAGAGATTTCCTTGTCTCCCAGTCATCAGTTTTGTGCCAGAGCAATGCCGTAGGTTGGACAATGTCATTCACAGCCCAACTCTATTTATAGGGCACTTCAGCAGCCCGTCCTGTAGCTCCTGATTTAAAAGAGCTTTCATGCTGTGTTGTCTTCGCTCATTTTCTACTGGCAGAAAAAGGGAAGAGTTGCCTTTTGCTTTGAAACGCAACAGAGCCCTTCTGCTTCTCTTTCTAGACCATGGCTCCCATCCCTGAGATTTGGAGAGAAGTCGGGCAAGGGCAGGGCTGTGGATGAGGCACCTGCTGCTGGCAGTCACTTCTGCTTAGCTGCTCCAAGACAATGGGAGATGGCTGGTGAAGATCAGTGGCAAATGAGGAAAAAGTGGGTCTAAAGGCACAACCACCCAATGGAAAATGGAGTTGGGGGGGATTAGGGTGGAAATGTACTGTGCAGGTGCAGCACCTCCCCTTGGCTGACAGCAAGTCTTTGTCACCTGCAGAGGTGGCCTGATCCAGCTCCAAGTCAAGGCTTATAATTTGGGAGTTGAAAGGGTTTTTTGATATAGGCCAGATGCAACTTGGAGAAACTGCAGCATAGAGGTGCCTGGCATGAGCAATGTTGCATTAGTATAACACTCTGCATCTTAATTTTAAATTACTGTCATTTGCTGGTTCCCTGTGTTTCTCCTGCTTTGCTTTCCCCTTTCCCTTTCTCCTTCCCAACAACCCAGACAGTCCTTTTGATGTTATCTTTTTCTGTCGTGCTGTTTGTGTGATACAGTGTTTATTTTTCAAAGTGAGAGGAGGACTTAATAACATTCATGATCACAGAACAGCTTTGCTTTAAAAGCTCATTAGTTAGAGCTTGTCTCCTGGTTGCTGCTTTCAGTGACAGAAAAACATATATATCCCTGTGTGTTTATTGTGTCTCACTGACTTTCCTGGTGGGAGGAAATGCTGATAAAGGGCTTGAAGTGAAGCGTTGACTGCACCAGTGAATGCTCATTTTCTAGGTTTGTTTAATAGATGGAACAAGTGATCCTCAACTGAGCAGTGCCCGGACCTGGGACAGCAAAAGTTTGGCATAATTGTCTGTATTGACCAAAGCCAGCAGGAAGGTGGAGGTTTCAGACACTGTGAGCTCCAATTAGTTTTGTGCAAACTGGTACCTGGAAAGAGGATGGGCTGCCCCTATGGAGGAGAAGTGATTTATGTTATGAGATGCTACCAGAGGACATGGCAGATGAGCTTGTGCCTGGCTCTGGATCACTGCCTTGTGTCTGCTGAAGATCTCTGTGGGCAAGCTGGGAGTGATGCAGGGGGCTGCGGGTTCTGTGGGACAGAGACACACAAACTGCAGCTCCAGTGGCTGTGGTAGTAATGACATCTACTGTGGAGTGTTTTGCTGCTCACAAAATACCTTTTTCTTGTAAAACATACAGGTTTTCTTTGTATTGTTTGATGTCGTTTGCTCAGTTATTCAGAAAATACATCCAGGCCTTCTTTAGAATTATGTGATTAGACTGAAATTCGTGGAGTAAAAATAGTAGAAATTGGGTTCTTTCAAGTTGCTCTTACTTTAAAATTCCAAGTTGCTACTCTGCAAGCACAAAGCATAGACGCTCACTGAAAAATGTGATCTAATTAGGCATCTTTGGGAGCTGCAGTTTCAAGCAGAGCACCAAAGATTAAAAAATTTGTGATAAAACCACAGGAGAGCTGGCAATGTTTGGCACTCCCTACTGTACATGGCAGCAGAGAGCTGCTGCCTCTATAGAGATGGGACTGCTTCTCCAGCTTTGTTTTTCCAATTTTGGTACAGCAAAGTCATCCTTAAAGTTGCCCAGGTTGCCCTAGGGTGCCTTGAGAACCTGAGTCACAAGTCCTGCTAACCTTACTAAAGCAAAAATATGTTCTAATAGCCTGAATCTGAAGTTCTGAGTGTTGGAAGGAGTATAAAATTGCAATGAGTGATGCTCTAGAATTAAGAAAAGAAAAAAGCCAAGTTAATTGGCTTCTGATAACAGTAAATAGATTGTACAGTCTTTCCTGATAAAACTTCCACAGGTTTCTAATAACACCCTGGCTCTGTAGCTGTTGCTTCTGCAGCAGCATCCTTCCTTCATTTGTCTTACAACATCACAAAATAGATCAGGCTGAGCTTGGAAAAAGGCATACTTACTCCAAACCAGAGCAGAAATGCTCACACAGTGTTTTTTAAGGGCTAGCTCTTAAAATGTAAATACAGGCCATACACCAGTCCAAACTGCTGCTCAAAGGTAGACAAGTTCTCAGCCTATTTAACTGTTGGGCTTTTTGTTACCTTGTCTAGGTGTAGGTACCACAGTATATTAATTCTTATAAACTTAAATGTTTTAGTAGCATTTTAAATTGTTGTTTCCACTCTTCTTTCCTGAAGTAAAACTTCTTGCTCTATTTAGGTGTAAATGTGATCAAACCTGCGCTGTGTGTTGTACACAAAATAAAGCTCAGCTTGCTACAGAAATCCTGACCTTACAGCCTTAATTTTTGCAAGGCTCTAAGTATCCTGACCTGTGCTATGTAATAAGAAAGCAGAGCTTAGGACCTTGTGAGGATCAGCTTTAGTTCAATGGAAAAGTCTCCTAGTGGTCTGAGTTTCCTTACTGTCATTCTTAATTATGTCCTTTGAAATGTTCAGTAGAGGCATGGGTTGAAGAATGTGACCTTTTTGGAGTCAGTGATATGCTACTTTTACCTGCATGCCCTAGGTCCTCTGGGAGTCAAGTCAGCACTTTTATAATGGCTTTAAGCAACTGGGTTTTTTTCTTCCTTTAGGCACACAGCTGGCAGCCTGGCATCAAGAACCCATACCGTGGGGTGGTGGTGTGGCCTGTACCTGAAAATGTTGAAATTACTGTGACTCTCTTCAAGGTATGTTTATTTTTTAAAGCATAATCTTTACTATTTCCTAAACAATACATGAAAAATTCTATCTGGAAATGCCAGATTATAGTCACAAGGTCTAATCTTGCTGGTTTTAAATCGTTAACTGCACAACCTTATGTCCTCAGTTCAAATCTGGGGGAGAGGGATGGTCTGTTCCCTGCCAAAGCTGACTTGTGTGGTTAACACACTGAAATACCCATTGAGCTGATTGTGTTGGGGCATTGGCACAGAGGAAAGAGTCTCCCAGTCTCTGCACATGTGTAGCTGTGCACCTAGTACATGTGTAAGGACTTGGCATGGGTTACAGCCTGGTGGGTTTTCTTTAAATACTGGAAGGCAGAAGTTGTCGTAACAGTCATTTCTAGACTTCCTTGTTCAGTTGCAGTGCACACTATTGGCTGCAACAGAATCCAGCTCCTCACTTCCCATTATTTAGAATGCTACACAAACATCACAGCTCTGATGTGATTGCAGCTGTAGGAGTGGATGTGGAGGATTTGAATACTATAGAGAATGATAAGATTTTACAGAGATTTTTTTTTTAACTGCATTTGTTCTACTTAAAGAGAAGTTTATTTGTGTGGCTGTGAAGCAGGAGGAGGAAGTGATAGTTATGCTAGAACTTATTTCCCAAATATCATTGGGCAAGGCCCTTTCTGCATAAAGATAAACAGTGCAGCTTTGCATGTGTAACAGTGTAGGAGGCTGAAGATTTCTGCGATTTTCATTCCATAGTTTTTCCTCGTTCTTAACTCTGGTGCCTTCATCTACATTCTGGCTGTTCTTTTTTCTAACTGCTCTCTTTGCAGCTTAAGGCAGCAGTAACATACTTCTTTCTAAGTAGTAATATTTGTATTTCTTTGTCTTGGGGACTCTCCTTAGTAACTGCTTGGATGTGGCTTCTGATTAGCCTTAGAATGGGAATTTATTGCTTGGTTCATTAAACCTAAAATAAGGGGGTTGTCTTTTATTTTTCCCCTTTATTTTTTTCTTCCTGCCTTTGGGATTACCGATGAACACAAACTTTTCAGGTTGCAGTGATGCTATCATAAATTTGTCTCTCTTCTTCACACATAGTCTTCAACTGAGCTTCAAAAGTTCACTACCAAAAATTGTTTGCTTCAAGGACCTGTACTTGGACTAAGAAACGTGTCAGCATTATGTGGCAATGCTACGTCTGTACAATCTGAATGTGGTTATGCAACACTGTAAATGTTGCTTGATATTTTCAACATTTAAAGTGAAGCAGAAATGTACACAAATCTTGATTGTGATTACAATGTTGCATGAAGAATGAGAAACAAAGTTTCTTTTGGCTGCAGCTCTGTGGTACTGGAGCTTTGTAGTGAAGGTGGCTTCCAGCCTTCTCTTGCCATCCCATTTTTTTATTTACACTTGCACTGCTTCAGGGTTCTGTTATGTAGAACAGCACAGCAGCCTTGTTAGTTGTGTAACTAAGACTGAGGGTAGACCATCTAGTGAGGGACAGAAGGGCCTCTGGAGCCAGTGTCAGGTATTACAAAAGCTTAATTTTACCCAGCACTAATTCTGCAGGCAGATCTGTTCACTGGACTTCTTCCTCTCCCCCCAAAATGAGCCTGCCTGTCACAAGAATTGGTCTGGGAGGAGAGGTAGGGGCGTGAATAACCCCGGCAGCTGTGCCTTCTGTAAATGGTACCGACTGGTCTCTGGGGGAATGAGCACTGGATTTATAATCAAGATATTGAGAATCATCACACTGTCAGGCAGCTCTTACTGTAAAATCTGCTCTAATTGATCCTCTGGCTCTTCTAACTAGAGTGCCTGTACATGGCCAAACACCCTTTGTTCTCTGTAAGGGGATGCAAGTGTGGCACAGAGCAGCTTTTTGAGCGAGCAGTGTGGTGCCCCAGGAGCACCATACCTGTGTGAGACCAGCATCCTGCCTGAGTGAGCTGTGAGGGGCAGGGGGCTGCAGGCAGAAGATGGTGTTAGCCCAGTCCAGGCTGTGCCCAGTCCCCTGATGGCTTTGTTGGCTCTGTGGTGCTTCAGCTGCAGCACAGGACATGTCCCAGCACCCACAGAGCTCACATTTCTATAGCTGGTAGGTTCTGGGTGAAGGCAGTCAAAAAGAACTGGCTGTTTGTCACTCAGCTGGTACATTCTCTGGGCAGCGCTGGAGCAGTGGGAAGGGAAGTATGCGATGGCACACTGCAGCCGCCGTTCTGGGAGCTGACTTGGAAGTGGGGTATTCACATTGTTCCTTCCTCTAGAAGAAAGGGGACAAAAAGACTGAAAACAGTAAAGCTCAGAAAAAGAAGCTGCTCATCTTGCAGTTCTGTAAAAATCCTTTTTGGAGCCAATCCCCCCTGCGAAGGAGGGTGATTATTGAAGGTTTGGCACTTTGCAGTACGTGCACTCAGCCTGGCCTCATTTAACAAACAGGAGTTGTTCGCTTTCCCCACCACCTGAGAAGCTCAGGGAGCTGCTGCCTCTGTGTCCACCCTGGCAGAGCCCACAGCTGGGAGCTGGCTGCTCTGACAGAGCTGTGTAGCAATCACAGATAACAAATGAGTGCAGTGGTGCTGTTGGGAAGGGCAGTGCAGGGAAGGGAAGGAGTGGGCTCCAGACAGACAGCTATGTGTTGTGGGAAATGATTCACACGGTAGTGGCAGTGCATTCGTAAGTGGCTGTTGAAATGTGTTGCCGGTAGGATTAGGAGATAAGTCAAGGTTTCAAGTGCTGATGAGAATGTTGAGAGTCTCCTCTCCACTAGTCAGCGGTGGACGCTTGAGAGCTGGCTAAACAAAGTCCCTGTGATCAGTCAACAGATGAGATATTCTGCATTATCTGCACAGCCCTACTTTGGGTGTTAGCTTCTTTACAACGACATATTTGTAATTCTTACGCAAGCAAAGTACTGAAGAGATTACAACCTTCATTAGGAAAACCTTAATTTCAAATAAATGTGAGCTTTTTTGTTTGTTTGTTTGAATTAATTCTGGGCTACTGGTAAAATTTTACAATGCCCTGGAGTCATGTGGGGAAAAGCATCATATGGATATATTGATTCAGCTTCCCTTGACTAGCTGTAGCTCCTGCCCGTGAGGTGCTAATTACATAAAAAGTTCCATCTGTTCTGAAAGTTTAACTTCTTCCTTTGCTGAGCTCCACACTGATGTTTAGTTACGCCTTGGGTTTTTCAACCAAACTGGGGAGAAGGAAACACTGTGAAACAATAAGCCTATTGTGCATTTAAAATCCATAATTTGTAGTGCTTTCATTGAAAGATTCACAAATACCAGAAAAACCAGGGCTGAATTCCCACTTCTTTTTTTTTGTTACCATGATTGTGCTCTCGAAGTTAATTTTTTAGAGTCCCTGCCTTAGCAAAGTTTAACTACCACATATGAAAACTTGTATTCTTTTCTGTCAGTTTATATACAAACACAGATCTTTATCAGCTGAGGGAGATTGTAAACCAGAAATTTTCACTGCCAAGCAAGCCCAATGCTTTTAGTAAAGCTAAATGAACATCAATTGTACAATGAGGATTTAAATTGCAACATCATTATTTTCTAGCTTAAAAGCAAAGTGACTTCTCAAGCAAAAATGTTTGTTCTTCTGGAGTAAACGTGGACTTTGCTTCATTGGATTACACAAAACACTTGTTTTGTCAGTAATGTACGTGGTTTATCACACCAATGTACCACTGCAATAACAGGGACCATTACCAACTCTTAATTCCAAGGTTTGAAAAAGACATTTTTAAAAGCATAGCTTTCTAAGCACACAAAAGGTGTTTATGAGTAAAATAAGAATGAAATAGATGATCAAGGGTTACTTGTATGGTTGAAAGTATTCCTGTCCCCACATATCACTCAGAAAAAATCCCTATCATTCTTCTTGAAAGCCCAAGTCAATCGTGCTTTGATTTTACAGAGTAGTAAGTGGCCATGCTGTAGCAGGAGCACTGCAACAAAGCCAATGCATTATGTCAGGGGAGGAAAAAAAAGAACCCAAATCAGCCCAAAACTTCTTCATAAAGCCATTTCTCATAAGTAAAGACCAAGTTCAGGTTCAGAACATGCTTGTTTCAGTTTAGGAGGGACCAGGGGCTTGACCAGATACTCTTGGAGAATACTCCATAGGGGGGAAAACCAGTTCCATAGGCAAGGTGTTGTGTGTCAGATATAAAAATCGTAAACTCAGGGAAGTGAGCACATTTCAAAAAATTAAATGGTTAAAAACCTAAAGGATTAGTGGGGGACTAATTGTGGGGAAAAAAAAAAATTTAAAAAAAAGGACATTCAGTGCTTCTCACCTTTCTAGCCCAGACACTTTACAGGAAAGTGTGAGCTTGGTGTGGTGATGCACAGGGATATTTCTGCCGGTCTGCTCAGAGCTCCCTGCTTTCAGGCAGCTCCAATTAAAGCTGATCACAGTTGTATGTGATTTTCTAGACTAATCAGACCTCTGTAATCAGCATTGAAAGCAACAAGAATTGGGTCAAATTTTGAGTCTTGTGCAGTTTCAAGCAGGCAAGTACAAAAGCTGAGGACAGATGCTGGAGTACCCAGAGCATCTGCTGCAGGTCACTGGTAGAGGGAGATCACACACCCTGTCAGCGTCTGATGTGATTCAATATGACAGTCCTTAAGTAGTTATTCCCCAAGAAGAAAGACTGAAGATTAAGGCTGGTATGAAGTGATCTAATTGAAAGACAAGCTTCAAAAACCAGGAACGCTTAGGGAGGAGGCATGGGGAAGGAAGGGAGGAAGGGACTAACAGTCTCAAGATCTTCCCTACCCACTCTGGCTGCTGATTAGGAAACGCAGCAGTCCCTTGTTTCCTGATATGTCCTTCATTCCTGTTACAAGGGATACAAAAATAAGTCTGAGTATAACCTGAATTATTGGAGAAGGTTTACCTTTCTTCAGTGTTCTGAAACCACCTTATACTCTGCAGAAAGGATCTAGTCCTTGACAAGAATGGGTTCATGATGGAGTGATCAGCAGAGAACAGAAAAATGTGACTGACATGTCCTTTGCTCTTCCCAAGCTCAGAAGAGTTGACTTTTTGGGTAGTTGGCATGTGGATGGGCAGAATGGTGTCACAGAAAGAAGATGAAGGGTGGGATTGCAGAGAAAAGCTGATGTCCCGTCTCTTGCACAGTTCCCTACTATTTGCTTCTCACCTGAGTGTTACTTTTGAACACTAAGGTCATCTTACCAGAGAAAAAAAAGAGAGGAAAAAAGGGTAGAGAAGAAAGGCTCTAAAATTTAGTTGAGGATACTGAAAGGAACATCAGGCTGAGACAGGAAAATGGGACCCATGTCTTGGTATTAAAACTGGCGATTCCTTTTTTACGTAGTAAAATGAGGAGGAGCAACAAGCTGTTCAGTCCACTTGTCCTAATGCTTACGGTTTTCAATTCATGGTGAAACCATGAGTATTGGATAGAGTGTAGTTCTGCATCTGTAGTGTATTGGTGAAGCAAATATGAAGTATCAAAAAAGTATCTCTTGCCAACACCCTTCACATTACAGTGAGATGTGAGGCAATTTGTTCCTTGATCTTTTTAGGTAATTTTCATTATCATTTGCTTTTAGGAAGGAGGATGGGAATGAGGTCTGTTTATAAACTCTTGACTTTAGGTGTTTCCATCTTGTATCTGGCTTGCAGGTGAGGCGAGGTTTTGTGTGCCCTGTTACCAGAGAGTGCTTTCGTACAGTGAGCATTCCAAAGGCTGCTATGACCATTACTCCTGGAGTTATTCTTCCTTGGAATGGCATTTTTTTTTCTGAAAGCATAATTAGTTGTATAGTCCTCGAATAATAGTTTGCTAGGTAACTCCCATGAGTTTTATGTGGGAAATGAATGGAGAATATGGATTAGCCAGTGAGGGAAGTATGTGGTGTTGCGGCTTTTTTAAATTGGTATTTACTCTCTTCAAATCCAAAATAGGATGAAAGATTAGCCAGATTTATAGAAACATCACCTGTTATGGAGACCCCATGTGGAAATGTTAGCCCAAAGTGTGACATGTTGTTTGCAATAGAACCTGTGTTATGGCTGTAATCATACAAGTATCTGTTTACATGACCACGTAACAGAGTTCTAAGTTAGTTAGAAATAGGACTCTCTATGCTGCTCCTGGGGCTTCTGATAAAAGCATTTTAATGGAAGAGTGAAGCCACTGACGTGTCTGTTGCGAGAAGATGCTGAGGCTTATCTATATAAAATTTTTCAGGGTTTTCTGTTTCTAGAAACATTTTAAAGCTAACAAGAAACATGGCTTTTTTAAAAAAAAAAAAAAAATCTGGATTCACCTTTAAATCTGAAATATCCTACACATATGCAAAGTATCCATATCTCAGCATATTTCTTACTCTCTGAACCTTTGGTAAGGTTGTTCATTAGAGAAGTCCTTGAAGCTTTTAAGGGCTGTTTTGGGGCCATACACTGCATTTATCTTCCTAAAGTATTCACAACTTGCTTTCAAGTGTGTGCTAAAATGTTGAACATTACAAAGTCTTTGCATTATATGGTGTTATTTTGCTCTTTCAGATGATCAGAAATACTCAGCAGAGCACCTGGTTCTGTAGCCCTCAGAGGTGTGAGTTAGTTTTATTGCCACTGACAGAGAGCCTGGTTTGTCTTTATAGATTATTGCCTCGCACAAATAAAACAAGGAATGTTTTGTTTGTTACATGGGATAATAAAATATTGGACCCTGACTTTAGAAGCAGTTTTAGGTCAGCCTGCAAACTTGTACTAATAGCTTTTGGGGGAGTAAGGGGAAAAAAATTGAGCAGGATGAAATATTTAAGAGTTGAGTCATTTCTTATGGAGTAGCTTATTAAAACATAAAGTGGTTAATGATCCCATTAAATCTCATTATGTCATTTCATGCTGTATCAAAGGAAGCAATTAAACAGAAAGGTAATTGCCTCAGGTTAACTCCTAAAAATTTTAAGTATTTAACAGCTGGATTACAGAAAGTTACATCTTTAGAATTTATCTAGTATACACCAAACCCTCAGGTATTGTGTACTTTACTTACATAATGCAGAATTCCACAAACCTGATTAATGTGATGGAGATATAATTACATAATCTGGTATTTACAAGACATTAATTGGAACATGGAGATACCTTAATATAATTCTTTATGTATCTACTTGCCCTTCTGTCCTTATGTTTACTGGTACAGCATGTTTTGACACTCATTTGTAGTATTTAAATTATTTTGTTTTTTAAAAAAAACTCTTAAAAGATTTATTCATCTATAAAAATGAACCATCCGTTTTGACATAAGTTTTTAGCAACATCTTGTATTCTTTCACTGGAAGTGTTTTACAGGGGAGCTGCACAGGGAACCCACTTGGCTGGGATTTAGAGGAAGGATGTGCAGGAGGAGATGGGATGATATCCTCCTTGAAGTGTTATTGTAGTTCATCCAAAGAGGAGGTTTATTTAAGAGCACACTTCCCAAGTTTTTTGTGTACTGGAAAAATAATGAAAAAAAAATTGTTTTCTCTGTTTGTTGGCACTATAAGCCTGTTACTTACAAATTATTTTATTTTGTGTATTCGAAGAGAACTAGTTAAAAAGTGGTACAGTACCTCTCCCCACTGTCTGACTTCAAAGCAAAACTGAAGTGAAACAAGGGTTAAAGCAAAGGCTAAGGTAAGGTGAGTCAAGAGGATTAAATGTGAGGCTTGTAGCATTCTGGATAGAAAGGAAAGATGGTACTAATGGATATAAGGTAGGAGCAAGATATCATGATGAGTGTTGTTAATTTAGAGCAGCAAGATGATTCCATGCTTGCTGTAGTGTCAGGACCAGTTGCCAAATAATAGCAAGAAAACTGCTGATGCTGAGGGGTCTCATATATGATGTTGGGAAATGCTGATGATATGGAAGTGACATTTATCTGCAAGTACGTATAGCATGCAAGCATGGGGGGCAAAGGAGTAATTGAGTGTTTTCCTGTAACTAGAAATAGTAGGATAGAATTGAGGTACAGCAGAAGTCAAAAGAAAGACTTAAGACCTGTTATCTTAGTGGAGAATCTAATTTGCTAGAGGAGTAGAAGTTCTGTTGCAGTTGTTCAGAAGCAGGACTGGATGATTAATTATATTTTTTTTTAAGAAGTATTTTGTTTAAAGTAGGATCCTTGATAGAGGCATGAGAGGAATGACTTACTGTCTTCTCCACTGTTATTTTACTTTCAGACAACAACAATACAGGCCACTCCAGCAGACTGAAAGCTCATTAAATTAAAAAGAAAGCGCCAAATATATGAACTTCATTGTTATTTTTCTTCCTGTTAGTTAAAATGTTTTCTGATCCTCACATGTGATACAATAGGAATGTTGTGAACTCAGGATAAATATTTAAGAAATCTGCAGTGGAAGGAGGTGCTGTGCTGAAACTGTGACTGGATCTCTGCTTGTGCTCATAGAGTCTGGGCATAAGGAGGTTGGGGTGTGCATCTTCTCACTCCAGCTGAAAGCAAGGGACTCCCTGCACTGTTATCTGCAAGATTTAGATTTGTTGTGTTTATTTGGGAGGTGGAACTCAAGAATTAAAGAGAGATTTATCTTTTTATCTTTTTTCTTTCTTTTTCACACTGGATGAAAGGAAACAATTACAGGCCTTTATCAGCATCAACCTCATGTTTGTGTCTGTAGGAGTCTCTATTAAATCCTCACTGGCAATTTTACCTCAACTTGTTCATCATATAATGGACATCCAATAAAGCCTATATCCTAGCTAAAATATTTCCATCTGTCATCTTCTATGGGTAAAAATAATTCGGAGTATATGGAAATCTTGGCTGTGTTGCAATCTCTTGCATCCTGGATTATTTTTAGACTCAAATTCTCTGGTTTGTTTTTCTAGGATCCCCACGCTGAAGAGTTTGAAGACAAGGAATGGATGTTTGTCATAGAGAATGTAAGATGGAATGTTTTTATGGATTTTTTATATGTATAAGACTTAATCATTTAAAAAAATTAAAAGTTATCCAGATGCTGAAAAAGTCTTGAATAAAATTTGAGCAGCTGAATCACAGTAGATCCTAGTTCTGTAGTAATGAGGGCTTATTAAAATACCTATTTTTATGTTACCATTAAAATACAGGAGAGGGGAGTGCTATACTACACTGCTTGGATTCCTTCCCTGTAAGCATCAGTCTGCCTTGCATTAGTTTGCTGTGAGCAATGGAGTAAACAAGTTAGAGTTGGGTTATGACTCACTGTTTTATGGGCTGTGACACATTATTTGTGTATGAGCAGGGCAGGGAACAAGTCAGAGCTGGGTTATGACATCTGTACCTCCCAGATGGCACTGTACCCTTCTGGGGTTGAATGACACTCTTTAGGGATGAGCAGAGCTTCATTGCTTGCCTTTGATAGGTAATTTGGGGCAGGATGGGGCAGGAGGTCACGTAGTGAGGAGTGCGAGTCACGAGGTGCTCCCTGGGATCCAGTCTCGCCCTCTGCGTGTCCTGTGCACCGAGTGAAAACCCAAAAGCTGCTCCTGCGAATCTCTGACTCCTCCAAGTCAGGAGCTCCCAGAACTTCATGGAGAGCTGAGTTCCTGAGGGCTGTACAAACAACAGGCTCTGCCAAACTGCAAATGCTTGAGATTGCATAGAGCAAGTGCTTCATGAAGTACTTTTTTCCTTTCCCTTCTCTGTGCTGGGGAGCAGCTTCCGCTCTGGGGCTGCCTGGGCCGAAAAAAGGAGAAGCTGCTTTACCTGGGGTTTTCTTGAAGAGGAAACTTTGTTTTGAAATACATTTTAAAGGATTGAAGTATCAAAACAGAGTGTTTATTGCTCATTAATATGGTTTCATTATGGACTGTTTCTCAGTAATATGATTTAATTTTTATATTGCTTTTAAAAAAGAAAATGCTCTTCTACCAAGTAGTACCACATAGCACTGAAGTGTGGGGATGCAATGGATTTTGCATGGTATCTTTTTGTACCTAAAAATGCTTTTTCTTGTCAATATTGGAAAATGATTTGAATGTCTAAAGCTAAGGTTTATTCTTATTACCAGTAAGCTAACATTTAAAAGGGCTGAAAGCAATGTGCTTTATTTCTACTTTTGTTTTAAATGTCAAGTTTCTATTTTCACTTACAACACTTGTTAACACAAAACACAGTTTAGTTACTGTTTCCTGGAGTTTCCTTTTCTTTCTCATGTAGTTTATTTTAATCAGGAAAGTCTCCATCCCCAATTGTCACTTTACAAGTAGCTTGGGATAAAACAATGTCAGTGTGTTTCTCAGCCAGCCCCTCTGGGTATAGCTGGATTTCCTATGACATTGCAGATGATTTTTTTCAGGATTTTATATGGGGCATGTGGTCTGACTTTGTGTCCTGCTTTTTTTACGTGTTGGTGTATTCCATGTAGAGGGGGCAGCAGTGCATCTGCTGTTCTTGCTCTCTGCCTCACACCTTCGCTGAGCTGTGCAGGGCAATCTTCTTGTTATGTGGGAGCTTCTTTACAACCTCAGTTGTGCTGTTAGTTCATCTCACAAGAACTGCCAAATAGTCACTGGTAGGTAGATGTTCATTCTTTGGAGGATATAGAAATAGTATCCTCAGAATAATAAATTTAATAAATAGTTACGCTGCAAAAATTATTGTGGGCTAAAGCAACTGTGAAACTGGCTGCTTTCAATCACCTCTTTCTCCCTTTTTTTTTTTTTTTTTTTTTTAATGCTGGAAGAGGTGGAGAAACTCTTTTCCCAGAGTAACAGCTCCACTTAGTGGTGGATGAAAACATGTTCATCGGTTCGAGCAAGGGACAAATGATCCTATGGCTGGCTGACATTCCAGAGCATGGAACACCTGCCTGTTAGAAATAGGGGAGCTGGGGAGGCCGGAGGTTGATCTCCTCACTCCTTAAATTGTAGGCATTTACCCTCTTCGGGCCTAATGTATGATTTGCCTGGTTTTACAACAATGTATTCATCATCAACCTGACAAGACCAGGTTACCTTTGGGAAGCATAGGGGCATTTACAGTCCTTTGAGACCTTTTCCTTTCTGTCTGAGGAAGTTCTCTGCCCTGAGAGGCTGCAGGGTTTCACTTCCTCTTTGGTCAGCAGCACTCATAACACAAAATACTGAAGTCTGAAGAGCTTAGGGATGTGCTTGAATTGTGAAGCTATCTGAATTCTGCTAAAAATTTTGAGTTTGTTTCTTTTTTTAACTAGTATTAAAAGTCAATCTTGAAAATAATTTTGTAATGCTTCAGTATTAATGAGCAAAGACCAGGTAAAAGAGAGATTCAACTGCAGTTTGATGCCTCTGCTGGCAGATACTACCAAATTCCAAACAAGTTTATGCTGCCCTTTCAGAGGGATTCTTAAGTAGTGATGAGGTAATTTGTGCAAGAAAGCCATGCTGTAAATGAAAATCAAACAAAATACTTGTTTGTTGTGGTTATTTTCTTGTTTGGGGTATATGTACCTTACTTCATGGTCCATTACCTTGGTTATTTTCGGTTTTTTTTCTAGCTGTATTTTTATTGCCCTAGTCACTCTGTATTTGTGTTTTAGTAGGTGAACTTTGTCATCCACTGTATGTATAATCCATAAATAGTTTGATCATAGAGCAGTTTCTTTCCATTTAAATCTTGGTATTCATTTTCCATCAGCCTTTTCCACGTCTTTATCTCCTTCACAGCTGTGTTCTTCGTATATTTACTGATAACTTTCTTGTCTCTAATTTCATCTCTCTTTGACCACACTCTGTGTAATTGATTATCTGCTTTTACTTCATGAGGCAGTTCTTGGAATTCTCTTGGGGATTTTTATGTTCTTCTGACTAGTAACATTGGATGTTCAGGTTGGCTGTTGCAAGTAGGAGAGAAAGAAATCATAACTGAGAGTAAGACTAGCCCATGTGTGGAGTGGTAATAGACTTTCAAAATCTTACGGACTGGTATTAGTGTATTTTTCCTATTCCATTTAGAGAACAAGGGCTAGTTGCCTTCCATTTTATAAGCCCCTTGCTTTAGTAAGTGATTTTTCTCTCTCATTGTTTCTATGGGTAACTTGAATATATGCTGTTTCCACATGTGGTTCCTTTCACTGAGCTCATTGAGTGTCCTCTCAGAGGTGCCAGGGGGGAGGGCAGTTTTAGTCAACTTACACCTCTGAGAAGCATTCAGCTGACCCAAAGTTTGGGCTGTGTTTCTTCGTCTCTGCAAATTGTTTAGCTAATGGAATGAGAAAGGGATAGGAGGGAAGAGAGGTTTAAATTGGTCCAAAGATGTGAAAGCTTTCACTGGCTCTGTGTACAAGAACTCTGTCTCAAATAAAGGTATCTGAAGCGATGGAAAAATGTCCTTTTGCTTCCTAGCATGCTCAAAGTACATAAAAACATCTACTGAGGACAAACCATAATGTTTACTTGTTTGCTGGCAGTTTTGTAGACAGTTACTTCCTACATTCTTAATGGAACGGAAAGATCCACGGAATGTTTTCCAACTTGAAAATGCACAGACTATGAAACAAGTTTTCCAGCTTTTTGTCAAAAATACTTTTTTTTTTTTTGTCAAAAATATTTTTTGAGCCCATGTTTGTGTCTCTAATGGCACAGTAATATATTCCAAAGTTCATAGTAGGCTTCTCCATCTTCCCACCTGGGCCTTTGTTTCTTTTTTGTCTGTAGGTCATTCCCAGGGCTCAGGGCTGTGGTGAGCAAGCCCTTTCCAGCAGGAAATTCCTCTGACAGTAATTGCTGTTATTCCTGACATGAACTGTAGCCCTCTTTTTTATGTGGCAGGCCTATTAAAACTTGGTCTTTGCTAACAACAGAAGAGGACATCCCAGACCTACTGATTTGGCAGATGAATGCAGGAAAATGCCCCACCTGTTGTTGAAGCTTTGCTCATGGATTCCTGTAAGCTGGGGCTGGAGGCAGCCTCACCTGACCTGCACTGTTGCCTCAAGGCAGCATAATTCCAGACAAACACTTGCCTAAACAGTTTTAAAAAAAAAAAAAATAAGGTGGGCTCTCTGCAGCACTGCCAGTCAGCCTCTTCCAAAGCTCCATTGTCCTTGTTGGGAATCGTTCTAGCCCAGATCTTTGTTGATAGACTTTAAGGCTGCTCTTCATTTTCTTAGCAATTACAGCTCTGGACAACAGATTCTGCTTTCCGTGTGGCTGGAGGCTCCCTCCTTCTGGCCTCTGACTAATCAACCCCAATGATGTGACAGTGGTTATGTGTGGGATTTCACTTTCCGTGATTTCATTAGCAGATCATTGGCATTCTCTTTCCACGGATTCATTTATGTGAGTGAATGCTCAGTGTCCTGCTCTGCTTCTGCTGCCTGTGGCTTTCAGTGACTGGCAGCGCCCAGCTCTGCTTGCACTCTGTCACCTGCCTGGGGAAGCATGCCAGGCAGAATTTCCAGGCTGTTCTTGTATTGAGATCTAGGAGACTGAACTGACTTCTGCATCTGTCTTTTCTAGAGAGTATTCCAAAATGCTTTGATGCCTTTTTAGACACTGTTTTCTAATGGTGCCTTTTTGAATATGCCCACTGAAACTTCTGCAATGAGAGAAAAAAAGAGTCTAGAATTTGCTGTTCATGCTGGCCTGCAGGGAAGAGCTACAAAGAATAACAAGTTTAAGCTGAAAAAATGAGATTTGACTTTGCCTTCTGTCTCGCTCTTGTGTAACTTCGGGAACCCTAACCTAGAAGGAGTTCTGAATTGGCCTCCACTCAAATATCAGCAAAGCCTAGGAATGAAAGAACCATTAGAAAACGTTACAGAACATTTGACATAATCCAGCTTCATTTTATTGGTATGTGTGTGTTCTTTTGTGGTTGTCATCCCCCAGTCCACCCTTCCCCCTGTTGCCTCTGAAATTCTGGATCATGGTTGCTTATGATGATTTCTCATTTTGAATGCCCTGGAGCATGTTTTATCACTCACAGGTTTGGGGAGATTATTTCTCTCTCTTAAAACGCCTGGCATGACACCACAAATAAAGGTGATAAATAAGGTGAAAGTAATGGGAAAGAGAGGGCAGGTGGTGGGATATAGAAATGCATTTGTTTCTAGTCTTAAAGGAGACCAATTTTAAATGTGATACAATAAAATGAGGTATTACCAAAAAGTTAGGTTCTCATCAGATACAGCTCTGAATATGCTGTTTTCCAGATGAAGCTTTTTTGAGAAATAACTCATTTGAATAGGAACAGTAATTAGCCCAGAATTTTGGTAAAATCATACTTTTTTGCTGAGTGGTTGAATATTTTTTACTACAGTACTGCTGCAACACTTAACTCTGCAAGTGCAAGTTTTGCTTTACATCTGAATGAAAGCCCGAGTCTAATCTTTCCACCTGTTTCTGGAAATAGATGTTGGGAAGCAAATGCCAGCATAGGGCAGGGAACTGAAATTCTGAGTACTGCTGATGCCGTTTGCTGGAAGAACCTGGGGGAAAAGACTGACATAGGAATAGGGTAATTCCTTCCTTGCTGATCCATTGCTATACCAGAATTTATTACAAAATCTTGGCTATCTCGTCTAGTGCATCTTTGTAGCATGTGGGAGCTTAGGTCTAAATTGGCTATTTCCTTTATTTAAGAGAAAGTAGTAAAAGCCTCTCTATCCATTCGTTTTGCATTTTTTGCTTGAAGTAATTTTTTGCTTAAAATAATAATTGATCGGGTTAGCTTTTTTCTGAATTAAATGTCTGCATTTAATGTATTTAGAATAGCTCATAGTTCAGACATGCTTTCCTGGTCCTTTAATTCCCCTGTCATATTCTGCTGTGTGTGATTATGTGAACTGTGACTGGCTGCCTGTGTAAATTAGGCTGAGTATTCTGGTCTAGATATAGCTAGGAATTAAATGCTGCTTTGTCAGCTGTCTCACTCTTGTTCTGCTTTAAATGAAATAGAGATTCAGAAAACTTGTTTTACTTTTAGTTTTTGCTTACATTAAATATTTAGCACTTTGTTCTAGTTGAGAAATCTCCGAGATTAGGCCTTTGGAGCAAAACTTGCAGAAATTGTTGTCTTGATTGGCTGCTCTGGCTGTAAAGGAGCCAGGGTAGGAAATCTTTCTCAGAGGCCTGATCCTGTGCTTTTCCAGTAATACATATTTGTTCCTTCTGTGCTCCATGATGGTATTTCTGGGCAATTTTATTTAAAATGGGAATATGATTAGGGGCAGAGTCCTGACTCCAGAAAAGAGCAGGAGAGAGGCTTCTGCACAGAGTGGATCACCCAGGTTTGGGGTGTCTGAGAGTGGGTGATTCCCCTGTGTATCCACACTGACCCTTTGGGAGTCCCTTACCTAAACAATCCCCTTGGATTTTTGGCATCTTCTCTGAAAAGTACAGAAGGTAATGGAAGTAGATTGCACACTTGAGTTCTGCTGGAAAAATCTTACACCAAGTGCTGTAGGACAAGTAAATGACCACCTGTATTTAGGGCAAGTGTTACACGAGGAAGGCCTGAAAGACTGTGGGTGTTTTCCCCTCTATTCGGCCCAGCACAAAGGGGAGGCACCAGCAGCCCTGATTCTGGGTAGGCATTGTGAGGGCAGGAGCTCCATAAACTTTCCTAAGGAGCATTGTCAATTAATTGATATTTTGACCTGCAGCCACCCTGGTATCCCAAAGCAAAGCCTGTTAGTGTTCACTCAGGACATAACACTTGCTGTCTGCAATGTCCTTTTCCTTCTGACCAAAACAAGACTGTACCCAGATCACCTGGAATTAGGGCCACTGTGAATAATTTCTTTCATTAATATGTAATAACCTATTAAAGCAGAGCTGAGAGATGACAGAAATATTATTTCAATAAGAATTTTAGAGAAATTGTTAAAACAACTGCTAATATCTAATTAACTTTTTACACTTTTAATAGCATTTTTTATCTTCAATGAGTGTGAAATTTGAGTCCATCCAACTCTTCTCTACTGTGCTTTTTCAAAAATAGTTATGAAAGTTTTCTTCTGTTATTTGATCTTCATCTCCTAAACGAAATGCAGTGCCCAAACTGTTTTTTAAATAGTGTTGTTTCTGATGCTGTGTTAATAGCTGCACCAAGTGCATCTGTATCAAAGATAATGTGGCAGATGATATGGCAGTTTTGAAAACTGTATTACAGCATTTGGGCATACCATTTTCTGGTGAAGGAAACAGCTCATTTTCTGATGTTTGTCCTACAGTTACATGGGAGGGTCTTGCAAATGGCAGCTGGAAAGAGAAGGCCCCTGGGCTCCAGGCAGAGCATCCTGGGTGTGAGGCTCTGGCTTTGTAGCTCACAAAGTGTGGTACAATAACACACATGGCAACATTTAATTTATACAGTTATTATTGATTCACAGCAGTAAAGTACAACTGTTTTCTAAATTGCTTAGAACCATTTTGTTTGGGTTTTTGAGGGGAGGCTATTTCCTGCTAGAAGAATCTGTCTCCTATAGCTGAGTTGTACAAGACATCTGATTGGAGTTGCTATCAGTGGTGTCCTTTGCCAGCTGGAGGGGGGAAGCTGATAAACAAGGCAGACAGCTTTGGAAACAAACCTCTAATACCACATTAGGCATGTTTAAAACCAGCAGTGTGTTTCAGCCACTCTTAGCATATGTTTATTCATAGAAAATCAGCAGTAAAATACACTTGCCAGCACATGCAAGAGCCAGAGTCTGCATGAGGTCCTTTCTCTTTCAGACATCAAATACACAAGAGTGTCTTGGTAATTGTTTTACAGTGGGGTTCTAATCATACTCCAGGCATAAGCTGAGCCAAGCAACTTGCCTTTTAATAGAAAAGTATTTGCTTTTAAGCTTGTTCAGCTTGCCACATTTTTTCTGGTTTTCATGTGTCTGGTTTTTATGTGTTTTTACATCTCCATACAGTCACGGCTGTGTGTTTGCTCTTGGTGCGGTTCAGAATATCATTATGTAAAATACCACTGTCTGGGGCAGCATTATGATGGATAAATTTCATTTTTGACCTGGTAGCTATATGGTGTTAAAACAGCAGCATATGCTGCTGCCATGTAGTACAAAATATTCAGTGTGGAAAATGGAAAAAATGGCAATGCATTTAATGAAAAATATTTTTGACATAAGTCACCTTCAAAGGCAGATAATCTGGGAGTCAAATTGAATATTTTGGTTGATTTGAGATAATACCTTGCAATTGCATGTGCTCAAGGTACGGAAATAAGTGTCAAAAAAAGAATTAAAATATCCATTATTGTGTAAAATGTAGCTCTGCATTAAGTAACTGGATAGGATTGTACATGCAAGCAGTTGTAATTTAACTGAGAGCATATTATTTAAAAACAGTGGCCAGCAGCAGAACTATAGCCAGCTGACAGGAAAATAAGAGTTCTGGCCTCCTGAAAACCCTTGTTATTAGGAAAACCATCTGGCAGTGTAATAGCTCTGAGTGTTATTTCTTTCAGCCTCTTATCTTTGCTTGTTAGCTGTCTTAATAGAGTTTAATATAATAGAAATTAATTGACCTCCATAACTTAATTGATGACATTTCATTCATTTCCCTCCCAGCATATTCTTCATTCTGAATTGATGCTGCACCATCATATTGTGTGTTTCGTGTGAAGTTTCTCCTTTCTCGTTGTTTTGCTTTATCTATATCTGAGCCAAATTGCTTCTTGAATCTTGACAGGCAGTAGAAACGAGCTTTTTCTGGTTTAGCTTAGGTGTGGTGGCAACCTGAGTCTTGGCTGGAAAGATTGCCTGGATAAAACGGTATTGAATAAGGTGCCATAAATGGCATTTTGTAACTTATCAGTATTTTCTCTTGTTTCCATGTACTAGCATAAATATAAGATTAAACCGAATTTTTGCCAAATTTCGGACCCATACAAAGTTGCATCCCTGAACTCAAAGGTTGCTGTTCTGAGCACAGCGGGCTATATGTCCTGGTTCTGGCCAGGACAGGGTCAATTTTTGCAGTCTAGGAGGGGAACAGCGGAGGGTGATTTTTTCCAGCTTCTCACTTCTTTTTCCTCTTTCAGGCCTGTTACAACAGCTTTTGGGAAATCTGAATTTCCCTTGGATGCTAAAGAAAGCATTTTCTTGTTGCTATTTCTGCTATGACTCCTCAGTGCAGTCCACACCTGCTTAGAGTCAGGACAGAGATTTCTGGGAAGGTCATTCAAAGATCTGCCCCAAGGGTGGATAGTCATGGGTGGTATGGAATGTGGGAGAAAATGGTCCAGTATTCAGGGAAGTTCTCTGCTCTGATGGTTTGGAAGTTCACCCCTGAACAACTACAGGCAAAGTGACAGAATATTTGCAAGGCTGTGGCAACTCCAGAGAGGAGCAACTTATTGCAGTGTGCTGGGCCCTAGCTGCTCTTCACCAGACACAGTTCAATACTGGACAGCACCCTCAGGGGGAGGAGGAGGAAATCAGACCTGCTGGCACCGTGGCCACTCAAACTGAGCTGAACCAGGGGGACAGTTGGTAGCAGCTGGTCTTACACAGAAGGAGAAATCCAAGGCAAGATCAGTTTGCATAGTGAGGGATGAAAAGGAAGCAGGGCCCTCACAACAGGAGGAAGAGGCAGGGCCAGAGATGATCACCCGATCCCTATCCCGGACTGAGCTGTGAGATTAAGATTTTGGCCGCCAGTCTGGGCAGCCCCTGGGGACCTGGCTGCTCCGATGCTGGGATATCGTGGCCCATGGTATGAAGGCCAAGCACCTGGGATCCCTGTCCTGGGATGTGGGCATTGACCAGGGAATTGGAAAGAGGACAGGAACTCTGAGTCTCTGGAGGCAGCTCCTGCCAAGTGTGAGGGAAAGGTGTTTTCCCGTGGATTATCCAGTAGTGCACACAGGCAGGTGGAATGCCACAGAGAAAGGTATCCGGTACCTGAGACAATCAGCTGCAGTGGAGGTAATCTATAGGGCTTCAAATTACAAGAGTCCCCTGTAGATCCAGATGAGGTCCAGCTGATGCAATCAACGTGATGGAAATTTGTAAGGAGCGTGCGTTGTCGTGTGCCAACTCACTGGCACTGATGTCAATGAAAGGAGAACAAACAGTTCTTCAGGTGACTGCCTGACTCCAGCAATATGAAAGCCATCTCTTTGCCTCCCTACCGACCTGCACCTCGGCTGTGGAAAGACTAAGACTGTGAAGAGACTGGAAAGACTCAAGCAAGTTAGAGAGGAAACGTCCCATGTCCCACCAGTACAGACCGGAGCCTCTGCTACTGGGAGCAAGTACCCCCCTGCTTGAGAGAGAGAGTTCACACCCTGAGGTACCCTGGGGTTTTACCTGCATGACCACGTGGAGGACAGGAGGAAGTGGGATGGAAAACCCACCTCTGCCCTGGCAGCATGGGTATGTGAGTTGAGAGGAAGAATGACCACCACAGGAAATTCTTCAAGGGTAAATGCCACACCAGTTTCCAGTGGGCAAGTCCTCAGACAGGAGGGAAGAGGCAGAGAGCAAGTGGAACGTGGTTTGGAGAGTCTCAGTGGGAACACTAAATTGGGCACTACCGTTCCTAAACCACAGCACTATACTTCAGCAATGTTTCTCACATTTTCCAGTGGCTTGAAAAGTTTTACATATATATATATGTATACACCAAGCATGATTCATGTGAAGTCTGAAGATGGTACGCAGTTGTGTGTTACATTGCACTGTTAAATAGCAGTATTTCTGCTTCTGGAGGATTTTCTCCCTCCGGACTAGAACTGAGAACAAACCAACCTGCCTTTCCTGGCAGTGTGGCAGAATGGCAGACTGAGCAGGATGGATGCCAGGTTTTCCAAGTTTGTTTTAATACCCTGTGCAACTTAGCCTGAGATAGGAAACAGCTGTGTCTGACTCTGAGGACTTTGCCTGCTAAAAATAAATACACTTACTAGTTTTCCAAGATTTTCTTTAAAGACTCAGTTTTTATATATAGTTTTAATGATTTATACTATAAGAGTATTCTGCTCAGCAAGGGATAAGATTAAAGAAACTCTTAAAGCTTTGTTCCCTAAAGCAAAACAACTCCATGAAACAGTCTCCAGTCACAGGAAGGCACAGCACAAAATTCAAAGAACACATACGATATTTACCAAACCAGAAGCGATGTTGAAAACTGTGTGAAGAATTGTGTCTCCTGTTTTTATCTGTAGATCCCTGAAATGAAAATGAATTATAGTTGCAATTTTTTTCCTGTTGAAGAGTGAGAAGTTATTTGGAATGTGAGATATGCAAGTGTTTTCCATGTTTGAGTGCTAAATAAATTCAGAAAAGAATACAAAAAGAACATAGAAATCAACTACCGTCTAAATCTTTATCTGACAAAACCCTATACCTTTTCACCTCTCTTCCCCACTCCCAGGTTGGTTTTGTTTTTTTCCCCCCAATGCTACTGTTCCAGTATTTGCTTTCCTTTTTTATATCTCTCCGTGAAAATGAGAAGTCCAAGATGCAAGACATGGCTAATGACAATGGCAAGGGGACACCAAGGGAGACTGGAAGGTCAGGCACTGCGGGCAGCAGGGAAAACATGGCTCTTCAGCATATTATACTTTGGAACCACACCCTTTCAGAATTGAAGAGAATTGTGTCTGTCTTCATCATTCAGAAAATCATATTCATTCAAATCATATTTTCTTGATATTTTCATTGCAACTGCAAGATGGAAGGTGCTATTTTAAGTGACAGCCGAATTTCTGGAAGTCATACCGTGGATGGACACGATCTGGGAAGACACATCTGGGTGATCTTTAGTCTCATCCCTACCATGCAAAACTTGTCTGTGCCCTATGGCATGTGCAAAATATTTTCCTATAGTAGCAAAGTTGCCACAATTTTTAAAAAGACATCATTCTTTTTCATTGGGAAAAAAGTCTGTCTTGATGCATTGGAAAGTGAGAAGGAAGTTGAGGGAGGGAATTCTGCCCCTCTTCTTAGTCCTGGAGAGGCCTCATCTGGAGTGTTGTGTCCAGTTCTGGGTCCCTCTGTACAAGAGAGACCTGGAGCTCCTGGAGTGAATCCACAGGAGGGCTATGGAGATGGTGTGTGGTCTGGAACACCTCCGTTATGAGGGCAGGCTGAGGGAGCTGGGCCTGTTTGGGCTGAAGAAGACTGTAAGGGGTTCTTACCAATGTGTATCAGTATTCAAAGGAGGGTGTTAAGAGGATGGAGCCAGGCTCTTCTTGGTGTTGTTGAGCAATAGGATGAGAGGCAACAAGCAGGAACTGGAACAAAGGAAGCCCTACCTGACCATGAGGAGGAAAAATTTCACTGAGATGGTGACTGAGCACTAGAAAGGCTACCCAGAAAGGTGGTGGAGTCTCCCTCACTGGAGATGGACATCCATCTGGACAACGTCCTAGGTAATGTGCTCTAGGGGACCCTGCTTGAACAGCGAGGTTGGACTAGATGATCCCAACCACAGTCCCTCCCCACCTTGCCCATTCGGGGAATCTGTGATTCTTTGAAAGAGGGTTTTACTTTGGTTTTGGTTGGTTGTTTTTCTACCTGTCAGGCAAAGATGAGTTGGAGTAACAGGCTGTGGTTTAGAGCTGATGGTATGTGGTGATACAGTTTCTATATGGAAAGGTCAATTGTGTGAGTGGGATTGAATGCTTGTGCTGAAGAATGATTTATCAGGGCATGGTTGCTTCAAATCACTGAGTAATGCTGAAGATACTCATCACTATCACTGCAAGGAAGAGCTGTCACGTTACCTTCAAGTTCAGTATGAGTATAGATTAGCAATCTTTAGCTTAGTTTGATTTGAAGCTGGGTATGGTGGCGCACAAAACTGTGTTTAAACTGTGTTTATTCTCCCCATCTTCTTGTGAAACCCCCACCCTGTGACACTCTTCTTGTCCCACTGCTAGCTGGGAAGCTTTTGACTGGTTGTTAAGGCTGTTCTCCACTGGTGCACAGTGATGAGCAACATGATGGCAGAAACAATTCTGGAGCCTGCTGATCCAAAATGGCAAGAAACAGGAACAGCTTCTGCGTGGTGGTGCCAGCTGTTAGGCTGGACCTTAGAATTTAAAAGGAAGGAAAAGAAATGGTGTGGGACCACCATCTCTTAGCATCTGGATTTTCCCCAAAGCTTTAAATCAGAGCAGAGTTTAATCCAGCCTGAACAGAGTGTTCTGGTGAAAGCCCTTGCAGAACACTAACTTTGCATGGTGCTGGCAGTGTGCTACAACCACTTGATGGCAGCCTTTGATTTGGTACATGCCTCATTAGCCGGAGCACAGTGCAGTGTGGCTGTAGTATTTGTAATGGAATAACACGTAAGAACTAAAGACTGCAAGGTATCTGGTTAATGTAGAGATGAAATGAATGAAACAGCAAGGCTAAGCTTTCCTGACCCTTCATGAGAGAATAGATGAAAAAAGGAAGAATGAGGTATTGTGCCGAAGGGAGATGATGAAATTCAAGATCCACACACATAATCTCTGGCTCAGCCTCTGAAATGTTAATCCCTGGCTAGAATTATTTGAGCTGTAGATTGCAATTTATCATCAAAATGGCACTGTGTCAAACAATACTTCTTGTATGTGTGATGTTTAGAACTATCCAATTTTAATATAAAATGGTTCACAGAGCACTGTCTTAACATTTAAGTAGCAACTTGTTAAGCTCAGGATATTTTTGCTTATTTATGTAGACTTGTGGTAATCATGTAGATTTCTATTCCATAGATCACTCTTTGGGTCTTTTAGCCATAGAGTATGTTTGAGGGAGTGAGCTATTTTGATCAGAGCAGTGACAGGTGATGGGACTACTTGATAGTAATTCTAACACAAAGTAGCCAGGATGGTTTTTTTTCGAGGTGCTCAGTTAATTCTTACAATGAAGAAATCTGCCTAAGATTTGTTGATGGCTTAAAAATCCCCAAGATTAAAGAATAATGTTTTGCCAAGTTGTGGAAACAATTATTTTGAGGTTACAAAAAATATTTTCTCGTTATGTCTTACAAGCTAGAATACCCTTCAGGTTTTTCTTTACTTGCTTTTAAAGTATGCCAGTAGAGGGAGTAGAAAAATTACCATCCAGTAAGGATAAAATATTCAGCACTAAAATTCAGCCCTTTCTCCCATAGAAATCTTAGTTTTTCATACTGTAGTCTGTTACTGAAAGTAAAAGAAGATAAAGACAGTTCAGGTAGTTTCTGAAATGCAAGGCCATGTGAAAGGGCATAATTATTAGAGAAGAATGTGCAAATCCAAAAACATATTTAGAAATACGAATTGCAATTGGGATTTTTTTCCCTGTAATAGTTACTGTTTGTTGGAAAATCACAAAGTGACTTTATTGTTACACCAGACCCCAACATGTTTTAGTGCATGCTAATTAATTAATTTCTCTGCATTTATTTTGAAAAGTGGCCTCTATATAAATGTATAATTAAATTGTGTAAGGCTTCTGCAAGCAGCTTAAAACTGGGGGGGAGTTGTTCCATATCTCACATTTTTTTGCTTAGAAAAGGTGAGGGACTGAATGAGGAGAAGGGAGGGAGCGGCATGTGAATCATGCCAACATGGCAAATTTGTAATTTCTCTGTGGAAGTTGTTTCAGAAAGTGCTGAGATTTGAAGCGGAAACTGTTTGGGATCTTCGCATGTTTAAAAAACTCTGTTTCCTTGTGGTGGTAATTCAAATCTCCTCTAAAAATATGCCAGTATCAACAAGAGATTTTCCAAGTCTTTGGTGTGTTTGGTTAGCAGGTATATGCCCGGCGTTCTGGGATCACAGGCCTGACTGAGCAGTCGTGATGGCTGTGAACTGAACTATGAAGGAGACATTTGTCTTGGAGTGGGACCTTTTGTGTTAATCCTTCCAACCTTTATATCCGAGCATTTCGGGATGATATTTAGTCAACGAATAACTTGTATTGTGCACTTGTGATCCCTCTCCATCAGAAATGGGTGGCTGTGTGGAATAAGTAACAGTCTTAGACAAGAATTATTATTTTATTTTTTATTTTTCTTGCACTGTGGCCATTTTTCCTCAGAGGCTGGTGCTTTAGTAGCACATATTGTTTCCAGGTTGGGATTTATAAGTGGGTATTCAGGAGATGAACATGATTACATTGACTGTAGCTGTTTATTTGTGCATGCAGTTGTTTTCTGTACACCCAAGATAAACATGTTATCAGAGTATTTCTGAGCACGGATATTCATGTCTTAAAATTACACATACCAATGAAGCTTCACTGCTGCCTGCACAGCCCAGACACAGTAGGCACAGAGTATATAAACACAGTCACTGGAGTTTTGCTGCTTTAGAAAAGGTATTTTTCTCCTCTGGCTGCCTTTTGCACGTCTCTGTGGTGCGAGTTGCTACATAAGATTGCTGGTTTTGGTTTTTGCTGCTGCATCAGCCTTGGTATTTTAGCTGTTCGGGCTTGCACTCACTGCCTTGCTGAGGCTGTGCCTCCGTGTGAGTTCTGTGAGTTACAAGGAGAACAGTCATGCTTTCAGAAATGGGCATGGGACAACATTGCACAAAGGTTTATTTTGTGCTGCAGCATCTATTTTTATTGGATGGTTAAAGTTTTTGCAACTTAAAACCAGTCATCCCTTAGTTAAGTCTATGGTTTTGGGTTTCTTTGGGTTAAAAATATGTTCAAAACTTTACATCTTTACGAGAATCCAGAAAGCTGTACTTCATTCTTTCACACGGCTGTGAAAGATAAGATTTGTGTTTGATAAATGGGGAGTTCAAATTTGGTTTGGTAGTGGCCTTTATACCAGCTATTCTGATCCCTAAATTACCTATGAATTTGAGGATCAGATTTGATTAATTTAGTAACATTGAGCTATTTAAATGTTTAAACTTCCATTACATTCAAGATGCCTGATTAAAATTCTTGTGTCCCGTTTTGCAGCATGGTGCTAATTAAACGTAAAATCTGTCTTTAAACCTGAAATTGTACAGAAGCAAGTCACAACAAATCTTGATAGTGTTTTGTGTTCTGGCTGGAAATGGTACGAAGAACAGCTTTTAGATTTTTCTGGGATGTGTACATGGATTTCACTGTCAGGGTTTAAAAATTATTTTCTTCTAAGTAAAGATTTCAAATCGCTGTACATAAAAGGAACAGAAGAGTTTTTTAACTTCTTGTCTCCGAATTTTTTTTCTAAGTAATTCTTCTGTATTTTAGAGATACAGATATGGGGAAAGAAAACAAATCCACATTTATGTACAGTGCCCGTGGATTTTTTTACTGAAGCAAAGCTAATGGCTGTCAACAAAACTTCTTTCTGAGCTTACTATGATGTCTGGCTTCTATGTTTCTTTATAAGGAGTGTACTAAAAATAAACAGTGGTAATCAATCTCTGCTATGCTTTTAACTTAAAGTTTGTCTTTCAAAGGAACCCCAAATTTAGGTGCCTGAGCAAATTTTGACTGGATAGCATCAAACCCGAACAGAATTTTGCTGTACATGTTGTGAGCTTCTGCATTCCTAAGCTAATTGGATGTAAAGTGTCACGTAGAATTGTAGTATCTGTTGGTGAACCTGGACAGACAATAATAATTACTAGGTTGAAGCTTGTTTTCTGTTGAAGCCCAACAGTATACCCTAGTTTTTGTTTAGGATAGGTCTGGTTTAATGCTAGTTTACGATTATTACTCACAGGGCATTATCATTTCAGATCTGTGCATCTACTTTTAAGGTACGCCAATTGCTGTAATTAATTAAAGTGCTGCAGATGCTGCTGGTTAAGCCAATTTAAAGAACAGAGCGTGAATTTCCAGTTATGTGAGCTAGATAATGATAATGCCTTAACGTGGCAGTCGCTCCTGTGAGCCAATTACTGCTCAGATAGCTGAAGCAGGGCTGTGGTTCACTCTCTGCCTCCGTCCATTCCGAGAAGACACGTCTCCTTTTTATGCCTTTTGTTGCTGAGTAATCTCAGTTTTCCTCCCTGGTTGTGGGGTGGTCCGACTGACAGCTTTTACTCTTAATAAGCTTAGAGGTAATAATCCCAGTCCTGTAGGTCACATGTACAATATGCCTTTTAGTTTCATTTTTTCCTGCTCTAGTTTTGCCAAAACATCAGGGTCCCTGTAATATTATACGAGTGCTGTTGCCGACTACTTGGGACTGAAGCACTACTTTCTGATAATTTATTAATGCATATGTCTCATAAGTGCTTCTATGTGACAATAATTATGAGATTAGGTCTGCTTGTGTTTGTGGGTGTTTTTAGTTTTGTTTTTTATTTGCTTTTTTTGTGGAATATTTTTAAGTATGGATGGATCAAATATTAAGTTAATTAACACTGAGATTTTTTTCAAATCCGTAAGTTAGGCTAACTTCACAGCCAAGAAGTAGAGAAGAAAATACTTTCATTCAAGATATTCTATATTTCTTAATTTATTCTCGTATTTGTTTTAGATGGCAACATGCTGTATTAATAAACAAGCCATCAGGAAGATCTCTGCCTTTTGTACACATGTGAACTCGTTTCTAGGGGAGCTTTAGAAATGTTGACAGTGCTTGTGCCTGTAACACTCCAGGAATGTTCATGGGGTAGCTGGAATGTGGAGAATAAGATCCTTTTAAATGAATGTGTAAAAACTGATCATTTGAAACCGGTATTTACTTCGTAGCGCTTATTTTTATGAGTTATAAATTGTGCAAGTCTAATACTAATGAATTTAGATATTTTTAGTAAGTGGGAAGGGGTGTAATATGTGACATACCTGCTGTTTGGCTTGTCAATGCCCAATTTAAAGTTTCAGGCTTTGACTGGGGACGACCTGTGCCATGAAACATTTCTGTACTTCTCGAGGCAGCTCTGCGGCTGTGTCAGGTACGCTGGAGCAGGGCTGCTGAGGTACAAATGCCCTCAGGAGCAGCAGCCTCTCAGCGCCGTGGAGGGGCTGAACCTGAGGGAAATGAGTGCAGCCGGGTTCATATGCAAAGTGGGGAGAGAGTGGAATTTTCCCAGAATCGAAGCAGAAAGAACAGGTTTTCATCCTGTGTCTGTAAAAGTAAAGCCTTAAAGGTCTGGGAGGCCTCAGAGAGCCTGGGGTAGATGTGTGGAGAACGGGCCCTGGAGAGAAACAGGGGAACATTGTTTTGTAGTGCTTGAAGCTTGGGCCCAGACAGAGAAGGAGGAGGAAATTGGCTGCAAAGGAGAGTCCATAATTTCTGTGAGGGAGTGGAAGAGAACGGAGTGCACTACTTAGATGTCTCTGGCCTCATTCCAGAGAATGGAAATAAAGACAAGAAAGTGCCTGTGAGCATTTATTGCTTTGTCCTTTTGTGTGTTCTTATGTGACCTGAAGCAAAGGAAAAAAAAAAATCTCTTTGGAGTTCCTTAAAGAAAAAAAAATCTTTGTCTCAGTTCAACCATCCTCTGTCTGCAAGGATGGGGACCTGAGTTCACACAGGCTGGAACAGGAAGTATAAATCTCCACACAATACTGCATAAAAATGCAATCACATGTGATGGCTGAACCATTCTCAGTATGCTGCTGTCAACTCCGTCCTCCCTGCTCCCCACTTTGTGTGCAGCAGCCCCTCCATGTGCCCATGCTGGTGCTCACCTGGCCTTTGGACAACTCAGTCTGACCCACTGTGGGGGTTTTGTTTTTTCTGGATGAGTTTTCTGCTGGTTTAGTGAGAGGAACTGGGTAGTGAAAGAAGAGCCAGTAAAATGCCATGGCTGGTGCAAGGCAGGAGCCTGTGGCTGGAAAAGTGGGATGCAGGTAGGAGATGTGTTCAGAGACAGGCGCTGTCTGACGGGCTGCAGGGTCAGGCAGAGGTTGTTCAGTTGTGCCTCTGCTCTGGATGAGGGCCACGAGGAGGGATGGGTGTTCCTGGGACCCCTCATGCTTCTCATGCCCTGCAGGAGCTCACACCCTTGTGCTGCAGCGTGGCTGCTCCACATGGGCCTGGCTGCCTTCGCTGGCCCTTTCCTGTCCACTCCCTGCACCATATTAGAGCTGGAGGGACCTTGCTCCAGATGGGTTATTGGGCTCTTCAGATAGCTGCCAGCTAGCAAACATCTCCCTTCATGGGGAGCAGAGACCTTCTGCTCAGAGACCATGCAGTAACCTGCTTTGGTCCAAATTTCCATCTGTTCTCTCTTGCTGTCCTCTCATCCAGCACTGTGGTATTTCAAGGGCACCCCAAGAAATCGCCTTCTTCCATGTGAAGCACTAGCTGTCCTTTCTAAGCCAAACTTGCATCAAGTTTCCCTTGCTTTGGGCTGTTTCTAGCCTCATGCTGTGGTAGGACTCTCTCTCCTTAGGAGTGAAATGCAAACTCTTAAGTTCATGCTTTCATTTTGGTGATGTGTAAGAAAGATACTGAATAGACTTATTTTTGTGGCTTAGGAACATTAGCAAAGGTTTTATAAGACCATCAATTGTTGTTGGAAGTTTAGAAGAGAATTAAAGTATGGCCAGACCTCCTCCTAACCTGCGTAAGAGCTGCCCTTACTCCGTATAGTTATACTAAAAATAAATCCCCTCTTGCAACAGTATCATAATGCCCTGCATGCGTGTGTGTTCCTGTGTGCTCGTGTTTGTTTTCATGTGCTGTAAACCCCAAGATAGAATCTCCTGGTTTATAAGGGCTAATAATTTGTTCCCAAATTTAACAAGGTGCTTAATCATATGGCTTTCTTTAAGTTGATTTAATTACAAGTAGATTGTGTACTTAAAGTTAGGCTTGCACTTAAATACCTTCCTGAACCGAGATGCATCCTTTTTTGGTATCATTCTGTCAATGTATTTAATGGACATGGAGAATTTATGGGCCTTACTGAGGAGCATTTATGCACATGTGATCCTGTGATAGCTGGAGTAGGTGATAGCAGCTCAGGGCTAAGTTCTCAGTTATGACTGGCTGTAAGTTTCCATAAGACTTCTCCAATACCTCTTTATTTTTGTTGAATTTTTGATGTAATAAAAGACAAATTCTATAATTATGATTTGTTGTCTGTCCTACTTAGTTTTGTAGTCTTTTTAAAAAAAAGTTTTATAATGCAAGTTATGTTCAAGAAATCAAATTGTGTGGCAGAACTTGAAAATTCCTTTTTATTATATTCAATTTGAAATAACCATTGTTGTTTGTTAAGAGTGCACCAGATTGCTTTGGGACACAAAGCTCTCACTGCCCAGTACTTGCTGAGAAGGGAAAAAAAAAAAGGCTGTATCAAGTTTTTTGCAATTAAAAATCTGGAAAAACTTGTTTAAGAAACTATTAGCCCAAGAACATGCATCTTTTGTCAGTATAATATGCAGCTCTGAATACAACTCTTTTTATCAAGAGTGCAGTGTTTCATATTTAATCAACGTAAAATTGAGTGCTTCCCTCACATGAATGTAACACAGATCAAGTCTCAGCCAAAGCAAATAAAAGAATGAATGCTTTGTTAATCATCCATAACTAATTTGTGCATACACAGAAAAAATGAAATCTGTTTTTGACAAGACCTTTTTCATAGGAACAGCAAGGGAGAATTGAACATGTAATGTGCATTAGTAATAGAGAATAGCAATGGGAAGATCTGAGATGTTTGCCTCAGACAACTTCTATTTCTTGATAGTAACAGTATTTAACAGAAACCTAAGATAAGAGAAGGGTGGGTTTTTAAGTTGCTTGCCAAAATGTAATTAGACAAACCTGTGCTGAAGCAGACATAGATGGATTCTTGTATGCTTTGCCATATATTCATAAGTATTGCAGGGAACTGCCACCTATCTCTGACAAACTCAGCTAATAGATAATACACAGTGAAGAAAATGTTAAATGCATTGCTTCTTTGCACAGGCAATATGATTGTGTTGCTCTAGTGACAGTGTGGTTATGGTTGATGGGGCAGCTTCATTACAAGCCCCTGTTTTCAGGCTATTGCAGCTTTAACAAAAAAAAAATTCACCCATTCGACTGAAATTTTCTATGCTTGTCAGCCTTGAGGTGAATTTTACTTTAGGTACAAAGTTAGAAGAAATCCATTTAGCTATCTTCCTGATTGAAACAAATTTGGAGGGAGGGAGGGAGAGAGGGAGGGAGGGATGGATGGATGGGATTTCAAAAACTTGAGGTTTATGTTTGTTGCTGAGATGCATTTTGCAATGCTTTGTGTTTATCCTTGCGGTTGTATGTACACTGCATTGTTTATAAACACAGATATAAATAAATAACTGCACCTGCACCACACACTATTCCCACTGCTGTGTGTGCGCAGGGTGTGACAGCTGACATGTCTGACATGTGTGAGCACGTCCCTATTCCAGCTTCACACAGATGTGAATTTTCAGCTGACTCCCTTTTGCCCTGGTTCTATTCCCACCCTTTGCACCCTGCTTCTTCCTGCCTACGTCAGACTCAACCCACCCATCAGCAGGATGACACTGGTGAGATCCACAGATCCTGGTTTTTTTCTCCCTGCTGAACTCTGCAGAGTGGCATGCTACACTTGGGAACCATCCCCTGCCAGCCACACTGCTCTGACATAACAGCTGGGAGGAGACTTGCATATTAAAGCTGTATCACCGAGGTTTTGCCCCTGATAGTGAGCTGCAGGTTTGGATAATAGAAATAGTAATAAAGTGGCACAGGCAGGAGAATGTCTGTTGGAATGGGGACATTCCAGAGTGGTTGTTGTGATGAGGATCACAGCCACAGAGCTGAGGGCAGTGGTGGCTTTGCAGTGTTTCCCCTTGGTGGCAGTGGGAGATACAGGGAGACAGAAGAACAACAGCAGGTCCAGCAATTTTTTGAGGCGCTTTTCCAATTGTGTTGTATCCTGTTGTTGTTATGTATTTTGGTGCATGCTGTGAAGCTGTGAGCAAGATGCAAGACAATAAAACAAGCACAGTCATGAATTTATTAATGGAGATACATTCATGTTGCAGTAATATTGCTGACATGTTCACTCTGAATAACACTGTGCTGTCTTTCTTGAAGTGGCCTTTTAGCCTAACTGTAAGATATTCCCAAAGTGATCAGTAATTTGACCTGGAGTCTCTGGTTCTGCCCAGGAGAATGTTTGTGGTGTGAGCATCACTGCTCAGCACACAGCCATCAGGCATTACGGACCATTCAGCCATTTGCTCTGGGCTTTTGCAGTTAAGGTTCAACTTCCAGTACGGAAAAAATACAATGTGAGAGTCCTAACATCTTCCATTGACACTCTTGCAAGTTTTTCTCTGTCGTAAGCCTTGCAAACTTTGTCATTTAACGTTGTGCATTCACTCTGGGGAAGTTGTCCTCAGACGATAACAACTGGTTGATGACACACTGGTATTTTTCAAATCCCATTTTAACAGGTTTTATCTATGCTAAATAACCAAGTCTTTCTGTGGAAAGATGAATGAAAGTATGTAAGGTTGTTGGAGCAGTTGATCTTTTCACCTTGTTTCTTCTTCAAGGAGTTTTACCTCAAACTTGCTTCCTTGTTGGAGATTACAAAGTAGCTGAATAATGTGCTTATGTTAGCAAGTTTGTTTAAATAATCTAGAGTTAATTCTGGGGTCTGTATCACATATGCCTTCCTGCGTGGTATTTTTTTCCTCATGACAAGGTTTGCAGATGGGCACGGCCTGAGGTACAGAACTTTAGATCTTTCAGTAACTGTTCTTAACATTATATTGAATTCACATTAAATATTGACTCCTGAGGGTGAAGTATTATTTCAAGCCCACCTTTTAAACATTAAGGATTCTGGATATTTGTTTTGAAGTGACATCAAGACAGAGTAAGGCAATTTAGAGACTGGAACGGAAAGAGAAAAGAAGCTGTAATCAACAGAAGAGCTTTTCACATCAGAAACCAACAATAAATAGCTAACTAGTTTACCCTTTTAAAAAAAAATTATTTCTCCTTTAAAGACTGACTTCTGTTAGGGGACACTAGCTGGACATCTCTCTTGTGTAGTTATTTGAAGGTGCAGCAGCACCATTCATGGGAGACCTCTACACACAGCCGAGGAGTGAATCTTAACAATGGAGGCTTCGTGTCAGGCAAAGTAGAGCTGAAGTGCCAGGCATTGGTAGGTGAGCTTAAAAGTAAATTTTGTAACAGGTATTGCCTATTATTTTAAAACAAAAACCAGAGAACAACCTGTGAGTCCTTTTAGTCAATACATGAACAAATGTGGAGTTATGAGCTGCTAAGCAGTAAATAGAGTCATGGTTATCAAGTCAGCTCCCCTGTCCTCCCCCTGGAAAGAGGAGGTCACACAAAATAAGTGTGTTTCTTACTCCAGAGTCTGTGAAAAGTTTAGGAGCTAACTTTATCATCTGCTGTTTCTCCTTCTCTAGTATTAGGTAAATTATCTGTATTTCTGCTTTGTACTGAAGCTAACTCCACAGAAATACTATACAGTTATACAACAACCCTTCAAAAGCGGGGAGGAACATGAACCCAGCCCGGGGGAATGCTGTCTGGAAGTGCCTCAGCTGAGGCAGAGCATGGGAGCTGCTCCCGGAGGCAGAGGGCACACTGTGAGGGATGTGCTCAGCTCCCAGGAAATGAGGCACTCTTGTGTTTTGCCAAACTGCCAGCCCTGCATGCAGTGCTTTTCCCAACAGCCTCACCTGCCACGTGTCAGCAGCAGCTCAAGCCTAGACTTCCTTAAATCTGCTCCTTGGAGAGGAAAGGTTTGAGGATTTAAACAGCCAGTTGGTGATAATAAGTTTCTCTGCCAACTTCAGTTGAATTTTCACGAGCTTGTGGCCCACATCCATGGCAAAATAAAACCGTGCAGGCATTTACAGTAGGAATTACTCTTATAGCTTTTGTAATATAAAAATTATTTCGTCTCGATGGCTTTTGCTTGCTAATGATTACTATGTAGTAGTTCACACAGGCTTGCACACAGCTGTAGCCTGTACCTTAGCAGACCTGGGGAAGATGGGCACATCCCTGGCTGCTGTAGCATTTGGGGAAAGGAAAGGAACAGACAGTTCTTAATGTGGAGTGATCCTAACAGGAGAGAGTGAATGGCCATGAAAGGGAAGCAGAACCATTAGGGCATTAGAGAGCTCGTCATGCTGGGATCTAGACTTTGCAGGAAAGGATAGCATTTTGTAGCTGCTAAGGGAAACTGGATAGTCAAGTATTCCAGGGCTCCTGAGCAGTACAGCACAAGCTGTAACTCTGCAAACACAAGTAAAAATTCATGTACTTTGCAAAGATACGGTAATGCTTGCATCGAGTGCAATGACAGTCTGAGTTTAGCTGATGAAAGGCATCTAAGGGTAAATTTAAACCTGTCAGTATAGAAGAAGAGAAACTTGCTCAGCATCTCTAGAGGAAGTGATCTGAAAGAGCAAAAAAGCTACAAATGCTAAAGTGAATGTTTCTCAGATCAGTTATCAATCTCCTGTATCCTTCTGTGGGAGACTGTTCAGGAATTGTTCCTGCTTTACTAACCAGTCTAAGGGAAAAAGCAATTGAGGATGTTATGAATAGACACATAAAGCAGTTATCCACATCCTATGCAAGCTTCAATATTTCAGAGTTCAATAGTTATCTGCTACTTGCTAAAATTACCCAGCTCACCTGTAATTTTTTTCTCTGTTATCCTTTGTAAGCAGCAAGCCCACTTTAGAAGGGGATACCTGTCTCATACATATGGTCTATTAATAAATTGCTCAACTAAAATTTTGATTGTGCACCTATTTTGCCATCTGTCCTGTAGGTGTCTAAGAAGCTTCATAGTATTTTTTGCTAGAAAAACAGAACCTGTGAATTTTGGTGTTACTGTGCATGGTGTAGATGAATTGCCTCAATTTATTAGGTATTGTTTCTCTTTCTAAACTTCCTGTCTGATGTTAATCACTGGAGATTTCCAGAGTCTGTGAATGCAGAGGATTAGCCTGTGGAGATGAATGGTTTGTTGTTACCTACAGCAGGTCAGTTGAGCACACCCACGGATATGATTTTGGTCAGAAAGAACCTTTCACTACATGCCTCAGTCTCTCGGGGTGCCAGTGAAATCTCATGGGGCTGTAAGAAAACAGAAGCTGAAGTAGCATATAGTGTTTTCTCTTTGCTTACTGAAATTATTGTCTCTGCTTGTGCTACGTAAGAAACAATGCGTGGTGCTTCCAATATAATGATTCATCAATGTAGATGTGCTGTTAAAACCATCATGTTGGTGTTTTTGAAGGAGCCTTTGAGCTTAAACTTAAGATATGACCAGTATGATAAATAGTTTGGTACAAGGGCTTTCCTTCTGACAAGGACAAAGGTCACTTTATGAGGATAACAAATATCTATTTCTATAATTAAGGGTAGCTGTTTCAGCGTTTAAAAATGTTTCGTTTCATTCTGAGCCCTCATGTTTACGGGCTCCAATCTTTCTGGTATGTGCAGAATTTTTTAAACATTAAATTCTCCATTCAAATGCATCATAATTCTTAATAATGTTCTGGATACCTCGAACCACTGTTTGCTTTTAAACAAGTTTTCAGCAGAGATTGTGCTGCCTTCATTCGGTCCTCCAAATCTCCCATCCGCCTGTCTAAATTATTTTAACTGACATAGTTTCTAATTTACTCTCTCCAGTTGAGAGAGCTCCCTGTAGCTTGTCTATTTTAGCATTTAATTGCTGTATACTCTCCCAAATTAAATTCTGTAGTGATCCATTTTGCTCTGCTGGTGAAGCAGTGATCTTTTCATCTGAGCAAGATGGTGCGTGCGGCTCAGGCGCAGGGCTGGCATCCCACGCCGGGAGAGGGAGAACCTTCCAGCTCCTCTCTGGAGCTGGGTGGGGCCTGCAGGGGCAGTGGGCTTTGTGTCAGGGGACAGCTTTCCTCCAAAACAGTCTCCTTTAATTCTGAAGCCAAAGGAGAGGGAAACCCATTGTTTCTCTCAATGAGTTTTTAGGGCTAGACAAATTGCTTTGTCAATTATTTTCTGCCAAAGTTTGCTCCTCCTTAAAATCTGCCTATCTTTGGGGGCTTTTTAGCATTTGCTTTTGTAAAAGATGAAAAAGCAGCCCCTAAAAATATTATGCTGTACATTTTCCTTGTTTGTGATAAAGACAATAAAAATGATTGTTCCTTTTGACAAAATAATATCCAGTAAGGAAACTTGCTGTCTTCCCCAGTTAGGTCTTTTTTGGTTAACGTTTGTACAGTGATTATTAATTACTTAATATATTTCTGTTAAAGAGGTACCATTTACTATCTAAATAATTAAGAACTTCACTACTTTTTGATCTGGTTTCTGCTGAATGGAAATGTTGTCCTGTTATTTCTCAATATGTGTGTGTGGAAAGGAGGGCACTGGAGCCTCGGGGGTTACAGACAGCGCAGCAGGGTCACAGCTCTGCGTAGGCAAGCTGAGTTCAGGTGTGCAGAGGTAAAACATATCCTGCTGATTTCTCTGGGGGGACTCTTTCCCCAGCCCAAATAACCCACAGGAATATACACCATGAACAAAACCCAGCCAATATTTTGATTCTTTGTAACTCTAGAAGCTGGGAGGCAGTTTAACAGGAAATACAAAGCTGTTTCTTACTTATTTGCACCTCTTATATTAATCGTGAAGAAGACGTGCCAGTCAGTTGATAAGTACAGGATACAAGGTCATTAAAAATACATTTTTAAGGAAAGAGGACCACATAAAATTCACATTACAGCGTTATTTGTCTCTCCTATAAATTAAGAATCTGAGTTCAGACCTTTCGTGGGAAGGTGTTAATCTTTTGGCTTGCTTCCTTTGGAACAGAGTTGGGCACTGTTTAATAAATAGTGTGACGTGTCTGTCATCTGTGATCATCATCTTCCAAGTAAAAATGAGCTGTTTCTTTTGCAGCTGTGGGCCAAGCTCTCTGCTCTTAGCTCCTTAAGAGTACTTTAGTCCTGTTTTCTGTGAAAGGACCACTTTAGTAGGGAAAGATGGGGATGATTCCTAGACAAGGCCCGTGGTACACAGCATTGCTCCACAATTTTCTTGTTGTAGAAGGAGATCGGGCTGTGGGAATCCTTTATGCCAGGCAGATATTTATAGAAGGGTGGCACTTCCTGTGTAGTAAGTTTTGGCATGCCTGATACTGCTGAGAGTCAGGAATGGTGTGGCAGGGAATAATGCATGGTTGCATTACTGCAAAGGAATTTGTGTGATAAGTGGGTCTGGCCCTGTATCTGGGACAGTAAATACAGCTTCACTGGCTTCATTTGAACTGACTGCAGTTTTGCCAGTGTTAATTTTTCCTTCTCTGGCCCCAAACTTTGTAATATGATGGCCATTTCAGGGTTTGTGGAAGTAACTTAAAATGCCTGGGGAGGGATAGTGTTGGGGACTGCTCTTTGAAAAACCATCCACAGCTTTTTGAAACCCTGTTTGCAGCCTGTGTCTGTGCGTGTGCTGTAGGTCCCCAGGCTTTGGCAGAGCCGAGTGCAAGGGGAGAGCTTGTCTGAGCCTGGCCCTGCACTCGCAGCTTGTGATTCCTGTGGCTTCAGATTGACTGGAATTTGTCTTTTTGATGGCACCAGTGAATTGCACTTCTGTTGGTATCTGAGGTGACAGTGTTTTTAAAGTCTGTGCAAACACAAACAGTGTCCTTAGAAGTTGGGAACTACCTGAGTTCATTATTACTAATGTTCTTCTGTACAAAAAAGGAACACAACTGGGTATTGCTTGCTCCACATATTTCTTTGTCTGAATCAGAAATCAAAGTACTCCAGGGTATTAGGAAATCTTTCAGTTTTCTGTATTAATTTTTGTTTTGCTAGCTTCAAGCTCTTCTTATTCCAGATTTTTAATAATTTGCTCAAATTTTTCCTAAAGTACCAGGATGCACAAGTATCAGCTACTCAGTGGGCTCAGTGCAGAGCCAGCCACATGCTTCATCCTGCTGCTTTGCCAGCTGGGAACAGCTGATACAACTTGATATACTGCCCACATAGGGTTATTTCACCCAGAATAATGGTGTATGTTTGAGGCATTTCAGGGACTGTAGGGAGTAGGAGGAGGAGACTGCCAAGGGGAGTGAAACTGCTTGTGAGGGAAAAGTGTAGAATACAAAAGCAGAAATTCCCCTCCATAGGTGAGAATAATGGAGAAGTATTGCTGTGTGTTTATGTGCAGGTTTTACTCTTCTTAAGTGAACTATAATGATCAGTCTTGCAAACAAAGTACTTTTAGAATAATGTACAGGTTTCTCAGAGCCTTTAGTTGACCCAGCACAGCCATTATTCTGTTATGCTAGAAGACAGGCTGCTGTAGTTTCTGCTAACATACCAAATAGTTATATTTTTAATCATTTATTAATGATTTCTAGGAGAATGGCACTTTTTTTTCCAGTGTGCTGCTTCACTTACTAGAACTATACAGTAATAAACATGAAACAACAGAAAATGGTTGTTAACCAGTGCTCCATGTGTTCTCTTAAGAGTCCAGCAGTGCCCTTTCTCAGTCTCAGTAGGATGTTTGAGCTGGAAGGTAACATAGAAGTACTTGTATTTTACTGGCATTGTATGTTACCTTCTGTCTTTCTGCAATTCAGATATCATAGCTGATTTTATTTGCATAATACATTGCCTTTCTTAAAAGTAAAGGGTTTCCAAATTACTGTTTTCCTACAGAATGTGCTCCATCTTCACTGTTGAGTGTTGTATTTTGTCACCTCTCTTTATTATTGATTGGATTGTTTCTCTCTTGTAACTTCAAAATTGACTTTTCATGCCACCCTTTCACAAAACAGGATGTGGCAACCCTGGCAGTCACATGTATGTTAAACACCTGGAGTCATAACAGAGCCTTACACATTTTAAACCTTGATTATATGGGCAAAAGCAGAAAAGTTGAGCAATTAAAACATTTGCATTGGGATTCCTGCTTGACTTTCCACAAAAATTCACATGCTCATATGAGACACAAGTAACATCAGATCAGACTTTTACTGTTAAATGGATGTTATTTATTCAGTATCCTACCAAAGTGTGCTTCTCTTTGGAATAACTCATTCCAGCCTACTGCTCACCTGGTTCTGTCTACTCTGCTTGTAGGTTTGCTGTCTACTCCATTCTTGGATTATTTTCTCTCTGCTAAAAAACGCTACAGTATTTGTAGGAAGTGGTTATTATCGTGTTCTGGCATCCAAGGACAATTTTTAGAAGTTGTCTGTGTGTCAGAGTAGAAGATACAATCTGTTGTAAAATCAGTCATGGACCTAAGCACTTTGAGAATATTCTTTTAAGGTGCAAAAAGTTTTTCCCCCTCTGCTTACATAGCTAAAACCATGTAAGGCCAAACCTGTAAAGCTTAAGAGGAGGAAACATTGCAACACTTCCCTTTCTGGGAGGACAGGAGGGTATACTTAATCTTGCATGTGAAGCCAAATAAGACTTGAAAGATCAGGCACTGTCTATTTTTGTTTGGGTTTTGGGATTTTAGTTGGGTTTTTTTTGTATGATAAACTTACAAATTCAGATTTTTGTAGGCAACTGGAACCTGGAAAGTAAACTTTTGTCTTTGACCCACAAAAATGTTATGAGATTTATTCATTTCTTAGGAACACTGAACTCGATTGCCAAGTGTATCTTGTTCTTCAGAGCACATCAGGATATGCAGTGATAGGAAAATCTTCTTGCTCATGGCTGGCTTTTTCCCTTTGTCCTGGCACACAGCTGCCTGCATTCTTGTCTCCCTTTTCATCTACATCAGCTAACCCCAGAAGATTTCATTAGGAATTGCTGATGATCATCTTCACTGGGAGAACTTTGTCTCTTCCTTATTCATGTCTCTTATTCATTCTCTGATTCAGATAATCTGAAGGTGCAAATGACAAGATGATAATTTGTACAATAAGTAGATACTAAGTGAAAATGTAATTTCACATCATTTCAAAATTCTTCTGCCTTGATATGTGTCCACCTTCTGCATGCTTGCAAGTTCAATCTTGTGTTCTTTCTCTTCACTTCAGAACCATCATTGAATTGGAAATTGGGTTGGCTTATCTTGTTTGCTTTGACTTTTTTAGTAAAATTACCTTGATAAAGATATGCATCTGACATGCCAGAGAAGATGGTGTGTTTGTAACAAGAGAAAGTAGCCCGAGTACCCCTATTTTTTGGAGTCACTGAAGCATCTTGGTGTTCCCTATGATGATTCCCCCCAAGGGACCTTGTGGGAGGTCTGTGTGTTGCTCTCATGGCATTGGGTGCATGTAACAGGTGAGCCAGCACTGAGAAGGCATTTGTAGCTACACAAGGAAATAAATCCAGGTCTTTGTTGAATTGGGGAAATTCACAGCTGCTGAGAAGTGGTTTTCATAGACTGAGAGGAGCACATCAGAATACAGGCATGGTGTGGCTCATCAGTGATTCATCGGGAGGGCTGCAAGCAAATACCCACATTCATTATTTGTTCTGTCTAAGATCTGTTGATCTTGCGAAGATCAACATCTTACTGTCAACATCAACTATTCAAAATCTTCCAAGATGAGTTGTCTAAGATCCTGTTGGGTGTAAATGCCTGAACAGGTGCTGCAGTAAACCTTGCATTTGGTATAATGAGTTGTAATGTTAGTTATTCTAAAGGTATGGTATCATGACAGATTATTTTTGTTCATATCTGTGTAATAATGCAAACTCCCAGATCGTACTTCCCATTTTACACATTGTCAGAACCTTGGACCTTAATCTTGCTCTTTGATTGACAACTGCAGCCAGGGAAAGAGCACTCCTATTGTTTGTGAGAGTCGCATCTGTTCAACTTGATTCAGCTGAGAGTATTTGCATATTCTTAAGTATTTCTTCTGAGAGGGCCTAAATCCTTCTTAAGTGTTTGATGCATTTTTGAAATTCATTCATAAGGTATCTACATGCACTAATAGTTCTGTATAATATTGCTGTGCATAATCTGTCAGATAAGGCTAGTTTTTTAAACAAGGTATTCTTTGGGGATGACATATTACATTCTGACTTATTCTACTGGGCAGAAATGTCAAGTACTTTGAAAAAGGATGCTTGAATGTTTTGATTGAATTAGTATTCTTTATTCAACACAAATTGTCAACTGCAGTAAAATGTAGTCTTATTGTGAGAACATTTTTCAGAAGAATTAATAGCAGGGCTTTTTTGTTTTATTTTTTTTTTGTTACAGGAGCTTTATTACGTATAATCATTCCTTTCCTATTGATGCTGAGATTAGATGGAACAAGAGAGTAGATTCTTAGATGCATTCTAGATTAATTAGTCTGAATTGTTAAACCATGAGCAACACTTCTGTATTGAAATACAACTTAGGCTTTTCAAATAAAATGTTGGCTTTTGTCTTTCTGTATTTTGCTCTTTATTTTTTCCTTGCAAAATTTTTATCAGTATTTTTGGAAGTATTGTCAACTTCCATTTCGGAAACCTGTCACTCTTGATAGTGCACGTACAACACTAATGAGAAGAACCACTGCTGTGAAAAATATTCAGGTATTATATTTGAGTGTGGAACACAAACTAGATGATCTCAAACCATTATGTAAAAAAATACATGCATGGTTGAAACCCATGTCTTCTGTAGGTTGGAATTTCTAGCCCAGAACTATCCAAGTTTGGACAGAGCGAGTCCAGTTTGCTGTGAAAAGAAATGGAAATATTTTCCCAGCAATTTAACTGGATGTGTGCTGGGGATCTGCTTCAAGCTCAAGCCTTTAAAGACATCCTAGATCTTGTATGGAACACCACTAATCACAATGGCCAACCTTTTTTTTTTTCTATTGCACTAAGAAGGTGTTCAAAGCTCCACCACCATTAGTGACTGACGTAGTTTAAGAAATGGTTTTTTGTAGATCGACAGGGCCATAGTAATTTTTTGAAAAAACACAAACCCCAACCCCCCCTACAGATTTAATAAGTGCATTTTTTGTTTTGTGCACTTGCAGGTTTTAGTGTAACAGCGCCTTTTACATTAGCTTTGTTTTTCCTTTGCTTTCAGGAATCTCCTTCTGGACGTAGAAAAGCGCTTGCCACCAGCAGCATCAACATGAAGCAATATGCCAGCCCCATGCCTACACAGACAGATGTCAGGTTAAAATTCAAGCCTTTGTCTAAGAAAGTGGTATCTGCCACACTACAGTTCTCCTTATCTTGTATTTTCCTGAGGGAAGGAAAAGCCACGTAAGTTGTTGTTTGTTGGGTTTTTTTTAAACCAGATAGCCTGCTTTGTGTTGCTTTTCAAAGAATCCTTTGGATAAAGAGCTCTTTCTGTATAGAATGGTGGAATTTGAGAGTATCCTTCAGCATACCTATCATTCCTGCCATACTTGGTTTCTTAACTGAGTAGAAGTTGTTTCTTGCTCTGATTTCAGCCTTGTGCTCTTCAGAGACAAATGGCTTGTGCTCTACTCTTACAGACATTTTAAGTAACAACAGCTTAAAAGTATCTACAGGTCTGAAATCAACAGGAGTGTATGTTTTATGTGCATGTGTGTGTTCATCCAACAATAACCTTGGCAGACTTCAAGGGAGCCCACTGATACTTCACAAAGAATGCAGTAAGGACAAAGGCAGTTGGAAGGTGAGGGAGGGTGGAGTCAGAGTTAAGATTTTGGGTTGAGCACAAGAACATCCTGTGGAAGGAGTTCTCTTGGGCACTGGTTCCCACTCCCTTTACTCACTCGGTTCTGTCCCTTATTTCAGTGGCCTTTGGAGGGCAGAGGATACCGATTATTTTTGCAGATGCTGTAACCTCTCATGCAATTTCTGTCAGATTCCAGATGTTGGATATTCATGTGGCTGGAGAATGGATTGTTTGTCACAGTCCTGGTTTCAGCGAGGGTGTGCCGGTTTGGGCAAATTTGGAAATATATCCTCTGAGAGAAGGCAGGTTACAACCACCCCTCCCCCACCAGGTTTGGGAAAAAATAAATTTTCCTCGAAGGAAAGTGAAAGAGAAAAAAACTATTTATTTAACAAACACACAGGAAAAGGATAATAATGCTAAATAATAAAACCTCTTGCTCTGCTGAGAGAAAACCTGGGAAAATTTCAGAGTCCTTCCGTAGTCTTTCTCTCTCCCTCCTTGGAGCTGGGATGGGGTGGTGGGCCCACATCCAGGGCCAAGGCCTCGGCACAAAGTCCTCCCGATGTATTCTGATGTTGAAACTGTCCAGCGGGGAAGAAGGGAAAAATCAGAGTCCCAGGAAAACAAAGTTCAACTCTCCGGAGGAAAAGGAGCTGAAAGCTGGCTGTAAAGAAAGCAAGCTGAGTGTTTCCTTCCTCTCCTGCCACTGCTGTTAGAAGCAAGAGGAGTCTGTATCTCTCTGTGTCCTCGAAATATGAAAACCAAACTGCAAAACTGCTTTGAAGAGTTTGCTCGGTTTTTTTCCTCTCCCCCCTCTCAGGCTCAGTTTAAAGGCATAGAAAGGCACAGAATTAATTTCTGGGCATAGAACAGTGATATGGGATACAACATCATAAAGTCACCCCAAGACAGAGGGTATTTTTGGTTTTCCTTTCTGTCTCTAGAATATGGCAATGTGAGAATGGCAGAACAAAAAGAGGTAGATGGGGAAACTACTGCTGTAATGGTTCTTCTACCTCTGCTTAAATCTTTTTCTCTCCTAAAGACTAACAGTTTACTTCTAGCTTTCAGTATTCTGAATGCATTTGTAGACAATGCCCACTGCAATACAAGTGCCCAAAAAATGTTGCATGAACAGCTTTCCAGGCTGCCATGTTAAAACATTTTGACACAAAAAAGTCTTTTGTCTGCATGCTTTGAAAGCTACAGATGCATTCATTACTATTAATTACTATTACTGTTTCCCCTCTCTGATTAACCTGTTGTGAACCACATCTTGGCATACCATATAAGAATGATATTTTGAAGTATTTTGCTGTGATTTAACACGGTTAAAATGCAGCTGAAAATGAGAATGGAAAAAGTCAGTAGCAGATAAGCTATTTAACTTTTTTGGAACAACCAGCATCCATGAACTATACAGTAAATAGCTGTATTATGCTGTTTTAGGCCGTAATTCATAAAACCTGATCAATTTAGGTTTGCATGTACCTTCTTCCCGTTGAAATTGATAGGTGTCAGACTGAAGACCTGTAAGTCAGGTAGATTGTAAGTTATTGACAGGCCTTTCATAGTGCCCTGAACAAGGGATCTGAATAAAGCTGCTCTTTGTGAAAGCATTGGTTTCCAGTATGTGTAAACAGACAGTGCCTTACTAACCTTTTTTTTATCTTGTTAATGATTTCAGATATTTAGTAGAGGGATTTTAATTTCTGTAACGGCATCAGGAGTTATAAATGAATGTAGTGATAGGTATTGCATGCAGCATGTGGGCAGTAGGTCTGGCCAAGCATTTTCACTTTAACCAAAGCAGACCAAGCAAGCATTTAGCAGCCTTTCTGGGCTGGTTTAAAATTTTTGGAAGCAATCATTAAGTTAACTCTTGATGCAAAGCAGTATTTTTTTACCCTTTACAATTTTGTTAATTGAAAACTTTCCCTTCAGAAATTGATACATATTTATGAGTGTATTCATTTTGTTCTTTCACTATATTCAAGATCAGATCTGAGCTCGTAGACCTCCCTGAAGAAAACAGCAAAATATTTAAAGAATTTTTAAGAATGCAGTAATATCAGATGTGGAATTAACAAGCTGCATTTTAATGCCTGATATGATGTTTGTTATTTAGGGATGAAGACATGCAAAGCCTGGCTAGTTTGATGAGTATGAAACAAGCTGATATTGGTAACCTAGATGATTTTGAGGAAGACAATGAAGAAGATGAAGAAAACAGAGTGAATCAAGAGGAAAAGGCTGCAAAAATTACAGGTTGGTTTTGCCACGAGCATGGTGAAATAGAGTGTCCTTTGCTAATTGTCCCATGGTTTTTATCCTTATGCTGTATTTTTATTTCACTTAAAAAAAATCCTAACAACCAAAACAATATTTAGGATAGCTCGATTGAAGAGGAACCCATTCATAACTCAACAAAGTTTAATATTTGTGAATTCAAGAGTGTTGATTTGTGTCTGTGTGTCCTGTTTTTAGGAGAGAATGCACTAAGTAGGTAGCATTTTAGGGAAGCAAAGAACCAGTGTGAACAGAGGAGCAGAAAAAGTGGAGGGAAAGGGTCAGTGAGCCAGGAGACAAGAGGAGAGGGTCAGGTGAAATAATGAAGACAGTTTGTGAGAATAACTGCGAAATGAGTTGTGCTGTGGACAGATGCTGAGGTTCTGCTCAATAACATGGCAATTCCAGGCAGCATATTGCTGCCTTTTGGGTGGGGGTGTCTCATGGAAAAGAAATCAGGAGGCTGTTAAAGGACTTTAATGAATTTGATAGTGAGGTTGTTTGAAGTGAGATAGTGTAACCACATTTGAATTGCTGATAAAAATGCTTAGTGTGTCCAGGATAGCTGAACTAATCGAGGCAAGTCAGATCAGGATGAGATGATGTTAAATTGTTGGTGGAGATCAGTATGTAATACTGCTCCAGATGAGTTCTGTAGGAACTTTTTGTGTAAAGAATCAGGAAGAGAAAATTAACTTCTGGTGCCAGACTTCATAACTTCCAGTGCTCTTTTAAAATGTCTGAAATAAAAGGATCCTTCTCCAAAGTGGGGGAAGAGCATCCCAAGCGGAGAAGTGAATTGTCAAATCTGTTCTTGAAAATTCAGAGGAACATTGGTTCGGTGTTATGAAACATTACTTTCATCACTTCTTTTTGAGCTTTCGTTGCAATCAAAAGGTTCAGCCTGAAGGAGTTATTACTTAGTTACATTTAGTGTTGTGAAAGGATGCAAATATGTTTCTGTATGTTTTACATATTCAATTAAACATTTTTTACCCTGGCCAAATCTCTACTTATGCTGTTTGTGTCTGGCACAGAGTGTATTGGAAAGTCTGGAATGAAATATCTGAGGAACCAAGATAATGTATTCTTGGTCAGGGAGCAGAGATATACCAGTCTGGTCACACTGAAATCATTCTGCAAGGTCAACTTCTTTCCCAGTGTAACCAGAATAAATCAGATCACAACATCAAACAAAACCTGACATGTTCACCAGGCCATTGAATAATCACAGAGAAGGCCAAATTAAGGAGAGGTAATGTACAGTCTATAGAAACGCCGGTGCACAAGGTTTTTATTAAGATCTGCCAGGTACTGCGTTGAGGACTACAGAAAACCCATCTGCAGAAGGGCAGCAGTTGAAAAGCATCAGATCTTGCTTCTCAACTCTATTGATTTTGCATCATTCAAGAAGGGTATAAATGATTCCTAAACAAGCAAAAATCTGATGTAGGTTAGACTAGGCAGTCTACTATCCTTTGGGTATGGAGTGAACATCCCTGGAGATAGATGGGAAGGGTGAGCTGGCTGATATGCAACACTGGATCCTTGCTCATGGTGTTTTAGAGTCATTTCAGCTTTTCCATCTGCTATTGCAAAGGCCAAAATTATCTGTTCAAAGCTAAGAATACCTCCTTGAAAGACAGAAGTAATAAATGCTTCTGGAATACACAATTTCTGTGCATTGCTCAGCCGGCTCTGATACTGTTTGCTAACGATACAAGATGGGAAGGTTGGGTTGGTCTTTTTGTAGATGAATCATGACGTGGGGAAAGTCAGCCTTGGCCTTTTTCTTCTTATGTTGGCTACAACAGCTGAGTTGCTTTTTGGGCCTGGCCAGCTTTTCCCACCTTTGAGAAGGAGAGGGATGGAATGAGTGCATGCAATTTCCCAAGCAAATGGGAGAACATAAAACATAGGGCAGTAAGTAAACATTAATAAATAAGATCTAAAGTATCTATTTCAACATGTGTTCAAGATTGATTTCATTGGCAGTTGCAGTGACTACTGTAATAAATATAATGAATGGGGAAAGCTAGGAGAAGAGCTGAGGAACCAAGGGAGAAAGAGGTAGGAATCATTGTAGAAAAACAGGAAAAAATGTATAAAGATGGAAATGTAACAAAACTGCTGTAGTGAAGAATGCTTTCAAAAACAGTGTTCACAGAATACCATAAAGTTAATTGAGGAAGTTATATAACCCTTTTGAAAGCTTGTTGCTACCAACATTTTCTCTTGTGCTGTGCTGGGTGTTGGCAGCTGAGGAGCTGGAATGCTTCACTGAGTCAGAGCGCCCCGTGGCAAATCCCTCACCTTGGTGCGCCTGTTTTCCCAACTGTAAAATGGGGATGCTGCCTGTAACACCTCACTGGAACGATGGGAGCATTGCACTGTTAATGTTTGTAATTGGGATTGGAAAAAGTAAAGTGCAAGGAGCAAAGAGGGAGGGATTGTTCTCCTACCTTTGACTCAAGGTTTTCTCACAGAAGGAAGGGATGAGTTGATGACTGAAAAGTTATCATTCCCGAGGCACAGCTGCAAGAAGTGCTGCAAGTCTTTTATCAGACACTGTTCCTTTTTGCAGTGTACAACAATTTTTGTTGGTTTTGTTTGTGGGGGTTTTTTCATTGTGGCCAAAGTTACCGTTTCCTAGATTAACATATATATCCACTGCTGGGAGAACAAGGGAGGTCTGCTGTGTGGGGCTCTAGATGGTGCAGGTGAGTTAGGAAATGCTGCTTCTCTTCCTTGATGTGTTGCCTAACTTTGAGTAGGTATCTGTGCCTCTGTTTCTTCAGCTATGAAATAGGTGGTGCAATACTGACTGACCTCAAAAGCACTGTGGAATTTGAGGTGGTCAACATGGAACTGTTGCCATACAACTGACCAGACTGAAAGATGTTTTCCATTCCAAGCACTGCTTTCACTTAAAGAAGTGTCCCTCCATCTCAGGCTTTCTCCCTCTTCCTTCCCAGTATTTCTTGCTGAAATTTTTCATGTGTAAAATTTTTCATGTGTATCTCCCCCGACTGTTCTGTGTGAAGCTGAAAATTGTTTGTGGCCATGAATTAAGTTTCAAATATTTTGTTTCTACACTGTCAACATACATGGATTTAAACCTCCCAGCATTATCCTGTCCTTAGTCTTCAGTGGAACACAAGGTATCCCAAATGTACTTGAAGAAAATATGCCTCATAACTCACAAACAGGGCAGTAATGAATATGTTGTTTCTCTTAATGTTTTAATTGCTACTTAGAGCCTCATGCTGAAGTTAATAGCTGCCTCCTGCTCCATCTGCCCAGGAGCACAGTGGCTGTCCTGGGGCACCACATGGAATCAGCAACGTGCCCATGTGCTACCTATTGCAGGAGTCTGAATCCCAGCATGTTTCAAGAGCAGGCTTCTGGATAACAATATGTGTAACTCTTTTTTTGCAATTTGCAAAACCATACCTCTCCTGAAAACCTGGTAGATTTACTCTTTTTTTGTCAGGATCACCAAGCTGCTTGGAAAAAAAAGAAGAGGGAAAGAGAGAAGAATGAAAAAAATGCCAAAACCCAAACCAGTGATTTATGTGACATACTTGTAGAGCAAGCTAATGTGTGTTTGTAGATAATGAGATTTATAAAAGATAATATAGGATATAAATCTCCAACCTACCATTTCCATACTCCAAAATATGACATAAACCATTTAATATTGTAATGAGAAACATTGTAGTGCATATGGGTGTTTAGGTTGGCAGATAGGACCAGGTGATTCAGACCACATCAAAGAACTCCCTCTTTTTAAAGCTCTGAACTTAATTTGTTATTTTCTGACAATAAAAACTGGATTGTAATTGTTTTGGGGGTTTTTTTCACATGCTGACATAATAAATTGTAAATCATGTCAGCATCTGAGCCTGTTTTAAACTACTAATTCATTAGTATTGCTGTTTTGAGGTCAGCTCTGTTTTATTTGAGTACAGGAAGATATGTTCCATTGTCTATCTTGAGTCTTAAAAACTCCCAGAAGATAGTATTATATTATGCAGATTTGTGAGGTGTATGTATGGTTTTACACTGAGAAAGCTAAATTTTGGGGCAGTTTTGGTGTTATTTTTTAGGATAATAGTCTTATTTGTTGGAGCTAAAAGTAAGGAATTGAGGATGGTTACGTTAACTCTCTGTAGACAGATACAAGTATAATCCCATGTAAGTAGATTTCTGCTTTAAGGTCAGATCAGTTGGGAGATGCATTACAGAGGAATTCTGCTGGGGGTTTGTCACTGTCAGCATTTAGAATGCCCAGTAGATATTGGCAGAGTAGGTCATTTTACCTGGTAATTTGCAGATTGGCATGTCTTTGCAAAGCAGTTTAAATTTGGCGCAGAAGTTTTTATCCATATGACAGAAATACTATCAGGTTCTGGTCTGCTTTGGGCTTCAGGTTCTTTGTGCTGTCTGTGAAGGCATGAAATTAGGAGTGGTGTCAGCTATGAAAAAGCATGAAAAAGCCACCCTGACTAGGAAGTTCTGGGTGGCCATGAGCACCAACATGAACTGAGACAGCATGCTACTCAATTTTTACCTCAGTTTGATATCTTACTCCCTAAAACTAGTTCATTGAATAAAGACAAACTTTTGCTTTCCCAAACAAAAGCCGGATGAGAAAAAGTCAAGTTCAAAACAGCAGTAAACTAAAAGTGTTACTGAGAGGTAACTTCTCGTGTACTTCAAGAAATTGAAGTTTAAAGGAAATACAGGAATGACTGACATGAAGCTTTAACTTCACTGGTAACACCAGAAGACATCTTCCATTTATTTCATTGGGAAAAGACAGGTGATGAAAAAGGCTGTTGGTGGGGCAGTGATATTCAACAAGCAGGATCATCTCTCCTGCACACGTTTCTCTCGCCTTTTTGTCATCTGAAAGGATGAGGAAAGCTGTTCCCTCTCCACAGAAACTTACACTGAGGTCTCTAGAGATGCCCCAGGCTCAATCCCCATTACTACAGAAGGTCCATTTGTCAGATGCTGTGGATGGGACTGTGTTAAGGGGGGAGCAGAGAGGAATTTTCCCCCTTGGGCCAGAAGCCACTAAGACCTAGTTGTTTTTTCTTTCTTTCCTTCCAGAATTATGGAGGCATCCCCATCTTGACTAGAATTAAACATTAACACATTTTAAAAATTACTAGTTCATGGCAATTCAGAGCTCTCCACTATGGACAGAAGGGGAAATAGGTTTTTAACAAACAGCAAGGTGTTACTTACATAACGTGACAGTGAAAATTCACGTGATATATACATTCAGTTTGCATTCTCTTGGAACAATAGTGATCATGTATGTTAGAACTGTTTAGGTGAATTCAGCTTGTCATAGATCAGAATAGAATGGTGACTAATTGTAAATGTTAAATAATCAGAGTGCGTATAGAAATAAATACAAAAAATGCATGTTGTATAGATTAGTTTTCTGTAGCCTTGAGGATTTGGGAGGGAGATAAATTGTTCTGGGGCTGTTTTTGTGTTGATTGACAATGTTTTACTATTCAGGTTTCCTTCATGAGCCGGAAAAGTCTTTAAATTATATCTAGTACATCTGGCTAAATTTTCAACTGATGTGCATACTCGTCCTCATAAAACTAACTGCTGTTGCTGACACCATTAATCTGGCTAGGTTTTGCTTATGTCTTGTTAACTGGGTTTCATGTTAAATTATCACTGAAGCACCTACACAGGTACTTTGCTGTAGTTATATAATTGTAAGGACTCGTTCTAAATCTATTCTTTTACCCTCTTCTCCCTCGCTCTCTCTTTCTGGTAACAGTGTTCGTTCCACTTCTGTTTCATTAAATGCCCTTGCCTTACGTTTGTCTTGACTGGCTTCTATTTACAGAAATTGTAAACCAGTTGAATGCCCTGAGCAGCTTAGATGAAGATCAAGATGACTGCATAAAGCGAGCAAATATGCCTTCAGCTAAATCAGCCAGTTCCTCTGAAGGTCTATGAGCTTTCATCCTTTCTTTCTGTTTCTGATTGTATTTACTGTGACCCATTACCTTTTGACTCCTGCCTGTATTCAGCTGTCAGTTTTATCTCTGTGCTTCCACCCAGCATGACTCTCAGTAATTTGTAGTGCATCCAACAGGTAACAACATGATAGAGAAAGAGCCTGTCTCTGCTACAGCTCCATTGTCATCTGATAATGAACAAGAAAGAAAAAAAATTAAAAAAAAAAGAAAAAGAAACCATCAGACCCTAAGCTTAAAACATTAGTTGTGTAGTCAGTAATACTTGACCTTTCTAAAGTGACAAAATGTCCCCTCTCTGCTTTTATGCGCACGTTACATCCAAAAATTAAAATTTCCTACCGATAGTTAACATGTAGGTGAACAACCAAAATCACTGTATCTAGCTTGTTAGATGTTCTGCAACATTTATTTAATGAAGAAAAGAGAAGGCTTTCTTAGTAGCCATTTCTGTTACATAATGTTCTGATCAGCAAATAGAAGTTTCATTCATTTCACTTTTTTTTTCCCCTTTGTTGATGTACTTACTGGACTGTGTTAACTTAGTCGTGCAGTTCGTGTCATATCCTGGTGCAGTGTTTCGAGGGACTGTTGACACGGGGCTTTTTGAGCTTCAGGTATGTTGGATGAACAGTTTGTATCTATTTTAAAACAATATTCCAATTTGTTTGTAGAGCTTATCAATAAGCTTAATTTTCTGGATGAAGGGGAGCAAGACCTGGCCAACTCTAGCACGAACCCTTTTGGTGATCCTGACGCAGCAGAATTAAATCCATTTGGAGACCCCGATGTAGAAGGTAATGAGTTTGTTTTACCTAATTCATTGCTAATTGCAAATGCTTAGTGAAATATATTCTTATAGATTTTTATTTCTGTAGGGCTACAAATTAAAAATTTTATTTTGATTAAATAGGATTATTTCATGCAGCACTGAGGTAGCAATAGCAGTGATCCAGTTGCCACTAGAAAATTGATTTATCCTTTGAGTCACATCCTTTGTGTTGAGACACATTCTGTATATTTGCCGCTGGGGGCTACTGGTTGAAGCAGAGACTTTTAGACCTATCAGGTGTTACTAGTACTCACCTCATGCAGAATGAATGAGCAACACATACTGTCAAACAACCCTGTTCCACGTGGGTGATGGTTTATATCATAATTTCCTTCACTGCAATCTTAACTGCATCACAGCTATTCTTGGTTAGGACTAATCTTCATTATTACAATTTAATTTTCTCTCTTTTATTCTTCCTTCTTTTTTGCTTTTATGGCTTCCTCAGTTAAGCCTTCTGGCACCGTGCCTTGCACCACATGCTAGGTGTTAATCCCCTTTCCAGACTGACATGCCCATTCTTGTTCCATTTGGGTGAGATGTACAACCCCTGTAAATTTTTAATCTGATAAGATTTCGGCCGTAAGGCCAGAAAGGAGCATCAGGACAGCAAACATCTCTGCTGTCTTCAACTTCATGCCCAGATATGCAGGCTCTCATCTGCCGGATGTATCACTTTTAGGTTGCAGCTGCTCAAAAAGCCAATTCATAGTTAATTCCCAAGTTTGAAGCTGTACTTAACCTTTTCTGTTCAAAGCTCCAGGACTTTTCTTCCTACAGAAAACACCAAGTCACTCTGTAATGGCAATGGAGAAGAACCACGCTGAGCAGGAGCAGCCCAGGGTGCAGCTAGGGGATTTCTAAGGCCAGGTCAAAGAGAATGGATTTCCAAGCTGCAGTTTCCTCCTGTGGTCACTCACTCTCTTTGGACAAGCTGAATGTTTACTCACAATACGGTGTTTCTGCCTTTGGAATCAATAGAGTATGATGCGGGTGGGGATCAAGTCCTGTCATACTTTGGCTGTGGTGTGGCTCACAGCTTGTATTTCTGAAACAGGGACATTGCACTATATTCTGTATTTGGCAACTGAAGCCATAAAGCCACTATCCTGGGCACCTCCCTCCTATAAAGTTGTCAGGTTTTTCTACAGTTGCAGAAGTGAGTTGTTTCAGCTTTGTAGATACCAATATATATGGATTAGGTTCTGGTGTCCTAATCTTTGGCTTTGTTTCCTGTCTGTTCCTTGACAGTAAATTCCCTTAGGATCATGGAGGGAAGCAGAATAAGTGGGAATGTAAATCTCTCTGGTAGTCCATAAATAACTTGCTTTAAGATACTCAGCCTATATTCCTTTCTTCCTTCTCTGCTCTAGAAAGTAGAGCTCCCGTCTCCATGGAGAAAGCTGTACAAGTCCCATCCTACCTAAACTGCTTCTTCCAAACCCAGCTTTTCTTTCCTTTCCAGAGAGAACCCATTCTGGAAGAAAGCAGTGGGTGTTATGGCCACAAAATACAGGCACTCTTTCTTGTCTTGGGAACAGGCAGAAACAGCTGGTGTTGTTTCTTAATACTGGAGTAGCTTGATACCTCATGGCAAGTTCACTATGAGCATCCAAGAAAGACATCAGCCTGCTTGTGTTCCTAAAACGCTCTCAGAGTATCAGGGGCATGGTTTTTTTCAGTTGATTCTGGTTCTTTTGGTGACATCTGCCTTTACTGTCATCTTCAGTCATAGTTGTGGGCACTTTTCCATTTCTCTGGGTCTGTTCTGTGTACCTGGGACAGTCTCTGTGATCAGACTCTTGGGTCCCATCTACAGCTGTGGGCAGCAATGCTGAGTTGTTGGGTGTGTGAATACCAAGTATTCCTCCCACGCACAGTCACTGTCATGCAGCAGTCAACATAGCATAACAGGACAGTGATTGGGATAAACAGGGTGTCACTGGATTCTTCCTATGGTGTCATAAGGTGTTTTTTATCTGGGTGGGATGGACCTTCCGTAAGGTTCATGTGACAGTGTCTTCCTGGAGCACTAAACCAGGTTGAAAGATCTGAGGAGTTCCAGGCTATCAGACAAAGAGTGGGACATCTGGTGTGGCATTTTTAAAGCTTTTATGTTATGTTGAGTGGCTCCTGAGGGATTCTTCTTTTTACTTAGACACCTCTGAGAAGCTCTGACTCTTCCACTCCAGACCTGTCTTGTCCCTGTAATGGGAACTGGTTATGTTCTCATTACCTTGCTTGGCCTTCTTGACATGTGCCTTTCCTCCAGTCCTCTTCTTCCACAGAAAGTTGAGGGGGAGAAAAAATGGTGCTGAGACAAATTAGAGAAGATGGTTTTGGTCTTCAGGAACAGCAGTAGTCTGCTGTGTATTTCTATGGCTAATTGGATCCGTGTCTCTACATGGGGAGCACCTAGATCTTACCATTTTGGGGAGATTTCCCTTTGTTTTGAAATGCATTTTGAAGCTACGCAATATTGTAGCTGTTCTCATCCTGTTGCCCAACTGCTGAAGGCTGCCCTGTTTATGTCCTGTTGTTTACTCATAGTTCTTCTATTCTGAGACCTCAGTGGAACTTTTATTACTGCCATCTCTTTCTAGGAAGCTCTTTGAGACTGTGCCTGCTTGTTTGCTTTTGCATCCTGATGTGAATGTAAGCTTTTTGGTGGCCACCCCAGAAGCTCAAGAGCATGACAGAGGTTCAGGAGTTTAAGGCAGGCTTTCTCCTACAGGCTTAAAGAGTCACATTACCTGTTCCACTTGTCTTGTGATCTGCTTAAATCAAGAGATTAACTTTTTATGTGTGCAGGGATGAAGTATTTTTCTGTTCACTTACATGTTAGTCTCTTTATCTTTTTATCTGGACAAGGCATAATCTGGAACTTAGACTTTGCGAAAGTTCAGAGTCTTCTATAGAATTTGTTACTTAATTTCCCCAAGACGTGCAGAGCAGCCAGCTGGAGCCTCCTTTTCCTGAGTACTCTGCCATCAGATGTGAGGAGGCATGATGTGCCATTTGGCAGAGGTATTCAGAGGATATTCCTATCAAGCCTGTGTGTGCTCAGAGTCACCCAGAGTATGAATATGTATGTATTGACAGTCACTCAAAGAGAAAGGAGGATTACTTGCCAGTAGATAGATACTTGTTTCCTAGATAGATATTTCTTGTGCCTGTTCACAAACCAGCTACTTTCCCTCTATCTTCCTAATCCCATAATCGCTTAACCCTGGGAATGTGGGGTGGAGAGAAACTAAAGTCACGAGTGCTTCCAGCATCCGTGTGCACGCTGTAGGTGTGGTGCATGGCAGAGGGTCAGCAGCGAGCTGGCTCTGGATGCTGCTGGGATTTAAAAAGTCCTCAGTGTCAATGATCTTACATGCACAGCGGAGTGAATGTGCATATGAACAACTCACCTCAAAAAGATCTTCAGGTGTGTTTCTTGGTTGACATGTCAAATTGAGGCTTACTCCCTCTGTATCTACGAGGTCAGCTAGACATTAGAAATCTGGGGAAATAAAAAATAATCTCTTTGAACAGTATATCGCTACAACTTTATGCTAGACAACCTTTACATGATCAAATGAGGACTGCCTTTTGGATTTTTAGTCACAGTGCAACAGAATTATAAAATCAGTTAATTTCTGTGTGAAATACTTATTTGGGGAAGTCAACATGTACAACAAATGAAAGTAGAAAAATCACAACACACTTTCATCACTCCAGATATTTTTTTGATTAGGTGAGGAATACAAATTTTTAAGTTGCATATGATGTATACAACACACATAAGACATGAAGGTAACTCTTTGCTGGCACCCCCTGTCATTTTGAACACCATTTACTTCAGCAGTGTATTTCATTACCTTGCGTGTGGACTTCTGAGCTCCCTGCAGCATGTTTTACACTGAAAATGAAAACAGTGTTACAATGCAGCACCTAACCCCAAATCGTTCCAGGATAGTCCTACACACAGAGCAGCACAGGAACTAATTGAGAGGAAAATGGTGACTTTGCCCCTTCTATTTCTTCATGAAAAGCAGTGTGTTGTGAGTGTATGAATAAAAGGATCAGAAAATCACCGCTGGTACGTGGGGATGCCAGTCATTACTCTTTCTAGAAGCACTGGGCAGTTCCATTTTTACTCCGTGCTGTTTGTTGGGTGCTCGCGTCCCGTCGTGCCCGTGTGCCTGCCTGCCAGTCAGGCAGCCTGTGGCGTAACTGAGTATCTCTTACATGTGGCTCGTTCTTTCATCCTCTGCCAAGGGGAAAGTGGTATGTGCGATGTTTTGGTGGAGGTTTTGTTTGGTTTTAAGGGATGTGTCACAATATGTTTGTGTTACAAAAGGCAAGTGGGTTGAAGGGCAGGGTGATTTCTGGAGATGCTCTGGCTGATTGTGCAGATAGGTAGTGCCAGAATGATTATTATCACAAACAGGGTTTCTCAGTGGATTTAGGGCAGGTAATGTTTCCAGAATCTGGCACAAGAGCAGCTGGTACTTCTGCTGTAGTAATACTTCTACCTCTCTTGTTGTCACTCCTACCCCTGTGGCTTTATTACTTAATCATGCAAAATTATTTTGTGTTTGACCCTTGAAGTGCCAAACTGCAAACATCTTTTTCTTTTTTTTTTTTAAATTTCTATCAATGTAGAGACCGAAGTCCTATGTGGAGCTATGATGAATGATGAACAGGGGAATCTGTTGCCTTCTGAATGTAACAGCAGCTTCGAGAGGGAAATTGACCCCTTCTAAGCTGTTGTATGTTTGGCCTGCCAAAGTGCACTTCTCAGCATCATTAGCTCTTTGAGAAAATGAGTCTGTTACAGGAAAGTGACAGGTGACAGTGGGTGTGGCTTTAAGAGCAGTGCTGTTGAGTCATTGTCATAACAACTTAATTGGTTATAGAGATGCTTGTGATGACCAACATCTGACACAAAGCTAGTTCTAAAGGGTTTCAGAGATCCCATGGGAGACACCTGTTTGGTTTCAGGTGGGGACCCTTGTGGGAACCCTCCCTCCCTGCAGGGACACTGAAGGAAGCAGAAGGGGGAGGAAAATAGTATCCTGGAGGGCAAGAGTAGAGCGAATGAGTAGCCAGGTTAAGTGGGTTCTCTCTCTACAAAATTCTGCCTATAAAAGTGTCTTGAAAATGACATTTTTAGATGCCTTTTTAATTTCAGCCTGTGTGTAGGATTTTGTGAAATATTTTAGTTAGTAACAATCCAGAGGTGTCTAAGCACTGATATGAAACACTGTGTGTGTGGGGCCAAACATGTAGTTACTGTTGAGCCAATGAAAAAGAGAAAGAATTTTGTCATAGTTAGGGTTACAGCACTTTGATCCAGTGTTGAAATAGAAAGAATTGCAAAAACCATTTGCATTGCCCCTTAAAATTTATCAGATCTAAACAAGCATTTAATTCATTGTTTCCAGGAGACACTTTAAAGCAAATAAAAATAAAAGCTTACACTATAGTTTTAAGGGGTTGTTTCCCTGAATGTTTTTAACTGCAGGATGTATTCCTGACTTTCCTTCTTGTGTTATCAGAAAGTTTCCCTCAGGTGTGATAATGTGTGTTTATCAACAGATTCATGTGCAGGTGCAGTGATCCATCATATGGAGTTGCAGAAGCAGCTATTTGTAGTTGTCCACTCTCTTGATAAAATATTCTAATATCTGAGCAAAGTTTAAAGTAGTGAAAAGTTTGGTTAAAGCTTTGTCAATAAGCAATGCTATTTGAACAAGATATTGGTCCTTTTTTTCCTGTATTTCATTAGGTTATTTTTGCTTTTTGTATGGAGCTGTCTTCTAAGGACACATCTCCAAAGCACTTCTGCTTGGTCTAGTTCATCAAATCACTAAATGTGTGGGTAATATTTGAGTAGTATTCTGACTACCATGACCTTCAAGGCATGGTATGTCCAGTATATACTGTAGATACAGTAAGGGTGGGATTTGATTCCCCTGACTTTAAAAACAGTTTGGACATATGCCTGTAAGCTTTGAGTGTAAAGGAGTCAGCTCAGCTGCAAATACCCACACTGAGGACACGTCAGAGCAAGCAAAGCGAAGCTTTTGCTTGCTATGACCACCTGCAATGGACACTAGTATGACCTAAGTCTGTATAGAACCACTTTTCCAGTTTAGCTTAAAATAAATGAAAAAGTACATTTTAAATATTGGGCTCTGCTATGATATATTTAATCTATAGTACTCTAAAGGATTCTTGCTTGATTTGATCATATTTGTGTTTTTAAGAATTTCTTCCTTAAATGCTTTATTTTCCCTTGCCAGTTAAGCTATAGACCTTCAATATTATTTCACTGTGGCTTTTTCTGAAACAGCTTTCGTAAAAGGATGTGGGTTTATGATCACATCACCACATAAACTAGGGTTAATACACATCACCTGCTGTGCAGTAACTACGCTTTCTCCCAGGATGAGTTCCCAGTAGTTTATTCCCTTTTCTTAAGGAATAAGTGTTTACTGTGGGGTAGGAGTGAACACATGCACTACAGCTGACATACTGCAAATACACACCCTGACTTCTTCCTGCAGTTGTTTGTCTGTGTGTTCGTGCTCCAGCATGGGTCTCCTCCACATGCTGCAGGTGGATCTCTCTTGTCCTGAGAAGGGCTAAAGCCTTTCCTGCTCCGAGCCTTTGCCCTGATCTAGTGACGAGTCCAGTGCATAGGTAGGTGAAGTTGCTACCTGCAGCTAGAGATCATGTTCCTATCCAAGTAGGAATGGCTCTGGTTCACACTGTAAGTTAGAGTTGGTCACACTACGTGGGGTAGGGCTTTTCGTCACCTTGGCTATGCTAATGGCTGGATTCAGGGTAGAGAACACTCACATTTTCTAGCAATTCACCAGGATTAGCAGCTTTGGTACATCATCCGTCCAAACTCATGTAAACACAGTGCTTCCCTTTGTTGGTTGTGTGACTAGAGATTTTTGTCTTCCCAAATATTTGTGCAGTGAAAAGTCCACTTGGAACTCCCATCTTTTTAATTTTTAGACTCTTGTTACAAATAACTTTTAGAGTTGCTCTGTTAAACCTTAAACGTATGTTTAGTTCAGTATAGTAACCATAGCTCTGAAAAACACTTTTCGTTAAGGGTAATGTGGATATGGTTATTGAAAGTTAGGTTTTAATGACACTACATTGAAGTTACTATTTGCCTAGATTTTGAAGTACATCACATCCAGTATTGAACAGTACTTCTGATGATTTGATGCTGCAGGAAGAGTAAGATTAACATTACTAAGTGTCTTTGTAATAGATGTTGTATTGCTGTATGGGGATTTGCATTACTCAGTATCCAGAAGCCATTCACTTTAGAGTAACAGACACCACAGAAAGGACATTACACAGAGAACAGCATGCAGCTCCAGCTTGCCAATAACTTTTTGTTGTATGGCCCAAGTAAAAGATGAGTGATTTGATTATCTGTCTCTTTAGGGTTAAATTAAATTAGTTTTTACTGTGAGATTATGTATTGGCACACATGTGTTTTGAAATGTAATTACTGGTAATACTTAATAGCTGATTTTTAGTTCAGTAATTTTAAGAAATGAAAAGGCCACCTACTTACTGTCACAGTTTTTAAATCCAGTAATAATATAAAATACAGGATGTCTTTTTTCTTTATTAGAAGCTCAAATAAACAATTAAGAACATTTTGTTAGGATACAAATTGGCTAGTACTTTGTGAATATGTTTTAATATCTGTTGTGATACCATTTATATGACAAATAAGAAAACTAATAACTAATTGTGTTGAAAGAGCTGTAGTAAGTGAGAAAATTGCACCTATTCAATATAGTCTAAATGAAAAGACCTTTTGAAAGACCTGTTTTTGAATAAACAAGCATGAAAATTCACCTAAGGCTATGGCTTTATGTATTGAGAGTTAAGCAGACCTTTTCATATGCCTTTAAAATATCTGATAAAATGGCTTCAAATTTTTAATTCGTTAAATCTGTTTAATATTTTTTTATTATCTGGTAGAACTTCACACTGAAATGGCTTCGTCTTCAAAGGCAGAAGAAAGTTCCTGTGCTGACAGTTACAATCCCTTCAAGGATGAAGATACCCCGGAGTACTTAAACCCATTTGATGAGCCAGATCACGCACCCGAAGCACCTGGAAGCGTAAGAGATTCTCCTCCACAACCTGCAAAAAGGAAAAACGTCAGGCCAGTGGATATGAGCAAATACCTCTATGCAGATACCTCTAAAGCTGAGGAGGAAGAGCTGGATGAGTAAGTATGGTTCTTCATCTTTCAGCAGCTTTGCAAGCGTTAGTAGTGGGATCCCTGGCTTAATCTTGAGGTGTACTGGGTTGAACCATGGTGATCTTTAATCACCTCCTTAGGACAGACTCATCCTTGGGCAGCTCAGTAGCAGGAAATACCATACCCCCAGGTCATGCTATTCAGCTGAACATGATCAGTGAGGAAACTTTCCTTTGCCTTATTGATAGCAAACAACTTGATAGGGAGCAAGTCTGTGGACCTTTCTGGCACTTCATGCCCTGACAATTGCAAATGAGCTAGAAATTAAGCAGCAGCAGAGCTTGGTCCTTCCTCTACTTTTTGCCATTATTTTTACTACATAAAATGTTAATTTTTTTCTGATGATAGCAGGGAGTTTGTTTAATCTTGATGCACTACATAAAAAGGAAGAGCATTTTGCGATCTACATAGCACATTTTTGAGAATCTCATAAACTGAATATATGGGAGAGATAACACCATATGCACTTACTTAGTTTGTTTCTTTCAGCATGACCACACATGAAACTTCTATAAACTCACACTGACTGCCTTGTATTATAGTATAGAAACTATCAGGAAGGGAGAGCTTTTTGCAATTGCTGCACAGCTTGGAAGGTTGGAAGGTGTATCCTTAATTCTTGCTCGTGGTCATTAGTCACCAACCACACCACTCATGAGACAGTTTATGGTGATTACATCTGAGCAATTTTACAGACAACAATTCTAATTAACATTTAATTTTACATTATTTAATGAGATTTATCATGGCATGACATTTGCATTACTTTACTATTAACAGATATACCATCATCATCTTTCTGTTTCTCTGTCTATAGCTGTGGTCTAGGAAATGGAAGGATTCCCAGGCACTCTAACAGAAACATATGAAGGGCTCTGCAGAATTTTTTTCCTTTTAAAGCTCTGTGGCCATGGATTTAATGTTGTCGTTTGGTCTGTGAAGAATAAAAAGAACAAATAAATCAAGGGCGTTGGGAATGATGCCTCTGCCAGCTCCACTTACCAGCACAGTGCCTGAACAAACAGCACTGGCTGCTGTGTCTTCAGAGCACAGTGTGATCACACCGACAGCCACACCAGGCATTCCTGGTCATTCACTGGTCACCAGAATCTGTAGGGAATAAAAATGTTTGCATTTGACACCCACCAAGATATACATAATAGAGGACAGCAAAGATTGAGAAAAAACTGCATGGATGAGCAAGTGAAGAATTTTCTCTGTTTTCTGTTTGTACTCCCATTTCCACCCTAAGCACATCTGTGCCAAAGGGGCTTGTGGCAGGGTTGTAACCCTTCCTTTTGCTGTGTATTGGACTTCAGCCCTTGGTTTAAAACAGCCTCCTTCTTGTTTTAATGGCTCCATTTGCTTCATTGTTGTTTTTCCCCAAAGATAAAAATAAATTCCCCATAGGTGAATTTTACTTGAACATACAGCTGGTCTGTATTTTCATGATAAAGCAATGTCCCATGGGAAGATGGAAGGACAAGAAGTCAATAAACACTGTAAAATCAATTTTTCACATCTTTTACATAAGTTTTTTATGTCCTGACCCCCAAAGTAACCTTCCTCTCCACATTTTCCTCTGAAGTTGCAGGAGCAGTAAGTATATCATACAAAAAGTCCTGGAGACCATTTGTTGAATGCGTTGGGTAGAAGTGTGGCAAGGAGAACCTTTGAATCTTTATACTGAACATTCTGGAGGAATGAGTGTAATGATAAAAGCCCAGTCTAGAAACACAGGACATGTGATGTTAGCTCACATCTACAAACACTATTTTGCTTTATCTCATGTCATTAATTTTCAAATTTTCAAGTAGAAAGCTCCTGCTAAGGCATGGTCTGGTGAGCACCAAAGGCAAAATTTTCACAGGCAGTGCCAGTTGGTGTTTTTTGGGTGCCCTAAGTCATGAAGGTTTATGTCCAGATGAGTATTGTTTTTTATCTACTATATATTGATGCTTTTATTATCTACATGAGTGGGTAATCTTCTTCCAAGCCTATTGAAGTCTAGGTTTCAGTGTCAATTTGTGGCAGAGTTTTCCACAAGAAAACAAGATCTTTAATGAAATGCGTTTCTTTTGTTGATTGTAAATAAATTCCCTTTCCAGTCCCATACTATCTCTTCTGCTGGCTTATCAAAACAACAATTAGTAGTATTGGATTTACCTGCCATAAACATTTGTTGTCTTGTCTATCTCTAGCATGTTCACCTTTCCTTGTCACTTGTCTGAGTGCTAACTTTTTCAATCTCTCTTCATACAGAAGTCTCTTCATCTCTCTAATCATTTCCACCGCCCGTCTCTGGACCCTGTTATTTCTTCTGCTATGTGTCTATTTTAAGATGTGTTGACTTGGCCTGAGCAGTGTATTCAAGACAAGGCTGAACAACTGAGTCATATCATGAGAATAGAAAACTTTGCATGTTATTTCAACCTCTCTCATAACATCTTGTCTTTTGATTTTTTAAAAATTATGTTCCATTTTTGACTGTCACTGGTCAAGGGCTTTCTCCAGGTGTCCTTTTGAACCTATAGGGGGAAAGCATGAAATGGAAGAAACAGAATGCTCCTGATTTACTGTTGATCAGGAAATACAATGTATTTTTACCCCTATGTCTTAAATGTTTAATTGGAGTTCACTTAATGTACTGCTTGGCATTTTCCTCTTACATTTTGTGCGAAATGCAGTGTTGTGTCCTGAGAACATGGACATACCATTTAGCATCAGAACCCTTGTCCCACTCTGCTCTGGCAGATCCCTAGTTCTGATTCTGGACTCAGAGCTTACACAGAGTGCCCCAAGAGCTGAACTCTGACTCCAGTTTTGTAACAGACCCTCACTGTAATCCTGTGAAAGGTACTTGGCCTCAGTGCACCTCTGTGAAGGATTTACCTTGGGTAACTTGCTTCATGGAAATGTGTTTGATTAATGTTTGTGAAGAGAACTAATACTTCATAACACACACAAAGCACAGTCACGAGCATAAGCATTGTGAGGCACTGCATGGCACAGAGGGACTTGGGTGAGCCAGTACATTTACTCTGCTGCAAAACTGTGCTCTCAAAACATACTTCCTCTGGCTAAATTCTCATACCTAGCTAAAGATAAGGAACACATTTTCCTTTTCTTAGTTTGGACATTTCAGTATTAGTGGAAAATTCTGCTTTTGCCTTTTTGAATTTTATACATTAAAATCCACCTGTTAGTGAAGGACAGCACACCTTGTGAAGTTAATTATTTGAAAATAGCACAGCTCACAACTGCTTCATGTATAATGCTTTCAACCTTACTAACCTTAGTACTTCTGATTGGCAATACTGCCTGACCTTTTAGCCCTGCCACACTGACAGCTTTGGGTTTCCTCCTCAGTAAAATGTTTATTTATTTATTTTTTTTTTCAGCTAACTGGTAAGACTGATCAAAATAATTTTTAAATTGGTTAGAATAAAACTTGCTTTCCAATATCATTTGGCTCTGTGGCTTCTTATCTCATTAATCATGGTATGGCTTAAAATTATGCTGTGTAATTGGCAAGGCTATCGTGTTGCCATCTGCTGAAGTTGCCTGTTGCACAAGAAGCCACAAGCCACCACATTGTCAGTGACAGTTTAATGCCAGGTATCTTGTCAGGTCTGGGATTTTTTAATTTTGTGGAGGACAGTCTAGTGGCTCTTTAGACAAATCATTTAATGTGGATTAATTAAATAACTTCACTGAAGCAGTAAATATGGGGCTGACCTCAGAGAAAAGTGCTTTTATGTTTTCCAGCTAAGGCTCTTTCCAACCAGACTTTTCAGATGCTTAATTTCTTGTGGAGCCATGTGGAAGCTGTTGGACCAAACTCTGCTACGTATATCAGATCCTCATGACTTTAAACTTTATAGCTTGTTCAGGAAAGAACCATTTTGGTCTTTTTTTTTCTGTATTAACATTAATTTTTCGAAAATCTTGCTCCGTATTTGTAAGACCAATTAAAGGTAGTGCTGAGAGGAAGGTAGAAGGTAGCATGTGTCCATGTCTGTGTCTGTGACCAAAATGTGAGGGTTTAGTCTGGCTTTCAAGTACGTTCTTCCCTAGAGAAAAAGAGCAGTGGCTTCTCTCCTTTTAGCACTTCCTTCTGGTGGGTACAGAGGGTACGTTTCTTCAGGATGGCACCTGCAGCATGGGCAATTCTGGAGCTTAAAAATTCAGAAGATGGTTCTTCCAAACCTGTTTACTCTCATTGATAAGGTGTTGGGTTTTTTCTCACACCAAAACAATTTTAACACCTTACAAATACACCTTTCTAATTCAGAGGTAAATTCCTGCCAAACAGCCTGTTGGCTGTTCCAAAGGCTGACTTGTTGAACTAAATAAAACCTTGTGCTGTCCCATACAATGCATTGTTCTTCAGCCTTTATCTCTTTTATCTTCATTTTCACCTCCCTTTGAACTCTCTGGTGTCTGAAGGCAGCTGAGCTGGGCTGTCAGCTAAATTAGAGCTACTGACAGCTGGATGCATTCTCCACTCCAGCCTGAATACCTCCTTTTCCTACTGCCTCCCAAGGAAAACACCCTTCTCTTTCCATTTAACTTGTTATTTTGGTTGCCTTTAGTTTTGATTGCGCTGGTGGCTTTGCACTTGATGGTCAGCAAAGTGGGAACACCTGAAAGTTGCCTTCAGTCAACAAATGAGTTATTTTAGTGTTAGTCTTTCCTTTTGCTTCAGGAGTTGGATATCTTTTTCTGTAAGGAGTAGAAGCAACAGATTGTTAGAAAGGTCTGGAGATTTTATGCCTGATTTTCACTTATGTGCTTTGGTAAACTTTGCCTTTCAAAAGTAGGCTTCTTTTCTCTGGTGTGGGTTATTAATTGCTTGCTTTTTCTCAGTGAAAATAGGATGGCTGTAAATTGCATTAAAATAAACTAAAGTTTATCTATGAGACTGAAAGACATTCTCATACTAAAAGTACAAATGAAGGAGAGAAATTTGATGTTGTGTGGAAGGCAATTGGATGAATAGCTGGTTTTTCACTGCTGTTGTATTTCTTAAAAAATAGTGTGTACTAGCTCCTGACTCTCATCCTGAGAGGGGATTTGTAAATGGATCTAGCTAGGTAGACTCTTATCTAATGCTTTAGTGTTTCCATCCAGAGTTGAATTCTAATGGACTTCAAGGGACTGAGGTTATTTGTTGTACATGGTTACACTGCATATAATAACTGTATGCAGATAGATTGTTGGGAATTGTAGTTTGAGATATATGATAAATATATCTTGCAGGGTGTAGTGGTTTGGTCCAAAATACTCATTACTGTTTATCTGCTGTGA